>NC_089503.1:308669536-308967036 GCF_036850995.1 Saccopteryx leptura
GTGTCATGGAGCCTCTGGTTGCCTTCTTGCTTATTTGTCAGGCAGTGAGATGTGGGCCCCCTGCTGGTGGCTCCAAGCACACAACATGGTAACTGATAATGTCTCTCCAAGGCACAAAGGTAGGCCCCAACCAGGGAGATGCAGGGTCAGCAGCAACCCAAGCCAGCAGCCAGCTCCACCCACACTCCTAGGTATGGCTGTGGTGTGAACCCTACTGAGGAGGCCCCAGTCTGCAGTTACAGGAGGCAGAGCACGGGCAGCCCTTCCCACCAGGCTCCCTTGATAATTAGAAAGAAGCCCAAGGAACTGCTCATAGTTTTCATTATGTCAGAGGTAAGCAAGGCCCCCAAGCAAGCGTGCTCTCATCCAAAATGCATCTAGCAGCTCACACAGGTGAGCTCCCAGGGCAAAGGCAAATCTGCCAGAAACCAATATAAATTGTTTATCCACTTTTCCCAAGGGTGGGGCCAGGAGTGAGAATGTTCTCCTGTGAGGCAGCTCTGATAGGTTTGTCAGGGTGAAGGAAAATTTGAAAGCCTCACGTGAGTGTTGACAGCCCAGAGCAAATGCCACCAGGATACTGGGAGGGAACCGACAGCCTGAGGTCAGTTCTGCCCCGATCTTCAACAACATTTCCTTTGGAGAAAAGGAAAGACAGGCAGGAGAGACCCTGGCTGAGTGCTGTGCAGAGAGGTGTAAGCTACAATCACAGGTCTACAAAGGGTTGGGCTCTCACTGGGGGTGAAAGAGGAGGACAGGAGAGAAGGACAACAGTGCATAAACAGGGAACAAGACAGACACTGCCAGGCAAAGCTCAGGACAAACTTGGCTCGATGTTGGAGCATAAACAGCCCTGCAAAGAGAACAATGGGCTCTGCGAAATGCCCTTTCATGGGTTGGGTCAAACTTGAGGCAGAATACCAGGAACTTTAATGCTAGGAGGTAAACAATAATGGCACATGAAAATGCTTCCTGAAGAAGTCAGGGGCTCCAGTCACCTTAGAGAAGAGGCAATCAAATGAAGTGAAAGGTCAGAATCTGATCCCAGAGCATGGCTTCCTTCCTTGGCTTTCAGCTTAAACTTCTTCCCTATTGTATTTGTGGACCAGTTCGTCTTGGAGAAACAAGATCTTCATCAAGAGTCACAAAGCCCAGTTAGAATGACATCCTGAGCCCAAATCAGCACTGTTTGTTTGCCAAAAGAACACCTCGAGTGGATGCTGGGCCAACACCTTGGTCAAGACTAGAGGAATTTTATAGAAGCCACTTACAGAATCCTTACTTTTATCCCTGCAACTTTCAGCTCTCTTTTCTCTAATTTTAGGGAATTCTTTTTCTCATCTGAATATTTAATCCCAGAAATCAGGCAGGGGAAGGAAAGCACCCCTTTCCTCTGAACACATCCCCGACATAGTACAGCATGGCCCTTCTGGATTCTCAGAGCCAGCACTTGACAGGACAGGAAAACGGGCTGGTAAGCAGTGTTTACCATGGAGCAAGAGAGGAATACGACCACTAGGCGGTTGAAAGCCCAAAGCAGCTTAGCCATTACAGACTTTGCAGGTGAGTTTTTGTGGTTTATTTTGGGGGAGTAGTAACAGAGACACTGGGCCAAGTTTCCAACCACCCCCAAAGTTTCAGGTTCCAAGGGGGCACTTCTTTCTTAGCTCCCACTTCAGTCAGCCCATCACAAAGCACCATGGGCCTGTTGGGTTGGATTAAAAACAAAACAAAACAGCAAGCCCAAAGGTGAATTCCTGAAAAGGATCCATTAACCACAGATTCCTCTTCTAGAAAGGAGATTTTATAGAAATGAGACTGACAGACATTGATTGACCCATTATAATTAAGCAGCCTCATTCCAGGGCTGGGCTTTCCTTCCGGGGGGCATGATCAAGTAGTCTGGTAGGGCTGGCTCTAGGAAAGTGCCTTCTGATCTGGGCTCGATGTCTGGGAGTGGGCCCAGGGCTGCTTGTCACAGAGCCCCTCCAGTTCCGCACCAGCACATCACTTCATTGATGCTGAAGAACCAACTCTAAAGCACACATGACATTCTCCAATAGTCCCACCATGTTCTTCTGAAGCCCCATGGAGACCACATTGACCCAAAGGTCCACTCTGGGTCTACAGACTAGATCAAGCATGTTGGAAGCACTGTCTGCTGGCACATGCCTGTGTTATATGGTCACTGCAGGGAAGAAAGCTTTTACAAGCTATTTCCAGTGCATGCTGCTACCCATAGCGTGAACTCACAGGATGCTCTCTGAGGAGAGTAAGATGCTCTCCTTGAAGAAGCATCTGGTTATCCCTTCACTAAGCAGTGGGGCATGGACCGAAGGAAGCACAACTTGTAAGCAGGGACAGTCCAGAAGCTGCACTGCCAGACTGCTCTTGCTACCAACTAAGGGGCACTCACCACAAACCAGAAGCCTTCCTTAATTCTTACAATAACCTTGCCAAGAATGTTGCATTAAGCCCAAGAGATAGGCAGGAAAACAAGGCCCAGAGTACATAAAGCGAATTTGCCAGATCCCAGTGAAATAGGGAAGTGACAGAGTCAGAATCGGACTCAAATCAGTCCAAACCCCACACTTTCTTGTCCACACCATACTTCCTATTCACATAGCAAGTGTGTCCCTAAAGCCAAGGTCCCACTGACCCATTTTGGCGAACTATCACAGAAGGCTATGTCATTATAGTCCCTTGCATCCTCAAGGCTAAGGGCGCTGCCGCCTCTATGCTAGACTCTCACTCTCCTCCTGAATGAAGTTTATTTACCAGCCTCTTGAGATAGGCCCTTGACCTCCTCCAGGCAGGGTCATGACCAGCACACAATAGGTGCTCAGCTAACTCCCGCAACCATGTGCAGGCACAGAGCACAGCCCTCAGGGTGAGCCAAGACTGCCTCCATAGCACACACAGGCACACAACCCAGCTCAGATCTCCCTGCAGACAGCAAGCCTTTGTGTGCCCATGGCTGGTGGGGCAAGCCTCCTGGCCAGCACATTCCTGCTTAAGTAGAGTCATCACATCTGTGGCTTCCTCAACTGACTGGCCTGGTGAGTCTGTTCAAAGTCATGCTTTACTGTACCTCTGAAGCATTCCCCAACCTCTCACCAGCATAGCACTTTTCCTCAGAAAGACCCTGGAAAGCAGACAGCTCCTCGGGAGCAAACACCACCAGAGCAGAAGGAATGTGGAGAGGGGAAGGAGAGCCGCTCCTCCTCCACACACCAGCCAGAGGAATGAAGGGCAACAGCACCCCTGGGGGCAGCAGTCAGGGGACCCTGGTTTCTAGATCTGACTATCTCCGGGCCTTTGGACAAGTCAGTTAACATTTCTGGGCCTGTTTCTTGTTCTGTGAATTAGAACTGTTATACTCAGATGTAAAGATAGAACTAAAATTCTACCCTTCACTGTTTACACCAAAATGTGAGGAAACCACTGAGAGGGATGTGGACACTCATCAGGCACTTTGAGCAACTGGTTGGTGACCAACTACTTCTGGTGCAGCTTCCGCTGAGAAGCAGAGCAAAGGGTTAAACAGTCCTTGGATTAGTTTAGGCCTGGAATGAAAGCAGACCCTGCTGCCACGCCCCCAGAAATGCTGGGGAGCTCATTAAAATACCATACAGCCACTGAAAGTGAATGGGCATTCTAACTAATTCACATAGAAGAGGGTTCTTTTTTTCCTAGTCTTACTGGGGAGATAACTGGGCTCAAGTCAAATTCTTTAGCCAGTTCTGTAAGAACACGTCCACTTTTACCCAGAGAGGAAGACCCAGAAGGCCTGACCCCAATGAAAGCTAGGAGCACCATTTCCCAGCACAGTCACACCTTTTACAGACCATGTGCTGCTTCGGCCAAATTCCCCAGGCAGCCACTTGTTCCTGCCCTGGACGGATTCCTATTCCCTGCTAGCGCTGATGTCTGCCTAGGAAGGGGCAGCTACACAGAGCTTACACTCTCATCCTCCCAGCCTGATAGTTCATGTTTTACAGAATCGGATGAATAGGTTCAATCCCCAAGACAGGAAGACCCATTAACAGCCATGACAACAAATTAACCAAACAGAAAAGCCAAGGCTGGGAGGGTAAACCAACTATGTCACCGCAACTTTAATTAAACCCAAGGCTGAAGATGAAAATAACAAACAAAACCGTGCCAGGCATGTCTGGGCTGCACTATAACCACTATTGACCCACACCTGCCAGCCTTTCCACAGGATCTGACCACCATGGTGTCTTTCCGACCAGCCCAGGCCTCAGCATCCACACCTTCCTCTGAAGTCTCAAGACACCTGCTGCTCTCATGTTGGCACCAGGTATAGGTAGCAACTTGTCCTATTATAAAGCTATGGCCACAGATCTCTGTGTAAACATGTCTCATCTCCCCACTTAGATTGCCAGGGCCTCCAGTGCCAGAAAAAGATACTAAACTTCTAGATATTCTAGTACTTCCTATCGCTTATTTCCATGGTATAATGCAGAGCACCATATGCTGCCACACCCCATCCCATGTCCATGGCAGACAGCACTAATCTATCCCAGAATTCTTTGGCATTGAATCTCAGATCCTTGCCAAGATAGGGCTGGGGAAGCCACTACTCACTAATGGGAGTCGACACTCAGAGTAACACCAACTGCAATGCTTAGTCCAGTCGTTCTCCAGTGGGGGCAATTTTGCTCCCTAGAGAACAT
Organism: Saccopteryx leptura; assembly: GCF_036850995.1. Classification (NCBI taxonomy): domain Eukaryota; kingdom Metazoa; phylum Chordata; class Mammalia; order Chiroptera; family Emballonuridae; genus Saccopteryx; species Saccopteryx leptura. The sequence goes on from NC_089503.1 coordinate 308,674,237, forward strand.
TTGGTAGCAATCAATGTCTTGGGACATTTTTGGTTGTTACAAATGGAGAGGGAGGGTAGTACTGACATATATTGGGTAGAGGTCAAGATGGTGCTAAACAGCTACAATACACAGGACAAGCATCTCACCCCCAAAAGAGAATTATCTGACCCCAAAGGCAAGTGCCAAGTTTGAGAAATCTTTAGATAGAGTAACCATAATTTATCATCTAAACTGGGATATTTCTGAAAGTGAAAGGGGCACTATTAATACTAACTTCAGAACAACAGGCATAAATCAGGACTTATAGGCAAACCCAGCATTTAAGAGATGAAAAACAGAGGCAGGTCCCCTGGAAGGGTCAAAAAGCTCATCTCATAAAAGTCCCCTGACAAAGCCACCAACTACCCTATTTGTCAGAATAAATGCCAGTATGTCATAAGCCACAATCAGCAGAAAGGAAATTTTTTTCCACTTGTTTAAAGGAAAAGCAGAAAAGGTACTGTCTAGCCACGCCTTTTACGGTGTGACTGGAAGAGAACAAGCCTGCCCCTTCCAAAGCCAGGGGGGCAGCTCTCCAAAAGAGAAGAACTCATCCTAACAGCTTGCTGACCCCAAGGTTCCCTGCTGACACCCGACTTGGGATGGGAACCAAAGACTCCTCCCAGGAACTTTCTTTACTAAAGAACCATCTTGTCATAACAGGGGCAACTTCTGTTAATTAACTTCCTCCCTGCCCCAAGAACAAGAGACCTATTGCTAACTGTTTTGCAGGTCAACTGTGTACAACAAGAGGAACTTGGAAATGTCCTCAGTCAACATGGGAGCGTAAGAACTACAGCGAGTCCAAAATCAATCTGAAGGTGAGTGAAAATTTGACTGAAGGTTAGATAGTATGTGAACCCAGCACCTGTACAGACCAGTGGGTCCTTAGTTCCCCGTGCACACAAATGAATTTCCTATCCTGTCTCCAGAAGATGAAAACACACACCAACTGCCCTCATAATTTGGGGTAGCTCCTCGGTTCCTATCAAGGACATTCCATTATGGCCAAGACTTCCTGGTCAGCACAAAGGAAAGCTCCAGCCCTCTGCACAGTCTTTATTTTTTAGAATTATCTCTAACTTGAAGAGCTGACTTTTTCCCCTCATTTTTTTGTTGTTATTGAACAGATAAAACACGAATGCATCTCTTTGGGAAAGAATCCAATAAGTCGTCAGGAAGGCCAGTTCCAAGAAAGCCCACTCCTGGTGCCACGCTTTTATCATTACATTATTCTTGTCATAACAGCTTGTCTATAAATGAAGAAAGCCTGCTCAACAGGACACAGTTCAAGTCCAGCATCCAAGTGTGGGAGCATTCCTGATTCAGTAGTGCAGAACTTAAGACTTCAGGATGCACTTCTTGCACTTGGCCAATGAAAAGAGCCAGGAGAAAACTGACTCATAATCTCTAAAGACAGGACTCAGGCTCTTTTGGAATCTCAGAATGTTTTTCCACCAGACTGCTTTAGTCAGCACTTTGAAACAGACATACAACCTTAAAACTAAAGGACTGGCTTCCTCAAGGAATTGAAATAGATGTGAACATAAGCCAAAGGCTAGGCCAAATTTGTACATCATATGTAATTTACCAAGTTTGGCAATGAAACACCCTCTGCACAGCACTGTGTATGTAGTTCAGACAGATCCACAACTGTCATTTTATTTATTTATTTATTTATTTTTATCTATTCATTTTAAGAGAAGAGAGACAGAGAGAAAGAAGGAGGAAGGAGCAGGAAGCATCAAGTCCCATATGTGCCTTGACTGGGCAAGCCCAGGTTTTGAACCAGCGACCTCAGCATTCCAGGTCGACGCTTGATCCACTGCGCCACCACAGGTCAGGCCCACAGCTGTCATTTTAAACTACTAAACCAGAGATAAAGGTATTAACACAACAAGATTCATTACTATCACTGCCTAGATCAATTACAAAGTTTAAAGAAACAAAGGATGCACATGAATAGGACATAAAAAACCAGTATCAATATAAAATATAAGAATATAGCCCTGCCTGAAAGTTGGGCTTGACTTCAAATTACAGTAAATGGTGTCTGGCTAAACTCTGAGAATATAAAGGCAATGCCAGTCCTGTCCATGTCTAGGAGAGAAAAACAAATATGTAAACACTTAATTCAAATAAAGTATTAATAAGGGCTCTTATGCAAATCAAGCCCAGATAGCTTCCCTGAAGGGCAGTAATGCTTCAGTTCTGTCTTTAACAAAATGGGAACGTGCCAGGCAATGCAGGCAGAAGGAACAGGCATGGCAGTTTGGAGCAGAAAGGCCTGAGGAAGGACTCCCATGTAGCTGGGAAGCTGCAGGTGGGAAGCCAAGTACAGTGGTACTGTGTGCTGCTAGAGAATTTGAGTGTTATTCTGGAGGCAACAAGAAGAGTTTTGAAGATTTTTCACAACTTCGAGTTGCAATTTTCGTTTTTTTAAGAGTTGGTATTTGCTCAAATTTGCTTTCCAGAAAGATGACCCTCTGGTGGAAGCACAAAGGGCCCTAAAAAGTGATGATTTAAGACACCAGAGCAATCATACAAACAAAAATTTGTGAGATCCTAAACTAAGGTCATAACCATGTGGATAAGAAGAAAAAGGAGCCTGACCAAGTGGTGGCGCAGAGGATAGAGCGTCGGACTGGGATGCAGAGGACTCAGGTTCGAGACCCTGAGGTCGCCAGCTTGAGCGCGGGCTCATCTGGTTTAAGCAAAAGCCCACCAGCTTGAACCCAAGGGTCGTTGTATGGCTCTCATGGAATTACATCTTAAAATATGTGGTGTTCATGGCTCTCTCAGTCAAAAAGGTTCCCGACCCCTGGTATAGAAGGTGCTGAATGACTGGGGGGAAAGAGGCAAGAAAGAGAGAAGAGTGCAAGATGAGCCCAGTTCCCGGCTTGGATGAATGGCCGAATGGAGAAATGGAGCTGGTAGCAAGTGGGATCAAATCACAGTGCCAGTCCTCAGCCAGAAAGTGATGAAGAAGTTTCCTGAGTGAACGGGGCCGGCATCCAGAGGAACATGTAGAGTGAGTGGACAAGACCGTGAGGAGCATCAGTGCGTGGGGAAGGGGAATAACAAGAAAGAACTACATAGATGGGGAGGGCAGAAATTAGAGGAACCAGAGAGGGTCACAGGAAGGAAGGGCTTTTGAAAAGTAATGGTCAAAATTGTCCAATGCTGGGGAGAGGGTAAAATAAGAACTCGTGAGTACAACAGATTTCCCAATCGAGAAGTGAGGGTGACCTTTGTGGGACAGTCTCAAGAAGTGGTGGGGCCAGACATACACAGATACTTCCTCTAAAAAGACTCTGCTGTGATAAGATATAGAGAGCTAGAGTGGGGTACACAATTCAGGAGAACTGTTGTGTGTGTTTTTTTAATGAGAAAAACTCAGCATGTTTCCAGACTGTGGGGAAGTGAGAAAGAGATGAAAAATAAGGAGGGAAGGGAGTAACTGGTAGAAAAAGGAGCCCAGAAGTGAGAGGAGGATTGATATAGGAGCTTTTGACAAAATGAGAAATTGGGAGATTAAGGCTTCTAGAACTTTCTATCAACATATAAACATGTCAGCTGATAGCTATTGGTCCTGACTCTCAGACGACGGCTTATAGACCTCCACAATGGATGGCCCCATCACCAGCCATCCCTTCATATCCAGCCACGAGATCACTGACTAGTAAGTGAGCACCTGCGAAAGTGTCAGCATGGCTGCAGGGAAGTCAGCGACTGGAACACCCACGACACTCACCTTGCATCATACTCCTGTAGGCGGTGTCTGTGATGGCGTAGATATGAGGGGGCATCTCATGTCTCTTTTTGCCCTTGTACATGTCCACAATTTCTTCAGAGTAGATGGGCAGGTTCTTATAAGGATTGATGACCACACAGAACAGGCCTGAATAGGTCTAAAGAAAAGCAGCAAATAGGAATGGGTTAGGAAGTCTCATTCTCAGTGCTGTGCAAATGTGGCAAAGATCTGCTGCCTCTGAGGCCCCCCAGTCAGCCTGATATGAAAGTCCTCCTGAGGCCCCTCACTCTCTGGGCCCCCCCTGCTCAGCAGACCCACTGCTTGTGTGGGGGCACCAGCACCATCTCTGCTCTTTCGGTGAGGGTCCTCCCTCAATGGCATGACAGTTACAGGCTTTGCATGTCGATGAGTGAGTGCATCAGGCAAGATCCATGGTAAGTTTCGTAAACAGCACAAGTCCAATTACAAAACTCAGTTTCAAGGACAAAAAGAGATGTTTGTCATCATGCGATGCCCAAAGAGAAAAGGATTCAGCTACAGCAAGCAAACTGTAGAAACACAAATTATTCTACCCTGAAGGACTCTCAGAGACATTCAAGCCTAAACTTTCCTAGCACTGGAAAGAACTCAGTGTGCTCTTCACTCAACTAGATCTTTTGTGGGCTAGTAGATCACAGACAGATACCTCCTTCCCCAGAATCTTCTAGATATTAACATAAAAATCTCCCAAAACTTACCACTTTCATGTCTCCTGTGAGCCTGCTCTAAGACTCAGGTCTTTTAAGGGGAACCAAATTAATCAATACCCTTAATGTGAGGCATTCCAAAATACACTCAGTACTCCATGTCTGACTTGACCAGGTTAAAATCAGATCCTGGAGTCACATGTCCTGAGGTCAAATCCCAACAAAGGCAAATCTCTTAACTTCTCTCCCTATATGCCTCATTCTGTAAAATGGGGACAGAAGAAAGCCAGTGAAGCGAGGCCCGGGTGCCTTGAGTCACACACACCTGCAGCCCCAGGCAGTTAATGACAGAGCTGGGAGCAGCCCCAGTCTCACAGTCCAGTGTAGACCTCCCTGGTCATGGAGGCCAGTTCTCTGAGCTCCTCACATATTTTTGTTGTTCTTGTTCAAGCGGCCTCCACCTTCACTGTCCAGTTCATCCCTTGATCCAGCAGTAGCCATCCTCTGAGGGCCTATACTATGGGTCAACTCCAGACCCTTGCACCCCTGCCCTTTCTGTTCCTGCCACAACTGAGGATGTATCTTTTTTTTTTTTTTTTTTTAAATTTTAAAGACAGAGATAGAGTCAGAGAGAGGGACAGACAGGGACAGAAAGACAGGAAGGGAGAGAGATGAGAAGCATCAATTTTTCCTTGTGGCATTTTAGTTGTTCATTGATTGCTTTCTCATAAGTGCCTTGACTGGGGGGCTACAGTAGAATGAGTGACTCCTTGCTTGAGCCAGCGATCTTGGACCTTGGGTCCAAGCTGGTGAGCTTTGCTCAAACCAGATGAGCCTAAGCTCAAGCTGGCGACCTCAGGGTCTCAAACCTGGGTCCTCTGCATCCCAGTCCGAAGCTTTATCCACTGCACCACCACCTGGTCAAGCTGAGGATGTATCTTGTGGCTAAACACACAGACAGGACCCTCTCAGGAACCAGTCATGAGGACACAGGCTCTACCTGGTGTTGGCCAAGGGCTATGGCACTTGGATGCTTCAAACATAAGTTATACTGAAAGCTAAACTCCAGGGGAACCCACTGACCCTACATTGGTCTACATGGAAAAGAGGAGCGGAGTTTGGCCATGAACAAGTGGGTTTGGCTGCCTCCTGTTTGGAGAAAGGGACATAGAGTCCTTGATTTCCTTTTTTCCTGGGATAATCAGTCATTTGTTTCCCCTCCACCTACTCTTTTCACAAAGGACCAAGAAAGTTCTAAAGCAAAAAGGTCCAAAGTGGTGTTGGCAACCTGAGACTTGAGTATTATGGGAAGATGGGGGTGCAGCCGGGGACTCCTGTTTTGCCTCCAACTGGCAGGTAGGGATAAGATAGAAGGCCAGGGAGCAGTGAGGTCATTTCAGGAGCTCAGACACAATCAAGCTTTGTTCTCAGGGTTTGATAAAACTCATACTCTAGGAAATCCAGCCCGATGAAAGCAAAGGACACATGGCCACACATTTAGGGCATGCCATGGAACCAGATGTTTGGGAACAGCTGGTGATGACAGCAGAAGAGGCTAGGGGTTACTAGAACAAGTCTTTCTGACAGCTAGATGGGCAAATGGTCCCGTGCAGAGTTCTATGGGGCCTCAAAGCTCTCAAACTGAGCCCGGGGGAGTGAACACAGCATCTCAGGTGGGAGGAAGGAGGCTCAACTGCGAGTTACTCTCTCCAGATGCTCTTAGAGGCACAGACATTGAGCAAGTGGCTTTGCTCCCACATGGGCCATGCTAGGAAGCTGCTCCATTCACGGGCCACAGAGGCTCTTTGTGCCCGACTGCCCCCTATTCCAAGGCCTCACCCCCAGGAGAAACAGACAGAGCAGCTGTGGTGCAGAATTAGCCACACCGCCCACAAGGCCAGGCAAACATGCTGCACAAAGGCTCCCGGTGTCACAACTTGGAAGGTCATGGGCAGAGAGGTAGGCTGTGAAGGGGGGAGTATCCCCTGCTCAGGCAGCCCTACCAAGTGGCTTTGATCTCTCCACAGCTCTGCACCTGCTGGGGTCTTCATTAGGGCAACTACAGAGACAATCAACTTCTCTTCTGGTGACAACACTTAGGAGGAGGTTGGTCTGAGGCAAGAGGAAAAGCACGTGGGAGGTGACAGCATAGGAGCAAAAATGGGAAGTTGTGCCTCTAGCTAGAGAATTCTAGAGAGAAAGCTCAGGTCCTACCCACCATGCCCGCCTACTTTCAAAGAAAAGGTAAAGCAACTAACAGAGTACAGTTTAATAACGAATACCCCCATTTGTGGCAGGGAAAGATCATTTGCAGCCAGGTGATAGAGACAACTGCAGGCCATCAACTTGTTTCCCACTCAGAAATCTCTAACAGGACCCAAGTTGAATAGTGACACCAGTGAAAGACCAAGCAGGAGAGACAGGTAATATTTTCTTCAAGTCCCTTCATTTTTTGAAGGTCACTAATTCTAGATTTTACTTATTGATTTGAGAGAGAGAGAGAGAGAGAGAGAGAGAGAGAGAAGGGGGAGGAGCAGGAAGCATTAACTCCCATATGTGCCTTGACCTGGCAAGAGCAGGGTTTGGAACGGGCAATCTCAGCATTCCAGGCCACCACAGGTCTGAAGGTCACTGATTCTAAGTATCAGTGGTTAATATCCCTAGCGGCAGGGGCATTTAATTTAGTCCAGACAACATTTTCAATAAGAAACAGATAAATGGGTAGAAATTCAGGAAACCAAAGTTCTGGTTTCAGCCCTGCAAACACCTCACTATATGACTCTGCATAAGCCCCTTGACCTCTCTGGGCCTTAATTCTTCTTACATGCCATGTTAGAAGGTTGGGCTAAGTTGGTCTATACAGAAGGACTTTTCCAGGTAGACAGTTCTGTGTATCTCCTTATTGATAGATCCTTAACTAATCAAGCCCATCTCTAAAGGGTGGTCATAAATAGCAGGAAATAAGGACCTTGTTAGCAATCAGCAAGATAACACAGTTATGCCTGACCAGGCGGGCGGTGCAGTAGATAAGAGCGTCAGACTGGGATGCAGAAGACCCAGGTTCGAGACCCCAAGGTCGCCAGCTTGAGCGCAGGCTCATCTGGTTTGAGCAAGGGGCTACTCGGTCTGCTATAGCCACACGGTCAAGGCACATATGAGAAAGCAATCAATGAACAACCAAGGTGTCACAACAAAAAACTAATGATTGATGCTTCTCATCTCTCTCTGTTCCTGACTGTCTGTCCCTATCTATTCCTCTCTCTGTCTCTGTAAAAAAAAAAAAAAAAAAAAAAAGATAACACAGTCCTGGTACATGGTGTAGCCCAGTTAAAACTTCAGGGAAATCTCAAATGGCCCATGGCACAACAGAGGGCTTTGGCACATTGCAGGGCACTTAGAAGGTGCCAGTCCAGTGGGATAGGAGCAGTGCTCTGGGGAAATGTGTGAAGTCACCCTGAATTTTATAGAAAATGGCTGATTCTTTGGGAGCCACTCACAATCCTTATAACAGGATGAGCCCAACACCTCCTTTTATGACATATGTGATCAGAGCCAACCCCTTGGGCCAAGAATTAGCCTTTCCATCTATAAAATGAGAGGATTATAATGATCAGAATGTTTTCTTCCTCCAATTAAAAAAAATGTTGAGCCCTGGCCTGGTGTGTGGAGGTCTACATTCTCAGCAGTAGAATGTCGGCCTGGTGTGTAGAGGTCCCAGGTTCAATTCCCAGCTGGGGTACACATCTACTTCTCCATCCATCCTTTCTCTTTCTCTCTCTCTCTCTTTCCCTTCCGCAGCCACAGCTCCACTGGAGCAAAGTTGGACTGGGCGCTGAGAACGGCTCCATGGCCTCTGCCCTCAGGTGCTAGAATGGCTCTGGTTGCAAAGGAGCAATGCTCCAGATCGGCAGAGCATTGTCCCCTAGTGCAGTGTTTTTCAATCAGTGTGCCATGAGACATGGTCAGGTGTGAGTATAAATAATAAATACATTTAGAAACTATATTATTAACTATATGTATAATATGTACTGTGTTAGAGTGTCATTTTGGTAGGTGGAGTGCCCCAGGATTTTGTAAATGTAAAAAATGTGCTGCGGCTCAAAAAAGGTTGAAAATCACTGCCCTAGTGGGCGTGCAAGGTGGATCCCAGTCAGGCGCATGTGGGAGTCTGTCTCTCTGTCTCCTCGCTTCTCACTTCAGAAAAAATGCGATAAATAATTAAATAAATAAAATGTTGAAAACTTGTTTTATTCAGCTCCAAGACCAAGAAGGCCAAGGTAAATATAACAGCATAATTAAATAAAGAGCTATTTTTAGAATAAGAACCAGATATTTTATCCCTACTGAGGACAAAACCAGAAGAAAATAGCTTTAAACTGAACAGAAGAAGTTGGGATAGATATTAAAAAGAACTTTGTGACCCTAGGGCCATAAGAGTTTGAAGTCTATCACCAAAGGAATAGGTAAATGCTCATCTTTTGACATCTTTTACAATGGTGATGAGCCATCTTTCTGCAAATGTAGCCCTGCTAGCTAGAGAAAACCCGCTCCTATCATCTGCATGTGGTAGGCCTTTGTACACGCTATTCTCTGCACTCTACACCTGGCATGGAACTAGCCTAAAGTGATGGAGGAACTAGCAATTCAAGTCTTCCTCTTGGTGGCACACTCCTAAGGGAAGTAAGCCACGCTGACAGATGTGAGAGGGGAGGTAGGAGGGAATCAGGTGGTACAGGAGAAACAAGGCGGGAAGCAGGGTATAGCATCCCCCCTTGAGAAGGAACTGACCACACTGGCCTGATTTTCCTATCTCCACCAAGATTGAGGGCCAAGGCCAGTGCATGAGCAGACCTCACATGTCATATCCTCCCTATATCCTCTCTACAGCAGACTTCCTATTGTGTTTCTAACTGTGTAGACAAGAGATAAAAGTAATGCTATGAGAGCCTTCTTTTAGTATGTCTAGGTACTGAAGTTCAAGGATGTCACCACAGCATTCCTTCTCTCCCTAAAGCCCCTTTCTCTCCCAGGTACAGCCAGTGCCCAGGATCTGAGAGGCGTGGGACAGACCTAGAGCCTCCTGCCTCAGAGCCTCGGGCCCCACTTACATAGATGAGCCCTGAGTAGTAACGCTCCTTGAGGTTGAACAGCACTGAGGCTTCATTGAGGCATGTCAGCTCTGCCATGTCTTCCACCTTGGAGAACTTGGGCGGGTTCATCTTCTGGATGTCATCCTTGTTCACCTTCACCTTCTTCCCACTCTCCACCAGCTCCACGATGGCCTCCTCACCCATCTCTTCCTTGAGGCTGGCAGACTCAAAGCCATTCTTGTCAGAAGGCACCCATACGAGCTTTTTAGCAGCCCAGTCGGCCTGGGCCAAGGGGTTATTGATGAAGTTTTTATCCACATAGAGATACTTATCAACAGCTTGCTGCGCCATGGTGACTTACAGCCAGGACCTAAGGGAGAAAAAAGGAAAACATTAGATTAACTACATTAGCCACATAAGAATTGCTGACGTTCACCTCTCATCTGTGCAAACTATATAGCATTATAGTGTAGTAAAACTCTACATAACAGGATGCACAATTTGCTAGAATTTTCTTGCTTCTAATTTTGGAAGAAAGATGTACATCACTGAGAAAACAAGTTGGATGCTATAAGAAATTAATGGTAAGGTATATCCTAGGATCAATACATGATTAAACTACTCTATAAACAATGATTATGCTCAATGATGAGCTTTAAGAGTCTCAAAGGTAGATCAATTATAGTTACTCTGCTACATCTGTAAATTTAAGAGGACTTCCAACAAAAACAGGTTCCTAATTAGCCAAAAAAATGGGCAACTGACTACAATCATACATGGTGTTAAGTTTCCAGTTTAAAAAACCTTTTTTTTATTTCACAGAGTCAACGAAAAGAAAATACAACACCAATATGTTGCCAATAGATTTTAATTCCATCCTGATAATACAGCCCAAAGAAATAAGATGAGAAGAAGTCAGGTTCCAGGAAACCTCATGGAGAATACTGAGTGCTTCCTTTTCTGGGGCACTAATGTAAAAAGGCAACCCTCAAAATTAAGGGCCAAAACTTCAGCAAATGTGCAGTTGCTTTTTTAGAAACTCATTTGCAGAATAAAGATAATGAAATAATAACCCCTTATACCTATGTGGTTTTACTGTACATAAAATACTTTCGCTACATATTTCGCTACCTGGAAAGATCTTTGTCATAACCACACCATAAGGTGGGTAAGGTACAGATGAGAAAATATAAGCTCCTAGAGGTAGGGGCTTGTGCAGAGTCACCCAGGAAGAACTCCAGACTTGTAGGGTCCTGTGCCTTTCCACAGTGAAATCATAGATTTGATTCCCATTCAAAGGCTCAGGCTTGGATCAGCTCAGCGAGGACAGCTGCTGTGAGTGAACCAAAAGCAGGTCTCAGAAACCCTGGTCTAAGACAGAGCTGCTCCTGGCCACCAGAGAAACAGCCCAGAAGCTCACTGTCTAGGTCACAACACAAGCAGGCTTTCCCCTTGTGAGATCAAGGAACCTACCCCAGGCCCAGGAAGCCAGTAGGACCCCAGATCCAAATCCAGGTTGACATAGGCTTTCATGCTTCCAGATTTCAAAAGAGACTTGGAAGTTGGAAGCAAAGGAGGCTTGAGGCTTGGGAGGGAGTAAACAAAAGGAAAAGTCTGGGCTGCCCAGGCCTTCTTATCTGGGCTCATAAAATGGTTTCCAGAGCAAGGCTAAGGGGCTTCCCTGGACTCACTCCATAAGAGGCTGTTCTTAAGGAAATCTGCTTGCTACCCCACAGTAGTGAAGGCAAATCCAAGAAGCAGACGCCTGGCAGCCTCCTCAGCTCCCCCAGCCGGCAGCTTGGTTTATATTCCCAGCACAAGCGAACTCCAGCAGCCTCTCTCAGGGGACCAGGGGCACAATTCACCCACAAGGACCACCTCCAAGAGAAGGCAGAGAGCAGAGTTAGGCAGCAGCAAACACGGCATGAACAGGACCGCTATAAACCACCTAGCCAGCCCTGCTCTTTCGTCTGGGTCTGGGTCTAGGCAGAAGGCAGAACCCAGGGCTTCACAGCTGCCCTTGCTTCCACACTGGCCAGTCCATCCAAGGGACCAAAGGTTTCTCTCTGCCAGTGCAAATACCAGTCGTTCTCTGCCTGTCTGTTTATCAGACCACTGGCCAGTCGGTCTCTCCAAAGTCTCCCAACCCGGGCTCCCAAAACCAGTCTCTCGATCACATCACTGCCCTGCTCAAAAACTTGCAATCACAGAGCACAGGGCCTCACAGGCTGTTTGTTCTCAACCTTTCTGCAAACTTCAAACCCATAAAAGATACGACTATCCCTCCCTCAATATGCAAAAAGGGATTCACCTGAACCTTGTCCCCCTAAATCCTAAGTCTGCTGCTGGTTAAGAGTTCCACTGACCCAGCCCAGTGAAAATATCCAAGGATATCCCATACCCTTTACCAGACCCCTCCAAGAGAAGAAAGAAAAGGGATGGTCATTAAGTATGTAGATTCTACCAACATCAGGTTCTGTTTATTCATATCGTCGCTTAATGTAAATTATCCTGGAAAAGAGCTTTTATTATTCTCAATTCATAAATGAGGAAGGAGGCTCAAAGACAGCAACTCATTTGCCTAGAGTCTCCCAGCCAGGTCATGACAGTATCCTAACCCAGCCCAGGCTCTTCCCAACACACTTGTGCCTGGGGTCTCATAAAAGTAGTCAGGCTGGGGTTGGAGCGGGCCGAAACTGTTGATAAGTTGAGTGGGACATGAAGAGTGCAGAGGCAAGCATTCCAGAGCACTCAACAAATATTTACTGAGCAAGCAGGCAGGGAGGCTGAGAATGAGCTTTCCTGGTGTGGCCTGTCAAAAAGCAGGGCACATAAAAACTCAATATTCTCACTTCCCTGGCCTGTGGGCCACTTCAAGCAGTACATCAGTAATGGGCAAATGACTCTGGCCTCACCAAACTCCATTCCATCCCAGCAACACCACCCCAGAGGGACCAATAGCAAACAACCTATCTGGAGCCTGGCATCACAGCATCTGTACCCCTGGGCACTCAGCCCACCCTGGAAATCCAGGTAAACTACCTGGCCCTTTTCACTGGTGGGTCTGTGCTGGAGCACCATATACAATGCAGAGATGACAGGAAAAATCCACCCAACCCACCACCCTTAGCTCCTCGTTCCACCCTACCGCAGGCCTTGGAAGAAGGGAAGGGTCAGCAACAGGCCAGTATTGTCTACTCTGATACCTTACAGAGACTAGGGGCCAAACCATACTTCTTTCAAGAGAGGGGGCACAATGCATTCCTTCAGCACTAGATCAACACAGAAGGCTGTGGTGCCAAGGCACCCACAGACAGTGGGCTTGAGGAGTACCCACTTGCCTCAATGCCTATCTCTTAGCAGAACTTTTCATCAAACACGCTGGGCCCTGCTGAGCCAGGCCAAGGACAGAGCTATTTGGTTTCAGCAACTCTGCTGGAATGACATGAGGAAGCAGCAGTGCCAAGATCAATGGATGGGCTGGACTGATGAGGAGGGCCAGAGGTCATGATAAACATTGGAGTAACTATTAAAGCCCTCCCACCCAGCCAGGCAGAAACATCCATCCACATTCAAGGATTCAGAGGCCACCGGGCTGCGGCTGAGTTCCAACATGTAAGCTAAAGAGGCTCCCAGTCCCCAGTGGCTGCTGAGTGGTGTGTGCCCAGTGGGGAAGCCAGGGATACAGACAGGTTACAGTTCACCTCTAAGGATGCAGGTGGAGTAAGTGCCACTGTCAAGAGGTGTCAGAAATTAAATAAGGGGCACTGGAGAAAGGGTACTAAGGAGGCAGTCCACTCAATGCAGCAGCCAGCGTGCAGCCACTTTTCCCCATCCAGTCCTGGAACCCTACTAAATACCCCTTTGAAATTTTTTTTAAAACTAGACATAATATAAAGGTTTTCAAAATGAAAGAAAAATATCCCCCTAAATTCCTGACCTTCTCTTCCCAAATATCAGTTTTCTCTCTTTTAAATTATTTTATTTTTTTAAAGATTTTATTCATTTTAGAGAGGAGGGGGAGAGAAAGGCAGGGGTGAGGAACAGGAAGCATAAACTTGCAGTAGTTGCTTCTCATATGTGCCCTGACTGGGCAAGCCTGGGGTTTCGAACTGGCAGCCTCAGCAGTCCAGGTTGACACTTTATCCACAGGTCAGGCAGTTTTCTCTTTATTTTAATGGTCCCTACTGGTCCTGCTTCATAAAAACACTGGATTTTAAACTACCTTAGGCAAAGAGTAGAGTTTCACATTTTATATTTTCCCTACTTCTTATGACCATTTTCCCCACAGGACCACAGTTTGCTTGTTGATCACTTTTATCCAAACGATTCATTTTACAAGTGATGATGCAGAGGTTCTGAGAGGGCAATACCTCCATTCAGTCACACAGCTAGCTGGGGGCAAAAACTCAAACCCAGGACTAATTCAAGGCCTGGGTATTGGCCACTTTTAATGGCTACATAATATTCCAAAGTGATTTTTTTAAGATCACTTTTTAATAGGTGATTTCTTTTTATCTAGTGGACCACCTTGAGATAAATTCCCAGAAGTGAAATTACTGGACCAAAAAGACATCCAGACATTTTTATGGCCCTGCTGTCAAAGGGGTCAATTGATGTGCACGGCCACTAGAGCACGGTATTCATGTGGCAGCAACCATACCAGCACTTAGAAAACCATCTGCAGGAAAGAGCTTGGTGGCTCAGATTAGGGAGCCTCAGGAAGTCCTGGGAACGTGTGGGACTCAGCCAGCCAGCAAGGAGTTAAGGCGAGGAAAGACAGCTCTCTCCCATTGGAGACCAGATCAGGCTGAGGCAGGCCCTTCCAGGCCCTTCCCATTCGGCTTCCTGTGGGTGCCAGTCCAACTCCAAGAAACCCAAGTAGTTGCCTTTTTAGGCCATAATCGAGAGGACACAACCAGAGGCTAAATTAGGACGTTCAGGAAATGATGAAACTGAAAGTAAATAGGTTAACCAAAAACCTCTGCTTTCAACCCAAAATGTAATTCCTCGATTATTTGTTTTCCCCCTTTCCCTCCTAAACATCCATTTGGATCTTTTATTTCATCCTGTTTTCCTGAAGAATCCCTTCCTTTCCTCCCTCCCTCCCTCTGGTTCTCTTTTTACTTAATTGCGAGCTTGTCTGGAAAAAAACAACAACTGCTAGCCCCTTAAAGACAGTATTTATTCTACTAGGACAAATCATTGGTCCTAAAACAGTAAGCATGTCCATTCCTAGACAACCAGGATTATGTAAAGCCTTCCACTGCCCAAATTCTAGGCTTGGAACTTTTAAGTCAGCCTCACTCATCTTAAAGATACCAAGTACAGAGGGCTTGCTAATAAGCTCTGTTTTCTCACTCAAGTCTTGCAATCAATTCATAAGGCATATATCATCATATTCATTTTACAGGTGATGGTCCCAAAACCCAGATTCAAAACCCATGTGGCTCCAACACCCTGCTCAGTTTCCACTTAAACTAGCCATGGAGAGAAAAACTGAGAACCCCCTAGTTAAGCAAACCAGTAAAACAAATTTAATTTGCCAATTTAAAGATGCAAACCCCATATTCTCCTTGTGCGGGTTTGTACAAGGGAATCTTCACACTTTCACTTAAATCACTGAGCTAAAAGTAAGAATGTGAGGGGTATGACCTTGGGCAAGCCATGTAAGTTCTCTGAGTCAAGGTTCCAATCAAGAGACCCAGGCGGCTTCACCCCAGACCCGGAGCCCTGTTCCAGCTCAATCTCTGATGTATGTGAGCAGGCCCCTCTGACTGGTTTTCATCCCAGCCAGCACAGATGACATGTCCCTTCTCTTTCTCCTTATAGCCGTTGCTTCTGAGTTAAATGAACTACTAAGGAAGGTTCTACAAAATGAGGTCTTGAAATAAAGAAATGTTCAAATCCATTAGATTTACTTATTCAACCAACCAAATCATACTGAGGATCTATCTATGTGCAAAACTATTGTGACAAAGGTATAAAGGACCCAAAGAGTTTATAATAATGTACTGGGATGACACATACCACTAAATGCCGATCTGAGCCTTTCTTATAGAGTGTAGAGTGGGCAGTGAGCAAACTCCTTGGTTTTCTGTCCTGTAAACTGCTGCACCCAACACCAAGCATGGTGGAAGCCCAGTAGATAAATGCGACATGGATTAAGAAGTAGTTTGTAAACCTGGGCACATGCCACCTCTCTGGCTCAACTGTAAATGCATATAATATTTCATGCCACCTTCTCCACCTCACAAACACCTCACGAGGCTGTTTAATTCAACATCAAATATTTGTAACAATGAGGCAGGACACGTCTTTATGGAACAGTCACTGCAGAAGAAGACCATTAGCTTTAAAAAGACTGCAGGATACAGGAACAAGCAGCTTACTATAGGAACACTGAGAAAGGAGTGATTCAGTGAAAAACTTGGAAGCTCAAAGGAGTTTCATGAAGATGACATTTAAGCTGTGTCCTAGAAGATGGATGGAACCTTGATTGATAGGGGAGGGAAAGAGATGGTAGAAAAGTATTCCAGGCCAAAGAAGAGGGTGAGGTTTTTCATGAACCATAAAATGATGTGATCAGGTAAAGCAGCATTTCTCAACCTCAACACTATGAACATTTTGGGCCAAATAAGTCTGTTGTGGAGGATTGTCCTGTGCATTGTAGGATACTTAGCAATATCTCTGGCCTGTACTCACTAATCAACAGTAGCTCCCCACCCCTGGTTGTAACAACCAAAAATGCTCCAGACTCTGCCAAAGATGAAGACTGGGAGTGGGGGAGGGAGCAAAATCTCTTAGCTAGAACCACTGATTTAAAGGTTAGTAATATAAGCAAATGTTGCAAAGAAACCAGACCTCAGCTTAGTAAATACTCTCCCAACTGTGAAGTGTACAAGTCAAATCTCTTTAAAACATAGAAGTCCTCAGAGCAAAATGATTCCCAGGGCCCAAACAATGACCATCATGGATGACACCACCAAGGAGCGACTGTCCCTTGTACTATACTGTATTTTAAGGGAACCCACTACTGGACTATACTTAAAAGACTCCTAAATACCCAACTTTAAAAAAAAAGAATCAGGCAAAGGAGGCAGATGTACTTCCCCAGGCAGGGCATGAATCTCCAGAGCCTCCAGCACAGCAGCTCAGACAGTGACTCATAAGCAAAGTTCAGCAGCTTGAGAGGTCCAGGTGATTAATGGCAGACAGACAGGCAGCAGCCACACTGCAAGGGGGGAGGGGTTTTCTCCCATGCTGCATCAGCTCATCCCACTATCCTGGGAATACCATCAAACACTGTATTTTTTTTTAATTTTTACTTATTGATTTTAGAGAAAGAGAGGAAAGGGAGGGGGAGAGGGGCGGAGGGGGGAGAGGAGAGAGGCAAAGGGGGAGGGGAGGGGGCAGAGCAGAGGGGAGAGGAAGAAGGAAAGGAAGGGGGAGAGATTGAGAGAGAAACACTGATTTGCTACTCTACCCATCTATGAATTCACTGTTTGATTACTGTATGTGTCCTGAACAATGAGGATCGAACCCACAACCTTGGCATATTGGGACAAGGCTCAACCAGCTCCAGCCAACTGAGCTCAAATTCTATTTTTTAATAGTTTTGCCAAATCAGAGTTAGTCCCAGAGATGATACCCAGGTGACTGTTTCTCACCCAGAACTCTCCTCCAAGAGCCTGAACACCAACCAGAGGATGTCTCCACCTGTAGGACCCACAAGCACCACCACAGTGAACTCCCTACCTCCTTCTTTCCCCCAACCGACACTCCCTTCTGAGTCTCCATCTCTAAGACTTCATCTGGTCACCCAAGAGAGCCACTGTAAACGTATCCCTGGTGAATTAGAAGCTCTCTGTCAGCCCCATCGCTGGTGCCCCACTCCAATCCAGGCCAGCGTCTCCTTTCTAAGCTGCACAGCCACCTCCTTCCTGTCCTTTCCCTGAGGCTTCCACCCTTTTCAAATCCATCCCCCTAGTTTCCTTCAGGATGACTTGTCAGCTCCACTTCTATTCATGCTACTTCCTATTTTATTGATATTATCACCAGTTCAAAACAGTTCAATGGCTCTATATCTGACCAGAACGAAATCTAACCATCCTTGCATGGTGAGTAGGCCCTTTGTGATCTTGCCCATTAATCTCCAATGCTCCCAGCCCTTCCTCTCCCTCTGCCATTCTCTACCTTACTCAATTCTTGTTCACATCCCTCTCTACTCATGCCTCCAGGCCTTAGAGAAGCTGGTGTGTTTGAGCGAGGGACCCTCTCTCAAACCTCAGCTCTTTAAATGCTCCCTCCTCTTAAGACCCCTCCCTGATTGCTGCAAAAACACTACCCTCCCCTTTGTGTTCCTCCCCTCTGTACTCCACACTGCCGTAATCAAACAGCTCCACTGTCATTATCTGCCATTTTATCTAAGGACAAGAACGAGGTCTCATTCATTTTGAATTCAAATGTCTAGCACAACGTCTGACCTACAGCAGGGTTCAGTTAAAGTTTCCTGAATGAATGCATGAGGAGCAAGGCAAAAATAAAGGACTGATAGGGAAGATTTCTAAGAAGATGGAAAAATCCCCTTGAGTTGTACAGAGGGCCAGAGAGTTGGAGAGCTGAAGTGAACACGGGAGATCCAAGGTGAAAGCATGCACAGGTCACAGCCACCTGATCTGTTACCAAACCCACATCATTTGTGCACTAATTTTTATATCCCCAAGACAAAAAGGGGAAAAGAGTATATTCAAACTTTCACTCCATAAAAAGAAAGGAGTAAAAACAATTTATTGGTCCCAAGAAGCTTTTAGTAAGATTGAATAAACCATCTCAGTTTTCTGGAACCTTCTAGTGCCCCTGATTAACCAATGTGGAGGCGCCTACCATCTACAACCAACCACCAGACACACGAGCTAGGACCTCAGCTGGCATGGGCTAGTGGAGTGGGTCTCTGCCCTGGTTGGGATCCACGTAAAGGCCTCAGGCTGCCCCTCCTGCCTCTCCTGGACCAATAGGTCTGCAAAAAACAAGCAAATGCTACAGACACAATCTTTGGTACCAACTCAAAAGAGAATGACAGAACTTGAAAAAACCACTGCCCTGTGGGGCACCAAGTCCTCATATCCTAAGACAAATGCTTGCGATGCATTGTGATGGATTGGAATGGGTTGAATTTGGAGTCAGACATACTTGGGTCTGAATCTCTCACTCACAGTTTCTGTGATCTTGACACTGTTAACACCTCAATCTCCTAGCTCTAGAATTAGGGGGAAATGCCTACCATCAAAGTGGTTGTAACTCAAGTTCCCAGCAAAAAACTCAACATTTAATAGGAACTGTCCTCCCAACTTCTCTCTCTTGCCCCCCTAATTAGTCTTAATCCTTCCTAGAAGGACACCTGGGGCCTATGAAAAGCTTTAAGAAGTTGGTGACTCTCCAGGTGACATCAGTCCACAGAGAACAACATGGCACCGTATGGTGCTTCCCAAACAGTGATTTTGCATTAGAAAAGGTTTCATGGCCCAACAAGGCTGAACATGCTGCCACCCCATGGACCTCCCGCAGAGTCACAATGCACATAAAAGGTTCTGAGAAGGCTGCAGTAAGGAAACTCACTTCATTTGTCTAGCACTCTTAGCACTTTGGAATATTCTGCAGAAAACTATTTCTCAATGCCAACCTGGGTAATACAGGTCTGGTGGGATGTGCAGGGGTCCAGTGGCAGAAGAGCTGGATTTGAGTCTGGCTTGGTACTGACCAGCTGTAGGACCTTACTCAGCAATCAGACGCTGCCATCAGGCTCAAACAAGGTAATAGATGCACAAGAGCCTCCCCATATAAACAGCAAGGCTATCAGAACATTTATCTACAGGAAGGTGTCAGCCCCCTGCACCCAGGGCCAACCTTATAGTGGCCCCCAAAGCTAAGGTGCTCATTCTCCCCAAGCTATGAAAGGAGATGCCCAGAGCCAGAGGCTGCTGAGGACTGGGAGGGCTACAGAGGGCCCCCCTCATTCCCTCAGGAATGTTATTTGCTTACAGAAGAAACTGGGACTTGTTTCCCTTAGCAGTATTCCAACCCCAGCCTATGCTGATGCTTAGCAGATAAGAAAACCAGACCAGAGATGGGCAGAGAGGAATTTAGCACCAGAGCCCCCAGAACCCAACCACTCTGCCCTTCCCTCCTCAGAGGCCTATGGAGGGACTTCCCAGAACTCCTGAAAGTCCCAGGGAACACTGAGAAATGTTCATGTTTGCCTGACTGAAGAAGGCAAGGCCTGTGTTCATTTTGACTTTGCCCCACACCCAAAGAACCCAGAGCATCAAAAATGACATCAGAATTTCATACATAGATTCCCCTCCCCTATGTGCGTAAGGAATGGTGGGTGGGTGGGGGGTTAGCAGCTGGAGATGAGTCTGGAAAGGATAAGCATAGCAGCTTACCCAGGATTTTATCAGCCATGTGGAAGAAATGTGGACTTTATTCTAGGACAAGGGGAGGCCACCACAGGAGGTAGGAGGTGAAAGGTGTGAGGTGGGAGGTGAGGAGGGTGACATCATTGGATTTGTATTTTTAAAAAGATCACCCTCCCTGATCTCAATTTAAAAGGGCAAGATCAGCAGCTGGAAAGTACCATGGACTAGGTAGGAAGAGCTCCTAATCTAAGAGAGGAGGAAAGAGAGTTCTACAAGGAGGCTAGGGAGAAAGTGATTAAACACCATGAGAGGGACAAATGAGGCACAGATTTCACCCTTTGATCTACTACCCAAAACAGCCTAGCTCAGGGAGAATCTGGGAGACACTATCCCACTGCAGCTACTCCCTCCTAAATGAGAAGTGCACCAGCATCCCAGAAACTCTCCTTTCATGGAGCTCATATCATATATCACATGTCACGCAGACAAAATGCCTAATTGAGTCTCCTTCATTAAGACACTACCCCTGTCCTCAGGGCCACAGATACACAGCTTTGGGCACAGAAACTATTTCTTAATAAATTAATCAATCAGCTAATCAGTGAGGGCACAAAGCAATTAGAACTTGAAGACAGCCTCATTCAGAATGATGGTCCTTCCCACCTGGAGAGCAAGATCCTCACGGCCTTCAAAACCCAACTGTCTTGCCTGACCAGGTGGTGGTGCAGTGGATAGAGCATTGGACTGGGATGTGGAGGACCCAGGTTCAAGACCCCAAAGTCATCAGCTTGAGTGCGGGTTCATCTGGTTTGAGCAGAGCTCACCAGCTTGGACCCAAGGTCGCTGGCTCGAGCAAGGGGTTACTCGGTCTGCTGTAGCCCCCCCCCCCCCCGCCCCCGGTCAAGGCACATATGAGAAAACAATCAATGAACAGCTAAGGAACCGCAACGAAGAATTGATATTTCTCATCTCTCTCCATTCCTGTCTGTCTGTCCCTATCTGTCCCTCTCTCCAACTCTCTCTCTCTCTCCCATAAGAAAAAACAAAACAAAAAAAAACCAACTGTTTTTCCAGTCCCACCTCTCTCATAAACTGCCAGATGCCATTCATTCTAGCCATGGCTCCCAGAGGATCGATTGTCTTTGCTCCTGGATGGCCCAGGCAGCCTTTCCTCATGCCCTAGTATATTATTCCTCTCTGTCTTTCCCCTCTCTTCAGGCATCTATAGTACAATCTACCTTATACCAGAACCATTGCTTCTCCGTCTGTGTACCTTGTCACTAGAACTCTACTTAAAGGTGGGGGCTGTCCTCCACACCTTACTCAAGTGCTGACTGAGCCAGGGTCCTGCATAGAGAGGGTCCTCAATTAGTGCTTGCTGAAATGAAGTGTACTGCTCTAAATGCTTAGGTTTATGCTCACTTGTGTCATCTGGGAACCTCTCTGTCCAAGAGATCACCATTCCAAGGGTAAACCCTCCTCTCTTCTCATGTCTAATGTTAAAGGAGAGAGGGAGAGAAGCAAGCAGGTACATTAGGAATAAGTTAAGCAGCTTTCACTCAATGGGAAGAGGCCAGGCCACAGGCTGGATCTATATAGATCTGCAGGGAAGTCATCTGTATGGGACCCTTGACTTTGTTTTTAAAGTGGTTCAGTATTTGGTTAGTGAGGGCACATCTGTGCCTCACCTATCTGGTAATGAGCTTTCACTCAGCAGTCCAGGAGAAACTGCAATGAGAGGCAAGTAATTTTGGGGGGCAAACAGCATAGATTCTGCCCTCAGATTGGCCCCATTTGACAAGGCTGATAAATGTTTGGCTGCCTGCCCCTTAGGAAAGGCCACTGAACACATCAAGCCTGCTGGTGGCAGCGAGCACCTCCTGAGGTTGCAGAAGCTTCCCATATGCACATGAGGGCAACCCAAACCCTTCACGTTCTGCAGTGAAGTTATTCCTTCCCTTTGGTTCTGCTGAGAGCACTGTTTTCCTTTCCTCAAGCATGAGAGCAGTTTGCTGAAACCCAAAGCAGAAGAATAACACCACTGCAAAGATTTAACTATATGGCTGCTGTCTCAATGGCTTCCTGCAACCACTTCATAATGGCTGAGAAACCCAACCTAACATCAGGAACTAAAGACAATTTTTTAAAACTACTCAGCCCAGGGCCCTGGCCAACTGGCTCAGTGGTAGTGCATCAGCCAGGCATGTGGATATCCTGGGTTTGATTTCTGGCCAGGGTACACAGGAGAAACACCCATCTGCTTCTCCACCCTTCCCCCTCTCTATCTCTCTCTTCTCCTTCCACAGCCTAGGCTCCACTGGAGCAAAGTTGGTCCAGGTTCTGAGGATGGCTCCATGGCCTCCGCCTCAGGCACTAGAATGGCTCTGGTTGCAATGGACCAACACCCCAGATGGGCAGAGCATCGTCCCCTAGTGGGCTTGCCAGGTGGATCCAGGTCGGGAGCATGCAGGAGTCTATCTCTCTGCATCCCTGCTTCTCCCTTCAGAAAAATTCAACCACAAAAAAAACTACTCAGGCCCTGGCCGGTTGGCTCAGTGGTAGAGCGTCAGCCTGGTGTACAGGAGTCCTGGGTTCGATTCCCAGCCAGGGCACACAGGAGAAGCGCCCATCTGCTTCTCCACCCCTCCCCCTCTCCTTCCTCTCTGTCTCTCTCTTCCCCTCCCGCAGCCAAGGCTTCACTGGAGCAAACTTGGCCCGGGCACTGAGGATGGCTCTATGGCCTCTGCCTCAGGCACTAGAATGGCTCTGGTTACGGCAGAGCAATGCCCCAGATGGGCAGAGCATCGTCCCCTGGTGGGCATGCCGGATGGATCCCAGTTGGGCGCATGTGGGAGTCTGTCTGACTGCCTCCCTGTTTCCAACTTCAGAAGAATACAAAAACAACAACAACAACAAAAAAACTACTCAGCCCAAAACCCACCAGCCATTCAGTGGCTTGCTATTCTGAGTGATGTTTAAGTACTAAAAAAAAGAAAAACAGAAAAAGAATAGCGTAGCCACTCACACCAACAGCCATCCCCACCCTAATCTCACTGGGCTGAGAGATCTAAGGCCAGAACAGGTCCCAGTCATCAATGGATCCCACTGCTCAACATGTGGGTGCTGAATAATGCCTGATGAACTGAAGTAATGGAGTTGGTGCCAATCTCCCTAAAGGTCCAAACTCCATAAACCAGGGGTCCCCAAACTTTTTACACAGGGAGCCAGTTCACTGTCCCTCAGACCGTTGGAGGGCCGGACTATAAAAAAAACTATGAACAAATTCCTATGCAGGCCCTGGCCGGTTGGCTCAGCGGTAGAGCGTCGGCCTGGCGTGCGGGGGGCCCGGGTTCGATTCCCGGCCAGGGCACATAGGAAAAGCGCCCATTTGCTTCTCCACCCCCCCCCCCTCCTTCCTCTCTGTCTCCCTCTTCCCCTCCCGCAGCCAAGGCTCCATTGGAGAAAAGATGGCCCGGGCGCTGGGGATGGCTCCTTGGCCTCTGCCCCAGGCGCTAGAGTGGCTCTGGTCGCGGCAGAGCGACGCCCCGGAGGGGCAGAGCATCGCCCCTGGTGGGCTTGCCGGGTGGATCCCGGTCGCACGCATGCGGGAGTCTGTCTGACTGTCTCTCCCCGTTTCCAGCTTCAGAAAAAGAAAAAGAAAAAAAAAAAATTCCTATGCACACTGCACATATCTTATTTTAAAGTAAAAAAACAAAACGGGAACAAATACAATATTTAAAATAAAGAACAAGTAAATTTAAATCAACAAACTGACCAATATTTCAATGGGAACTATGCTCCTCTCACTGACCACCAATGAAAGAGGTACCCTTCCAGAAGTGCAGCGGGGGCTGGATAAATGGCCTAAGGGGGCCACATGTGGCCCGCGGGCCACAGTTTGGGGACCCCTGCCATAAACCCTCTGCCACTCATTCTGAAAGTGCTTAATGTTAAGCCAAATAATCCCACACCATATTTTTCAAACATAAGTGACTCTTATGTGGTTCCTTCCCCCCTTTAGCAGGCAAGGCAGCAAAGGCTTGGAACGGGCTGAGGCTCATCTGTGACCGCCCAGGACCATATCACTGTCCTATTCTTATCACCCATCCTTTCGGCTAAATCTGATGTTCACTAATCTTTGTTTTGTTCCTAAAAGACACATAACTGGCCAGGGGTCAAGAACATCTTCCTGAATCAATCAAGTGGGTCATTCAAGCCACTCTGCTAATAAGCTTCATCACTGAAAGGAGAGAGACCTTCCAACTGATGATAAACTTATTTATGACCTTTACAGAAGGCACTGTAGATAGAAAGAACCAGCCTCAGGAGGCAGCCAGGCTGGCTGTGGAATTCCAGCCCCATCACTTAACAGAACAAACTGTGCCAGGTTGCCATGGCCCCCAGGCCTCAGTTTCTTCATTTATAAACTAGAAGTGCTACCAACCACCCCCCAAGACAGCTGTGAGTAGTACAGAGCACCAGCCATCTCTCTGCAATGTGGTCAGAGCACTGCTTAACTCACAGAACTATTGTGAGGATCAAAACGAACTAACAGAGGAGGAGGAGTGGTGCTTGGTGGAGGAGCTGTGCTTGGTGGCGCCCTGGACCTGCCAGCTCCCCTCCCCCACAACCTCTGCCTCTTCTCTCAAGAAGTCTGTGCCGCCACTGAGCTCATAATGAGTCAGTCACAGGAGCTGCCCTCACACAGCCCACTTGGAGGGGGGTTTGAAGTCACATCCTGCCTAGCCTAACTCAACATGATTTATTCCACCCCAGGAATGTAGCTCATTTCCCAGAATTCTGTAAAGAACTTTAAAGACTGATTTGCAAGGGGCTCCATGTACAGGCTCAGCTGGAGTATTGGGAGGAGTCCCAGCTCAGTTCAGACCTGTAGGTGGGAACCACACAAAGTTGGGCTGAAAGAGACCCTCCCTAGGGCATCTCATCCTGGGGGCACCAACATGTTCTTTTTTATCTCAAGCCACATTAAAAATAAATAAATAAAATTTTAATAAAAACTTTTTATCACAAATATGACAAACAAAATAAAATTCACAAATACTTATGCACTCCAGTATTTTTCACTCAAATCTATTTTATTTTATTTCATTTCTAAAAATGCTTGTTGCTACCCACTAAATTTCACAACCCACCAATGAGTCTCAACCGACAGACTGAAAAATATCTATCTGACTCAACCAGCACTGGGTAGATGAGGCTCAGACTGGTCCAGCGACTCCCCCAAGATCACACAGGGAGTTAGTTAGGTCAAGCAGATCAAGTCCAAAGCCAAAGCAAGGCTCTGTGGCGAACATGTTCCTCTCCCACAGCTCCCATCATTTGCTCTCGACCACCTCAAAGAAGAGATGGCAGGTATCCTATGTGCTCCCCCTTTCCCTGCTCCCCATCCTCCCCCTTAGAAAAGAGAGACTCAGAAGCTGGGGATGGGGAAGGAGTGTGAAGCGATCTGCCAGGATATGACTGAGGAAACTTTTTTTTTTCCCCATTTTTCTGAAGCTGGAAACAGGGAGGCAGTCAGACAGACTCCCGCATGCGTCCAATCGGAATCCACCCGGCATGCCCACCAGGGGGCGTCGTTCTGTTGCATCCAGAGCCATTCTAGCGCCTGAGGCAGAGGCCACAGAGCCATCCTCAGCGCCCGGGCCATCTTTGCTCCAATGGAGCCTCCGCTGCGGGAGGGGAAGAAAGAGACAGAGAGGAAGGAGAGGGGGAGGGGTGGAAAAGCAGATGGGCGCTTCTCCTGTGTGCCCTGGCCGGGAATTGAACCTGGGACTCCTGCACGCCAGGCCGACACTCTACCACTGAGCCAACTGGCCAGGGCTATGAGGAAACATTCTTTGAGCACCTGGTGGCCAGGTGGAAGATCACAGGACATAAAGAAAGAAGAGCTCAGTTTCCTCAGTATCCAAAATAACAGATCAAGTCTCCTACAGCCGAAACATCACTGCTCAAAGTGCCAGCCCCAGCACCATGCTTAAAAGACATCCAGAAGTGATATATCAAGAGTTTAGGGCCTGACCTGTGGTGGCACAGTGGATAAAGCGTCGACCTGGAATGCTGAGGTTGCTGGTTCAAAACCCTGGGCTTGCCTGGTCAAGGCACATGTGGGAGTTGATGTGTCCTGCTCCTCCCCCCTTCTCTCTCTCTCTCTCCCCTCTCTATAATGAATAAATAAAATCTTAAAAAAAAAAAAAAAAAAGTTTAGCCTGACCTGTGGTGGCGCAGGGGATAAAGTGTCGACCTGGAATGCTGAGGTCACCAGTTCAAAACCCCGGGCTTGCCTGGTCAAGGCACATGTGGGAGTTGATGCTTCCTACTCCTTCCCCCTTCTCTCTCTCAACTCTCTCTAAAAATGAATAAATAAAAAAAAATTTTTTTAAGTTTACTACAAGAAAAATCAGATGAGAGAAGGCCACTGTACAGAGATGAGATTGTTGAAGGTGCTTCCTACATTTTTATCTTCCTGGGGCAGCATAACATAACCCTGTAGTGAAAAAACCCCCATACCCAATAATAGCCTGCTGATCTGTTCACATAAACACACACACACACACACACACACACACACACACACACACACACACACTCGCTCTATAAACAGGAAACCCAAAGTCCCATCTAAGATCAGTGGTTCTTAAAACTTCCAGCCAGCACAGACTGCTTTGAAGGCTGTGATCCCTTGACAAGCCATCTTAGGAGGTTCACAGTGACTCTCAAGTTCAGTCTTAAGAACTTTCAGGAGCTCCTGGGTACAAGCTCAAAGGCAAAGGGGCACTGGAGTGGCCTCATCTCCACTAAGGCAAAGTGAACAAAGACGAGAGGATTTTCTTCTTCCATTACCCTCCAGAGGGTTAAGCAGAATCTCACAAAAGAGGTCGAAGCAAAGATGAAGTCAGGACAACCCAACAGAGACTTTGAGTGGGAAGCAGAGGTCATTTCCCCAGGGCAACTCTGGATCATCCTGGACTGCAGAGACAATCTCTCTGCCCTATGTTTCCATTCCTTGAGCCTGTTCTCCCAGTGCCAGTCCTGGGCATACAGGCTGCAACCAGGGAACAGCCAACTCTCCAGAGAAGCCAGGTGGACAAGCAGCATTCCAGAGTTTTCAGGCTCCCTGGGAAAAATGGCCAATACAAGCCATTGAATGAAAATAAAACTCACTTATTTTACACTTTATAAAAAATTAATTGCAGTTTCCTAGAGCAGGCTGTGGTAACACCCTGGTCTGAATAGCTGGATGACCCCGCTGTCCTTGAGAGGGAACCTGGCCACAGGGATAACCTCACACATCCTTTGCCAGGAACCTGGCCACTGCTTATTTTACCACTCGCCAAGAATCACTCCTTCGTCAGAGCCACAGACAGGTTTCAAGGGGGCCAAAGCTGAACCGGCAGGTGAGAGAAGGAAGCAGCAGCTCTGCCCTAGAGAGCTGCCGGATTCAGGGCACACCATCCTGTCTTGGGACATGGCCCCTCCTCCCCATAGGTGGACACACACAGACATGGGCACACAAACATGTGCACATCCCCCCTCGCCCCCAAAGAGGATGTGAGATCAGCGCAGAATGTGGCACAGCCAGGCAGACACGGACGTGGGTGCTGTGGTCTCCACTCACTGACAGAAGGAATCTGGGTGTTATTTAAATATTTTGAACCTTCCTTTCTTCATTTGTAAAATTGGAATCACAAAGCCCAGGCCACAGGACTGTGCTGACAAAGAACCACTAACATTTAGTTCCAGGGGCTTTTTACCTGAGATCTCTCCCACACAACTGCCCTTGTAAGGTAAGTTCTATTAGTATCCTGTTTTGTGGATGAGAAAACTGAAGTTCAGAACATTTAAGTGACTTTCTCCAGGACAGGGGTGGTATCTGTTGGTGTCTGCACCCTAGAGGTCTCATCAGGCTCTAGGCTCTTTGTGTCAGCGCATCTGGCCCACCACCTCAGAGCATATGCAGGGAGGCAGCAAACACAGAACATCCAACAAGGAGGACAGGCAAACAGCAATCAGCCATTAATCAAGGGGAAGGAACCTAAGGTGACCTATAGTCTTCTCTGTCACCCAAATCAGAGCAGTAGTAGCAGTTCACCTGGCTGATACCAAGCCCCTTGGCATCCATGTTTCCCCTTGAAAACTCTTTTTAACCTGATTTCTCTAAGATAAGAGGTTGGGATCTCCCTCACCTCTCCCAGATCCACCTCCCCTGCAGATACCTCTGAAGAGCCAGGAATCTGCCATAGTCTCAGTGACTCCTGACCACGACCAGTTCAAAACGTCTCAGGTCCAGGAGCACAAAGGCTGCCTGGTAAAGGCCAGAGAAGCTTTGAATCCTGCCCCAGCCCCTGATCTTTGCTCAGGTCCATGATGGAGTATCACATTCTTCAGATTCTTGTCTGAAAGCCAGAGGGGGCGGGGAGGGGTGGGGGAGGGGGCAGGGGAAGTCCACAACCCTAAGGATAATTAAAACAGGGACCTGCTATACTTACAGGAAAAGAAGACTATCCTTTCTCAGCCTCTCTTTAATACACTGGTCTGCCTGAGGTGTGGGAAACTACAAAAGTCTACACACAGGGGCTTTATAACCTGGAAGTGCCCCTGGCCCAGTGTCCCCAGAGTGTCCTCATTTTGAGAATACCAAGATTCCAGGGCACAAAACTAGTAACTGGCAGGGAGGGACTCTGTTAGATCTTCAGTCTAGCCTTGAACGCCACTGTCTTGTCCTTCCTCTCATGAGGTTTAACGAGCTGGCCAGAAAGTCAGCCAAACTCAGGTAGGTTTGGAGGAAGTACAGACAACTAGAGGTGGGAAGTCACAGTGCTGATGGGGCCTTGTGAATTCCACAGTGCTCAGCAACGAGTAACTAATCCCATAATGAAGCATTTTTCACGAACACTTGGAGCGACAGACACCTCCTCCTCCTCACCCTAGCAAATGCAGGAAACAGTTGCTGGGAAGCAGGCCTGGCTCTTAGCAGAAGGCAGGTTGAGAACAGTGTGCTGGTAGGTCAGGAAGCTGAGGGAGAAAAGCTAAAATCCCCTGCAGGAACCAGGCTAAGTGGATCTCACACATCTGGTCACCCACCCTCACCTGCTGACCACTGACCTGTCTTGAAAGGAACAAGGAGGGCTGTATTTTACACCTGATACCATAAGCCAGAGAGGCACTGAATCCCAGCAACCACTGTTTTAAGGTTGTGTACAAGAGCATGCAAGTCTGCAAACCCCCAACTTCACAAATATTATCCATATGATGAGCTAAGTGGAATGAGGGAAAGGTATGGAAAATAACTGGCCTGAAAATTAGAGTAACAAGGAGAGGATCAGAGATCTCTCACTTGCTACCTGAGGCTGGGAACTTAGGTTTTTAGAGCTCGATTTTCCCCAGCTATAAAATGGGAACATTAATACCACCACCCTCATGGGACTAGGATACTTTAATTGAAATAAACTGAGTGTGACTTCAAACTTCATAGGGATAGAAATAAGTTAAAATAGGTTTTTAAAAAAGATATATTTAGGCCCTGGCCAGTTGGCTCAGTGGTAGAGCATCGGCCTGGCATGCAGGAGTCCCAGGTTCAAATCCCAGCCAGGGCACACAGGAGAAGCGCCCATCTACTTCTCCACCCCTCCCCCTCTCCTTCCTCTCTGTTTCTCTCTTCCCCTCCCACAGCCAAGGCTCCACTGGAGCTAAGTTGGTCCAGGCGCTGAGGATGGCTCTATGGCCTCTGCCTCAGGCGCTAGAATGGCTCTGGTTACAACAGAGCAACGCCCCAGATGGGCAGAGCATCGCCCCCTGGTGGGCATGCTGGGTGGATCCTGGTCGAGCGCACGCGGGAGTCTGTCTGACTGCCTCCCCATTTCCAACTTCAGAAAAATACAAAAGAAGAAAAAAAAAAGATACATTTATAGATAATCTGGCACTGTGATAGGCAAATTATCTACAAATAAAACATAAAACAATAAAGCTAGCCCTGGCCAGATAAGTTGGATGGTTTGAGCACAGTTTTGATACACAGAAGTTGCCAGATCAATTCCTGATCAGGGCACATACAGAAACAGACTGATGTTTCTGTTTCTTTTTTTCTTTTTTCTTTTTTCTTTTGTATTTTTCTGAAGCTGGAAACGGGGAGAGACAAACAGACTCCCGCATGCGCCCGACCGGGATCCACCCGGCACGCCCACCAGGGGTCGATGCTCTGCCCACCAGGGGGCGATGCTCTGCCCCTCCGGGGCGTCGCTCTGCCACAACAAGAGCCACTCTAGCGCCTGGGACAAAGGCCAAGGAGCCATCCCCAGCGCCCGGGCCATCTTTGCTCCAATGGAGCCTTGGCTGCGGGAGGGGAAGAGAGAGACAGAGAGGAAGGGGGGGGTGGAGAAGCAAATGGGCGCTTCTCCTATGTGCCCTGGCCGGGAATCGAACCCGGGTCCCCCGCACGCCAGGCCAATGCTCTACCCCTGAGCCAACCAGCCAGGGCCTGATGTTTCTGTTTCTGTCTCTCTCTCTCTCTCCCATCCTCTCTCCAAAATCAATAAATAATTAAAAAAAATAAAGCTAGGCCTGATCTGTGGTGGCACAGTGGGATAAAGTGTCAACCTGGAACACTGAGGTTGCTGGTTCGAAACCTTGGGCTTGCCTGGTCAAGGCACATATGGGAGTTGATGCTTCCTGCTCCTCCCCCTTCTCTCTCTCTCTTTCACTCCTCTCTCTCTAAAAAAAAAATCAATAAAATAAAAATAAAGCTAAACTTTATTAAGCACCAAAACGCTCCATCATAGTTCTCATTTTCCTCATTCCACAAACAAAGAAAACAGGCAGAAAGGATGCATAACTTACCCAAAGTCAAAGAGCTGGCAAATGGGAGAACCAGGATTAGAACAGAGGGTCTAACTTCAGAGGCCCTGCCTATTTACGTATTAGACATACACATCATCATGATTAGGCCTCAGAAGCCAAAGAAATACAACCTCCTGCCTGACCAGGTGGTGGCGCGGTGGATACAGCATTGGACTAGGATGTGGAGGAGGACCCAAGTTCAAAACCCCAAGGTTGCCGGCTTGAGTGCAGGCTCACCAGCTTGAGCGTGGGATCATAGACATGACCCCATGGTTGCTGGCTTGAAGCCCAAGGTCACTGGCTTGAGCAAGGGGTCACTACTGTAGCCCCCCACCCGCAACCCCGGTCAAGGCACATATAAGAACGCAATCAATCAACAACTAAGATGTCGCAACAAAGAATTGATGCTTCTCATCTTTCTCCCTTCTTGTCTGTCTGTCTGTCTCTCTCTCTGACTCTGTCTGTCAAAAAAAAATAAAATAAAAAGAGGGCCCTGGCCGGTTTGCTCAGTGGTAGAGCGTCGGCCTGGTGTGCAGGAGTCCCGGGTTCGATTCCTGGCCAGGGCACACAGGAGAGGCGCCCATCTGCTTCTCCACCCCTCCCCCTCTCCTTCCTCTCTCTCTCTCTTCCCCTCCAGCAGCCAGGGCTCCACTGGAACAAAGCTGGCCCAGGCACTGAGGACAGCTCCATGGCCTCCACCTCAGGTGTGAGAATGGCTCCAGCCTCAACGAGCAACGCCTGAGATGGGCAGAGCATCGCCCCTTGGTAGGCATGCTAGGTGGATCCTAGTTGGGCGCATACGGGAGTCTGTCTGACTGCCTCCCCGCTTCTAACTTTGGAAAAATACAATAAATAAATAAAAAGAAATACAGCCTCCTACCCAAAGCCACACCAAGCTAAGCAATCAATGATCCTGATGTTGATCCAGGGTCTATATAACCCACATTCAGCTATAAATATATATATTCCCCCATTTCTCAAGCATTTGGTAAGTGCCTTCCTTGGACCAGGCCAGGCATGCACATGGGTCCCAGTGGTAACACCTCTAATAAGGGAAGCAAGATCAGCATAGGGAAGTGTAATAGTCACCTGTATGGAGAACAATGACACAGCAACAGAAGCCTCCCCTGGCAGCATCCCACACTTTGGCCAGTAACTGGCATTTTAAGTTTATAGTCCTGCATCAGTTTTCCCAGAGTGTTACTCCTCATTCATGTAAAAACAGTGTTTATAGCTCATCAGAGAGGAGAGACACCTCCAAGAATACATGGTCCACAGAACTGGGTGGGGATACCATCACCCCTGTGAGGAAGGCAGAGACACCTGGGAGGGGGAAACAGCCAGGGCAGCCCCGGTCCTGGTCCATCCTGTGGGCCCAGTTATTAAAGCACTCTGGTCAGAAGTGGAAATGGGGAGCAGAGAGTATGAAAGAGGAACAGAAGGAAAAGATGCTGATGATACAGGAGTAGGTGGGGCAGAAGGAGAACATATGAGGACAGACATTTACTGGGGGCCCACCATGAACTGAGTGCATGGAAACCTTAGTGCTTTCCACACACAGCTCCCCAGAGGACACCAAGAGATGGGTTTTATTAACCTTACGTTACGGATGAGAAAACTGGGTCTCAAAGCAGTTAAATAAATTGGGAAAGTAGACCAAGTATTGGAGGGCTCATCTTTCACATCTGGGCAGAAAGACAGAATGTCCCTGAATTAGAGGCCTCCAGTGATACACTTTCCCCACTCCTTGGTTGTGTGATAAATTGTGCCCCCCCCCCCAAAAAAATTCTTATTTTGCTATCTTAATGCCCCGGATCTGAGAATGTGATTGTATTTGGAAACAGGGTTTTAAAAGAGGTAATTAAGTTAAAAAGAGAACATTAGGGTGAGCCCTGATTCAATCCAACTACTGTCCTTATAAGAGGACATTTCAACACTTGGGAGACAGCAGGAATGCTCATGCACAAAGGGAAGGCCCTGTAAAGAGGCAGCAAGGGTGCAGCATCTGTAAGCCAAGGAGAGAGGCCACAGAGAAAACTAACCCTGCCAGGACCTTCATCTTGGATTTTAGCCTCCACACTGTGAAAATACATTTGTTGTTAAAGCCACTCAGTCTGTGGTCCTTTGTACAATGCCCTCTTTAGCACCTACCACACCATCCTAACCTGCTATGTTAAGCTTGCTTGTCTTAACTGATAGCATGTAAATTGTAGACTTTGGCTGTTTTATTTAATCATGTATTCCCAGCATTTGATGCATATTTAATCAACTAATAAACCAAGTGAAAATGGAATTTAAACCCAGCTGCTCTTCTGAAGTCACCCACTCCCTTCCCATACCCTGTAGCCTCCTGCTTGATCTAATTCTCTATCCTTGCACCTACTTCCCCTCCCCCCAATATTATACCTAGTCAATAATTAAAAATAGGATAAACTCAAAAATAATCTCTAGCCTATAATCACCATCATCTCAAACACCAGGGAACATCTACCAAGTGCTGAAATCCCCCAGCTTATGTTTCATCTTATTACAAATTTTAGGTCAATATGTAAATATAGGTTAATGTATAGGGTGTGTACTGAATGGAGGACATTGAGGACCAGGACATAGATCTCCTGGTCAAACCCCAACCTGAGTGGCCTGGCACTAAGGCAAATCCCCCTAAAGGTTAGAAAGGGGACTCAGGTTTGCAAAACCTGAAACACAAACAAGTCTGTGGAAGTGCCCCAGTGATCGTGTCTGCCCCCCCCCCCCCCCCCCCCCCCCGCCCAGCCCTCTCATTCCCTTGGTGGGTGGTGAGGGTAACAAAATCTTCCGCTCCTTTCAGAACAAGTGACTTCTCTCCTGCTTTCCAAGAAGACAGCAGAATTCAGGTCAGCCTCCCTCAAGACAGGATCTGAAGCTGGGGAAGCAGGGACAGTGGGGGCTGAAAAGAGGAAAGGATACCAGCAAAGAAGCCATATATCTGGAATAAAAGAAAATTCTATAGCAAAGACGTTGAATTCCAGTTTTTGCAACCCTGACCACCCTTATATGCTGCCCCAGCCCATCCCCAAATAACTAACTCCCTTTCTATTGTAAATATCTATCTGCTCAAAAGTAGCCACTAGGATTCTGAAACATCCTCATTACAACAAAACTAAACTGTTGCAACTTGTTGCTATAATCTAGGAGGCAGGAGCCACAGCGCAGCCTAGGTGGCCTGCCAGTAACTTTTGGACATTTTGGAGATCACCTCACCCCAACTTATCTCCTGCTGCCCCCATCCTCACATGCCTCCTACCAATGATCACTAAGGAGTCTCTCTCAGTAGGGCCAGCGGTTTTTTCCCCAACCTCCCTGTTGATAAGGGCCCTAGGAGCCTCTGCCCAGCATGTTTCCTGGCCTACACCTCTTGCAGGAACTACTGGGGAGGGGGCAGGTTTAGAGTCTTACTCCAACAATCCAGAAAGATCTCCCAGGTTTATGTCCCCTAAGCTTTCTCACCTAAATGACAAAATGGTTTTATCTGTTTTCCATCAACTCAAATTGGGTATCTGAGCTGCCACTTTCTCTTGGGCTCACTTCTATCACAACTCACAACACCAGAATGAAGTGGGTTTCCTTGGGTCTAGACCAGGGGTCCCCAAACTACGGCCCTCGGGCTGCATGCGGCCCCCTGAGGCCATTTATCAGGCCCCCGCAGCACTTCCAAAGGGGCACCTCTTTCATTGGTGGTCAGTGAGAGTACTGTATGTGGCGGTCTTCAAAGCACGGCATCGCTCATGTACAGTGATGCAGGACGCATGCATCACGGCTCCAGAAGTGCATCATATCACTTGTTACGGCTAGCAGTGACAAATATGGAACCGGACAGTGACCATCTCATTAGCCAAAAACAGGCCCATAGTTCCCATTGAAATATTGATCAGTTTGTTGATTTAAATTTACTTGTTCTTTATTTTAAATATTGTATTTGTTCCCATTTTGTTTTTTTACTTAAAAATAAGATGTGCAATGTGCATAGGGATTTGTTCAGTTTCTTTTATAGTCCAGCCCTCCAACGGTCTGAGGGACAGTGAACTGGCCCCCTGTGTAAAAAGTTTGGGGACCCCTGGTCTAGACCATGAGCCCCTTGAGGGGCAGGGCCTGCGATGCCTCATTCATCCACATCCTAACCACATAGCATTTTCTGCCCTAGAACAAATGCTCAAGATATATTTGCTGAATGAATGAATTTTCAAGAGTCAATAAAACCTATGAAACTTTTCTGGCAATGTAAATAATGGTTCTTCTCCTCCGTGGACCATAATATAGCCATTAAAATAATAATGTGGCAATATGGACAGGAAGCCCAGAAAGACACAAACTGTGGATGGGGTGAGGGGAAATCCTCCTGACAGCTTTGTTATTATATTGTGTGTGCTATAAACACCACCATCTTTCTTAAACTTTAAAAAAGGGAACTGATTCCAGTAATAATTATCTCTCTCAATACTCCATGAGAAATTTCACCCCAAATCTTTCAGCTGGGGACAGCGTGCTAACCACACACCCAGAGGGCACAGGCAGAATTCCCAGCAACCAAGAAGGGGTTAAGAATCTGGGAGTGGAATCCTGCACTCCCACATTTCCCAGGAAATGGCACAGGGAAGGCCTTAATGGACCATTTGGGCTCAGTATAAAGCCAGGAGAGGGACTAAGCCTAGAGCTCCTAAGGAAAGGAAATATTTTACCAGCCCCAGTGACTCAGAGGGCCTCGGAAACCTGAATCACCCCTGAACAAAGCACCACCAGAGTCTGAGCAACTGAACAAGGTCCTAGCCCTGCTCCCTGAACATGCTGTGCCACGTCCCTAACTTGCAATCAGCTCAGATGCCACCTCCTCCAGGAAGGTGTCTCAGAACATCCTGGGACCCCAGCAGTCTGTAGTTAGCAGGACACCATCAGTTCCTGGAAACTGCTCCCTTCACCTCCGTATTCCCAGCACCGTACAGTACCTAGCACATAGAGTAAGCTCTGAGGAGTGGTTATTGAATGATGATGGGCAGATGAATGAATGAAGAGGAAAGGAAGGAATGCCAGCTTGTTGGATGCAAATGGGCTGAGCTCAAAAAGAGCCTACTGCTCAAGATGGCAGCAGGTCCCCTGGCTGGCTGCAAGCCAGGGCCCAGTCATCAGCAGGCAGGCACAGCAGCCAGGATTCACACTGCCCAGCTGAGGTCTCTTCACCTGCCCTCCCTTAGGACCAACCACACGCATTTGAAAAATGGCCAGTTAAGGTTAAAGGTGAAGTCCGTAGCCAAGGCAACACTATCGCACTGGCAACCTCGCTCTGAGTAGCCAACTGCACTAGAACAGGAGGCCCTATTCTGCCACAGCCCAAGGCTCTGCTCCTTTCTTTAATTTTTGGTCACTGATGAGTGAGGAGGCCCCAGGGACCAGTCCTATCAAGTCCAGGAGTGAAGGGCATCTACAAGGTTGTACAGTAATAGGGTCTGCAGTCAGAGTGCCTATGTTTGGATCCTTGCTTGGTCTCCTCATCTATGAAATGGGGATAATTTCCTACCTCATGAGAATGAGGTAAGGAATGAAATAATTCATGTAAAAGCACTAGCACAGTACTCAATAAAATTTAACTATTATTATTACTATTATTAACAAAGTTGGGAGGACTTAAAACCCAGACATCCTGATACCCAGGCCAGTGCCTTTCCATCAGAGCCTCTTCCTTCCTTGCCCAACATCCCCATCTTCCCTCCTCCTTCCAGGAAAGTGTAGCCTCCAGGAAGTTCACTCAAGAGGCTCAGAAATGGCCTGACCAGGTGGTGGCGCAGTGGACAGAGCGTCAGACTGGGATGCGGAAGACCGAGGTTCGAGACACTGAGGTCGCCAGCTTGAGCGAGGGCTCATCTGGTTTGAGCAAAAGCTCACCAGCTTGAGCCCAAGGTTGCTGGCTCGAGCAAGGGGTTACTCGGTCTGCTGAAGGCCCGCAGTCAAGGCATGTATGAGAGGGCAATCAATGAACAATTAAGGTGTTGCAATGCGCAACAAAAAACTAATGATTGATGCTTCTCATCTCTCCATTCCTGTCTGTCTGTCCCTGTCTATCCCTCTCTCTGATTCTCTGTCTCTGTTAAAAAAAAAAAAAAAAAGAGGCTCAGAATGCCCTGGCCATTTAGCTCAGTAGTAGAGCATCAGCCTGACATGTGGAAATCCTAGGTTTGATTCCCAGTCAGGGCACACAGGAGAAGCACCTGTCTGCTTCTTCACCCCTCCCTTTATTGCTTCTCTCTCTCTCTCTCTCCCCCTCCTGCAGCCCTGGCTCAAATGGAGTGAGTTAGCCCCAGGCATTGAGGATGGCTCCATGGCCTTCATCTCAGGTGCTAAGAGGAGCTCAGTTGCTGAACAATGGAGCAACACCCCAGATGGACAGAGCATCGCCCCCTATTCAGGTTGCTGGGTGGATGCCGGTCGGGGTACATGAGAGAGTCTGTCTCTGTCTCCCCTCCTTTAAAAAAAAAAAAAAGAGGCTCAGAAATCCCCAGCCACTCAGTGTAGTATAGGCCTACCTCATGGCAAATCTCTCTCACAGGTCCCTACCCACTATTAAAGGGAAAGGTTCCTGGGGACAAGGATGTACTCTCTGCCCTCCAGATCCACTGAAGTCCCAACAGGCCTGGCAGAGTGCAGGTCATGCAGCAGGAGCCCAAGGACTCTTTGCTATTGACTTGGCAAAGAAATAGTTGGCTCTTGAATATTACAATATAGACAAAAACTTTACCTGACCTGTGATGGTGCAGTGGATAAAATGTTGACCTGGAATGCTGCAGTCACACCGGTTTGAAACCCCAGGCTTGCCCAGTCAAGGTACATAAAAGAAGCAACTACTATAAGTTGATGCTTCCCGCTCCTCACCCCACTTTCTCTTTCTCTATTTCTCTCTCTCTCCTCTCTAAGAATCAATTTTAAAAATAGACATAAACTTTAAAATGGCTCCCTGTCACCACCTTTCTAACCCCAGAGATTACTAGATAAGTACCTTGCGTCTGCAGATTGTAAAATGGAATGATCACTAACTAAAAAACCTGGGATCAAGAGAGGAAAAAAGACCCCGCACCTCTGACCTCCAAATCCTCAATCCAAGTCCAATGGGCTCTAAAATCTTCTTCCCCTTACAGACCGGTTAGATTAAGTCACCCAAACTGTTCCAAACGCCTCATCTTTATGTTTATCAGACAGGAAGCTGCATTCTCCAGCCCAGTGACTTAATGCAAAACACAGGAAATGTGGCGGCTTTTGAACTCAGACAACTCTAAATAAAGGTAGCTCTACTGCTTTGTAACAACCTTTTTTAAAAAGCTTAAACTAGCTCATAACCAGCTCAGGCGTAATGGGTTGAATTGAATTGTGTGTAAGAAGAATGTAAAGGTTGCAGGCCTTGAAAACCTCAGCATCCAAGCCCAGGAAATCTTCTGGCAGGTTCCTCATCTTAGTCACCACACCTCGTTATCAAGGGACAGGCTTGTTGGACAAATTTAAAACCTTTAAACCTGATCATGTATTTTCTACCATCTGGTGATGTGGTGATAACATTAAAGAAAAGAGGAGGAAGGAGGTGAGAAAAAATGAACTGCACGTGTATTACAACGAGCCTAAAAAGGCAGGAATCTCCATGTTCTGATGAGGTCACTGAGGCTCCAAGGTTAACAGCAGGAGAAAAGGTGCGAGTCTAGGCCCAGTTCTGCCTGACCCCAAAGCCCTTGTTTTGTTCCTTCCACCGTGGATTTCACACTGAAAATACAAGTCGATCATTCAAGACAGCAACTTTCAACCTTTTTCATCTCATGCACACATAAGCTACTTACTAAAATGCTGTGGCACACCAAAATATATTTTTTGCCAATCTGACCAAAAAAAAAAAAAAAAAAAGTATAATTTTGATTCATTCACAGCAGATGGCTATTGTTGCACTGACAGCTGTCATTTACTTGACAACCTAAGAGAAAAGAGCTCAGTATCCCTGACTAAATAGTCAGGTATTGCATGTTTTAAAAATTCTTGTGGCACACCAGTTGACGGTCACTGATCCAAGGAAATAAATGACTTAAAATTACTAGAAATGAGGACTAGCTAAGGAACACTGGAAAGCCAGTGTGGCTTTTAGGATGGCCCACCCGGCTGCCTGGCACTACCCCATGTGAAATATTGATTTTTGAGCTGTGGGAACTTTCAGCCTAAATGGCCCTGTCCAACTGGAAGGAGTTCAGAGAAACCCAAAACACCTCCCACTTCATTTCATACCCCTAGTGCCCACCCCCTCAAAAAAAAAAAAAAAAAAAAAAAAAAAGATTAAGGGTGTAGAAGAATAGACTCTTGAGGAAAGATTAAAGGAGCTAAGTATGTGTTGCTTGGCTAAACAGTGCATAAAAGGGATGATAACAGTTCAAAAACACTTTTAAATGAGGCCACATGATTTTGAGGAGAAAGGCACTAGGGGTGAGTAAAACAAGGGCCCAAAGCTTTCTTCTATCAACCCACAGATGCGCTTGGGCAAACCACTCCTTCTCTAATTGGAGGACAAAAACTACACTATCTTTAAGAGTCCCTTCCAGCTCAGACATTCTCTAATTCGAAGGAAATTCAATGAGGAGATTTTACTGTTTTGTTGATTTTTCTTTTAAGCAGGGCATCATTTAGAATTAAGAGTTAAAACAAAAGGAAAAGAAACCCAAGACACAAGTTCTTAAAATGTAAATGTCCATGGAAGTGAGAGGGACCACCCTCAGAGGCTCCTTGTTCCTATGGGTAATATTGTATTGTAGTACCCTAAGGACCAAGGACCTTTGAGAGGCACCAAAGCAATGACTTGAGGGTCGGGAAAGATCAGCTCCACCTTCAACTTCTCCACAGGCTCAGCCCAACCTGCCCAGGCAGGAAGCCACACCCTTCAGTGGCAATTTCCGGAAGGCCTTGCAAGGTTCCCTCCAGCCTCAGCGGGATGATTCTTAGTGGAGTAGCCAACTGGGTTGAGAAAGGAGGCAGCTACAGAAGTGCCACTGTGAGAAATGTAGGGTCAGGCTGGGGAGAAGCTCCCAAAAAGGCCTCAACCCTCAGCCAAATGCCAGCCAAGAGCCTTTCTGGGCCCACCTGCCAAAGGGGGACAGGATGTTGTGTCTTGTTCTGGGTGCTGAATCACCTCAGGCTTGAGAAACTAGTCAGCAGAATGGGGGCCTGAGAAATTCCAACTGAGGAGCCAACCTAAGTTACTTTTTAAAGAGACATACATCAGACACAAGAGGGCGGCTCCCCTTGTGCTTCCCAAACATTTGGTACCATCAAAGCACAAGGGGCAGGAGGAGGTGGGGAGATACAGGCCAGCATCCAGCCTTCAAACCCATGTGGTGACAGGCCCATTTTAGACCTAGGCACAGTCCTTATACTAATATGTGACTCATGCTATTCCTCTAGGAGGCCCAGAGGCTGCCTAGCAGGGACACAGGCCTGGCTGAGACCCTGAAGGGGTCTTCCACTGCCTTTGCCACGGGAAAAAGTAAACTCAGCAGCGAGCAGACCTGGCAGCTTTTCCAGTATCCACACCATGCAAGACTAAGCAATCTTCCTTGAGAAGGGAATGGGGGCCTTGCAATTCAAAACACCCTTCTAATCACATTTTCTTAAGGATTTGAGTTTTTCCACTATTAATACATAAAAACCACAGGCCAGATGACTGAGAGATAACTGGGGATAGAATAAGAAGGAGCATTCTAGTGGTTGCAATGACCCCAAGTTCAGAGGACCCAAGAGATTAAAAGGCCTGGTGTAGACTTCTGGTCAGAGTGGACTCCACAGGAAAGAACCCCAGGTGATCTGGAGACAGGGGAACTATGGGAAACCTGGCAAAAGGTTATCCTGAAATACTTTCCAGACACATACTGTGGGGTTCCTTTTCTCATATAGCAAAGAAAAGGCAATCACCCACCATTTTCCAGAATATGAGGGAGTGGTTCAGAGTAGACATTTGTTTTAGGGGTTACTCTGGTGATAATATGACATCATGTAGAAGAAAATAGTACCCAAAAATGTTCCAACCAGAAGAGCAAGTCAGCCCATTTTTAAAATCTTTCCTCCTTCCTTGCACACAGTAGGCACTTAATATACTACCTGAAATCTAGAACAATGCCTTTTAAAGCTGAGACCTACACGACTGGCCAGTTAGATACAACAAATAAAAAATAAAAAATTTAAGCTTTTGATGATTTAGGGCCATACATATAAAAGGGCATTTCGTGAAAAATAATGCTCACCCCCCACTCCAACATCCTGGGCCCTCAATATCTTTCCAGGCACAGAGCCAAGGTGACATAGCATGTTTTACACAAAGGGACCACCATATATGTACTATTTTATACCTAGTTTTTTTCCACTTACAACATACCCTGTAGAGCATGCCCTATCAGTACATACTGGTTAGCCTTATTTTCTAAAGGGCTGTAAGAATTTCCACCGTACAGCTGTGCCATGATTTATTTGACTCTTCTGATTGACAGTAAGCGTATTTCCTGTCTTGTCTATGACAATGCTGCAAACAATATCCTTGGACATTTCCTTTTGCACATTTGAGTTTATCTATGGGGTGCATCCCTAGAATTCAGACAGAAGGACTATGACAGATACTGCCA
Source organism: Saccopteryx leptura (assembly GCF_036850995.1). Taxonomy (NCBI): domain Eukaryota; kingdom Metazoa; phylum Chordata; class Mammalia; order Chiroptera; family Emballonuridae; genus Saccopteryx; species Saccopteryx leptura. Next base: position 308,715,721 of record NC_089503.1, read on the forward strand.
AACTATCTTCAAAAGGATAGTTGTTACAAGTCATGCTTCCAGCAATAGGGCACAAGATTACCTAAGAAACCGGGGCGTCAGCCTGACCTGTGGTGGCGCAGTGGATAAAGCGTCGACCTGGAAATGCTGAGGTCGCCGGTTCGAAACCCTGGGCTTGCCTGGTCAAGGCACATATGGGAGTTGATGCTTTCCAGCTCCTCCCCACCTTCTCTCTCTGTCTCTCCCTCTCCTCTCTAAAAAAAAAATTAAAAAAAAAAAAAAAGAAACCGGGGCATCTTGGCCCTAGCCAGATAGCTCAGTTGGTTGAAATATCATCCCAATATGCAAAGGTTGTCATTTTGATCCCCAGTCAGGTCATATACAAAAACAGGTCAGTGTTACTGTCTCTTTCTCTCTCTCTCTAATCAACAAATAAATAAAAAAAATTTTAAAGAACAGGCTACATATCAATTAAAAACCCCTAAAATAAAGAAAGAAAAAGAATCTGGAGCATCTTGGAGAAATAATTTATTACTGAATTTTTCAGTTCCCCAGTCCTCTCATGCATAATTAGTGGGCTCATAAATTGGTGTGATGTCTTTGTAGGCAATAGTAGCACTTGCTACCAAAATCAAATGTTCCCCCAGGTAGGGCTAGAAGCCAGGTCTCCAGACACTCAAGGCTCCTCTGTGCCACCCCTCTGCTATTTCCTCCCCTGACATTCCAGGGAATTAAAAGACTGAACATTTATATATTTTCTTAAAAACTTACCTAGCCACTTTACATACCTTTTAGGCCCTTTATGTACCTTATTTCTTTTAGTTCTCACATCTAATTCTGCAGGGTAGGTGTCATGATTCCCATATGGGTTCTGTGACTTGCCTAAGGTCATAAAGCTAGTAAATGGCAGGGTCAGGATTGGAGCCTTGTTCCAAAGCTCACCACCCCACAATTCCCAGCTCTAAGAATGAGATTCTTTAAGTCAATGGAGCACCGCTTCCCAGAGGGCTGCCAGGGCTCCATTCTGTTGTTACCAGAGGACCTGAGCCCAGAGGCTCAGTGCACCAAGGGTTAAGGCCAAGAGGCAGTGGCTCTCTGGGGCTACACAAAGAGAAAATGCACTTCCTGCCCCTGCAGCAAAGATGCTGTTTTATGCTCAGCAAATTAGGACATTTGTTTAATTAAGACGAAGAATACACACAGATTTTGTTATTCTAAATATTTCTGGAACATTATGTTTGGGAGGAAGCTGTTAAGGTTTGGATTTTTTTTCCCCCTTTTCTTTGGGTTTCTCTTTCTCCCCCAAGAGAAGGGTAGGGCTTGCCTCTGTAGAAAACAACAGCCAACCCCTCCTCTACTTTAGAAATAAAGATGTCAAGCTGGTAAGGGCTGTCTTAAGTACTTACTGAAGGATTAGCTACAGGAGAAGTGAAGAAAGCACAGCTAGCCTGGTTTCTAGCAATACCCTACCAGGCTACACAACAATGCTGCATTTTTTTAGTGTGCTTGTTTCCTTTTAAAAAGCTAACAGATCTTTGTTTTGTTTTTTTCTGGAGCCAGAACAGGCGTAATGCAGGCTGTGATTAACATGCATCCTTCACCCTGCAAGAGGGAAGTTGTCCCATCTCCAAACCCTTAGGTTAAAAAGTTGAAAAATAAAAAAACAAAATGTCAGGGACCTGACCCCTCCTCTTTCCTCTCCCCTCATGTGCCCTTCACACAAGCAGACCCACAGAATTCACCTCTTGGTCTGCCCTTCCCCAAGCAAGAGTCTGCCAATCTGGGCACCTGGATCTGCCAGCACCTGGATCTGCCTACAAGGCACTGCCAGGACTTGCTGAATGTGAAGAGTAAAGCTCTTTGGTGTCACCCTGCAGCCATCTGGGGGGCACAGCAGCTCTCAAATTACACTGAGCAATCCCTTGACGCTTTTAATTACCCCTCAATTACCCACTAAATGAGTCCTCACTTTCCAACACCCAGTGCTTGCCCTCAGTTTGCAAACCTACAATGTGCTCCTTCCTTGAGGCAGCTTCCCTCCTGCCCCAGACAGAAGTGGCCTCTCTCAGAATTCCTGGAGTCCTTTGTCTGGAATACTTGGGACACTCATCAGAGGCTGCCTTTGTATTTCAGTCACTGGGCCACTATTTCCCCTTGAGGGCTGTAAACTCCTCAAAGGCAGAGAGAGGTCTATGGATCTCTGCAGGATGGGCTGGCTCCTTTCTCCCAATCCCCATGACTCACAGTATCTTTCTGGGGCCTCTGTCATCTTTGCCTCACGTTAGAGTCATCTACAGATTTGTCTCAGCTCTCCCCTAAGTGCCCAAGGGCAACAACCAGGTGTTACTCAACCTCACACCCCCAACACCTGGCAGAGTCCCTGGCACAGAGAAGCCAGTTAAATATTTGCTCAATTACACATCTGTGTACCGCCCCCCCCCCCAGCAGCCTTGCATATAAACTAATATTAATCAAGTGATTGTCTAAACAAGCCCTAAAGCTGCCTCTCTCCTAACAATAAGGGAATAAACCACCAGGTGAGTTAGTTACCAGGCGAACCTCACAGTGGGGTCAGAAATGGCCACAGTGTTGCAGGAAGGAGCTACTGCTTTCTTCCCTTTCCACAATTACTCAACAGTTACTCTGAAATCCTGTCAAACCCAAAAATGAATGCAGTGAACCAAGAAGTGGCCAGGCCTCTCAACTGCCCAACGAGAAAGCTTCCTGTCTCCAGGACCTGGGACTTCCCAGGAGCCTTTCTCCCCACACCAGCTGGGCGGGGGCTGGGTGGGGCCGCAGGAGCAGCCCTGGCACTCACCCTGCCGCCACCTCAAGACAGCAGGCAACCTTGTCCTGGAGGGTACTCCGTTTCGAGGGACTGAAGAGGGGTGCAATCTGGCCCTGAGCGTGGCCACAGGAGAGGATGAGGTGAGAATGAAAGTGGAGGTGGAGGTGTAGAAAACCCCGGATCTGGCCCAAAGAGGAACGATGCAATAGACCAGGCCTAATCCTAAAGTCACAGGATCCAGATCCCCGCGCCCGCGCCCCCGCCCGAGCGGGGCGGCCCCCAGGTGAGGTGGAATCAGGTGCGCGCCTGGGCAGCACAGATGGCTGCGGCATTCCCGGGCCTTCCTCTCCCCGACAGAAGTCAAGTCAAAGGCTGAGGAGCTCCTGGGAAGCGAGGACGTCTTTCTTGCCTCGCAGCCGGGTGCCCGCCGGGTCCCCCTTCTCCAGCACCCATCCGCACCTCGGCGGATCCCCTCCTCCGCCCGCCGGCCCGCTCGCAGCCGGCGAATGAGGAAGTCAGGAGCGCAGGGCGGAAACAGAGCCGAGTGCAATGTCTGCGGCAGAATCGTCCGATTCTGACTCAGGAGGACGCCCTGACAGCTGCCAAACGGTCCCCGCCTGCCCGTTACCTCCGTTTCGAAAAGGTCTAGAAACTTCCAAAGGAGCCGCACCCCCGAGCCCCATCTTGTCCTCACCCACTCAGTTGGGTCTAAGGGACAGCGGCTCCCCAGAAGGGGTTAAAAAGTTTGCCCAACTTGGGCACTGGGCGAAGCGAGGGCGGGGTGCGTACCCCAGCAGCAGGGGAGGTCGAGGCTCCCGGGTGCTCCGCCAGGAGAGTGAACCGGGCGGGGTGGGGGTTGGAGGAGATGAAGGGTTTCCGGGGAGCGCTGCCACCAAGCCTTCCTCTGCTCCCCGAAGCCGCGCTCCAGCGGCGCCTTCCCCGAACATCCGCGCAGGGGTCACGGTGCCCCTCAGCGAAGGATGCGGTGTCCCGGCCCGACTCCTCAGCGTTCACTCCCGCCCTCGCCGGTCGCCGGCCCGCGCGGTGGCCGAGAACCACACGTCGGCCCGCTTGCCCCAGACGCGGCGCGCTCCGTCACCGCCGTTCCCGCCCGCCTGCCCGGGGCGGGACCGACCGGTGGGGCTCGCTCACCTGAACCTGGATCTGCCCCGGAAAACAGGCGCTGCTTCTCCCGAGAAGGCTTTCTCGAGCGCTCGGGAGACGGCGGGGTGGGGCAAGCGCGCGAGGTGGGAGCTGCAGCTGGTCAGCCTGGCTCTGCCCTCCGTGCCCAGCCCAGGAACCGCGGTGATCTGCGCGCCTCACCGCACCCAGCTCTGCTCTTCGCTGCCTTTGCGCCCCGCCTCTAAGACTACCGTCCATTCCGCGCCCGACGTCCCTCCCAGGCCCCGCCTGGAGGCAGACCCCGCCCTCCGGGGTGTCTTACCCACTCCAGACTGCTCCCGGTCTTGATAGACAGAAATTATGGCCTATGGAAAGTGGCAGGCGGAGCCTCTGGGCCCCGAGGTGTGGGGATTCATCCGCTCCAATCTCCACCCTCTCCACTTTCCCCCGAGCCTCCTAGGCGGGAGCCCCGCCTCTTAGGGCGGGTTCAACGGACAACCAGGTTCTAGGAGATAGATTGACAGAGGAAGAGTCAAATCAAGGGGAGCAGGCTCTCAGAGAATTCAGGGCCGGGATGTTGGTGCATCGCCTGGGCGGGGGCGAGGCCGGGCGGGAGAGAACTGGGAAGGTCCAGGATTCTGACACCCCGCCCCGCGAACAGTTTTCCTGGTCCCTTGTCATTCTACCAGAACAGATATTAAGTACCATATATGGAAAAAGTGCTATTTTACCTAATTATGATATCCTTTGGGGCAGACAGGGACTCGGCCCCGAATTCGCTGAGGGCGCTCTGAGTTCGATTCCTACCTGTCTCTCTAGAATGGACACGCGTCCAGACCTTTGCTCAAATGGGTTCCCTTTGCCAGGAATGTTTTTCCCAGCCTTTCTTTATCTCCACTAGTTAACTCGCACACTTCCTTTTTAAGAACTGGTTACAAAATATTTTCTTTCTTTCTTTTTTTTTTTTTTTTTTTGGTAAGCAAAGAGCACTTTTTTGTTACTATCCACCAAAATATATTTTTTTAATTTTTAAAGGAATTTTTACACTTATCTTTAATCCATCTGGAATTTATGTTGATTTTGGAGGAAGAAAGCTAATATAATTTTTGTAACAGCCAGTTGTCCACGCAACATTTTCTCCGCAGATTTCAGGGACCACTTTCATCACCATACTTGTATCGGTTTCTAAGTTTGTATCCATGGTTCTTTCTGTGTATTCCTGCGCCCATCCCACAATACTTGAATAATGGTAGCTTTCTAATATATTTTCTATCTAAAAGGGCAAGTTTTCATACCTCCTTCCTTTTGAAATGTTCTTCCTATCAGAACTAAACCACTCTTCCAAATGAACTTCAGGAAAAGTTTATGATTTAAAGGTAAAAGAAAACTGGAAAAAAGATTTTGCAACTCTGTGACCACTAGCCTAGATGCTTCCCTAACTATAAAAGCCCTCCCACAGACTGCCTCACCCCTCCTCAGTCTCAAGGACTTATCCTCTGGATAGTGTCTATTTTTGTAATAAATATAAATTTCATCTATCTTGTCTATTAAAGTAGTATAATGAATGGTTGGTGTAGAGAACACTAAAAAGAAAGAAAAGAAAAATCACCCCTAATCTTATCACCACACAATATAGCGACTATTAACAACAGTTATGTCCTTCAAACCTTTATACACACACATTTAAAATAAAATTGAGAGATCCACATATATACAGTCACCTGATTTATCACAAAGGTACCACTGCAAATAGGTAGAGAAAAGATGGTCTTTTTAATAAATGATGCTAGGTCAGTGGTTAGGGTTAGCCACATCTTGATCCCTACCTTCACATCATTGACAGAAATAGTTTAGGATGAATCAGAGACATAATTATGGAAAGCAGACAACTTCTAGAATCTGAGATAATTTTTTTCCTTTTTAAGTTATTGATTTGATTTATTAATACATTTTAATACAGTTATTCTTGTATTCCTGTTATAAATTCTACATGATAATAAATTAAAGTGTGCTGTTAAAAGAAACTGCTAGAAAAAGCAAAAGAGAATACTTTCATGACCTTGAAATAGACAAAAATTTCATAAACACCCAAAAAGTATAGCTTGACCAGGCAGTGGTGGAGTGGCTAGAGTGTCAACCTGGGATGCTGAGGACCCAGGTTCAAAACCCCGACGTCGCCAACTTGAGCACTGGCTCACCAGCTTGACCACAGGGTCGCCAGCTTGAGCGTGGGATCATAGGCAAGACGTCATGGTCACTGGCTTGAAGCTCAAGGTCGCTGACTTGAAAGACAAGCTTGCTGGCTTGAGCAAGGGGTCACTGGCTCAGCTGGAGCCCCCCAGTCAAGGCACATATGAGAAAGCAATCAATGAACAACTAAAGTGTCGCAATGAAAAACTGATGATTGATGCTTCTCATCTCCTTCCGTTCCTGACTGTCTGTCCCTGCATATATATATATATGCAAGTAAAAAAATCAAACCGCAGATGGGGAGAAAAATATTTGCAATACATAGATATAACAAAAGACATGTATCCAGAATTTATCAAGAACATCTATATTAAGAAAAAGACAAAACAAACCAATTTTTTTAATAGGCAAGCATTTGAATGAACACTGTATAAAATAGAATATCTATTTAGCCATTAAGCAAATGAAAAAGGTGCTAGCTAGATCAGGCAGTGGCACAGTGGATAGAACATCAGACTGGGACACAGAGAACCCAGGTTTGAAACCTCAAGGTCGCCAACTTGAGCATGGGCTCATCTGGTTGAGCAAGGCTCACCAGCTTGAGCTCAAGGTCACTGGCTTGAGCACAGGGTCACTGGCTTGGCTGCACATATCAGAAAGCAATCAATGAACAACTAAGGTGCCACAACAAAGAATTGATGCTTCTCATCTCTCTCCCTTCCTATCTGTCTGTCACTCTCTTTGTCTCTCCCACTAAAAAAAAATTAAAAAATAAAATAAAATATAAAAAGTTGCCATGTGTTGGCAAGGATGGGGAACTACCGGAACTCTCATAAATTGTTTGTGGGAGTGTAGGTTTCTACAACCACTTGGAAAGTGTTTGGCTCTATCTACTAAAGTTGAATATATGCAATTTTACTCTTAAGTAATACCCAATAGACATTAGTGCTTAGGCCCAACAAAGGCATATAATAGTCTGACCTGTGGTGAAACAGTGGATAAAGCATCAACCTGGAATGCTGAGGTCACCTATTCAAAACCCCAGGCTTCCCTGGTCAAGGCACATATGGAAGCTGATGCTTTCTGATCCTCCCCCTTTCTCTCTCTCTCTCTCCTCTCTAAAATTAATTTTTAAAAAAAGGCATATACTGAAATGTTCATAACAGCTTAACATGGCCAAAAATTAGGAGAAGAAAAGTCTATGAATGGTAAAATGGATAAATTGATTATGTCTATATCTACATTTGACTATACAACACAGAAATACAAAAGAACAAATTAGTGTCACATGTAAAAAACCAGAATGACTCAAATGTCCATGAACTGCTGAATGGATAAACAAAATATTGAAAATCTATGCAAATAGAATTTTATTGAACAATAAAGAGGAATAAAGTACTTATACAGACTACAACATGGATGACCTTTAAAAACATTACGCTAAGTCTGCCCTGGCTGGTTAGCTCAGCATTAGAGCGTCGGTCTAGTGTGTGGAAGTCCCAGGTTCGATTCCCAGCCAGGGCACACAGGAGACGCACCCATCTGCTTCTCCACCGTTCTCCCTCCCCTGCCTTTCTATCTCTCTTCCTCTCCCACAGCCAAGGCTCCATTGGAACAAAGTTGGCCCGGGCACAGAGGATGGCTCCATGGCCTCCGCCTCAGGCACTAGAATGGCTCCAGCAGCAACCAACCGATGCCCCAGATGGGCAGAGCATTGCCCCCTGGTGGGCATGCTGGGTGATCCTGGTAGAGCGCATGCGGGAGTCTGTCTGACTGCCTCCCCTCTTCTAACTTCGGAAAAATACAAAAAAAACCCCAACAAAACCCAAAACAAACATTATGCTATGTAAAAGGAGCCAGTCACAAAAGACCAGATATTTTATTATTTAATTTATATGAAATTTCCAGAATAGGAAAGTCTATAAAGAGAATATTGAGTTGGGGTTGCCAGAGGCTAGGGAGAAGAAGGAAGTTACTGATAATAGGTATAAGGGGCATATTTTTATTTATTTATTGTTTTTAGGGATAGATGAAAGGAGAAAGAGAGAAAGAGAAAGATCAATTTGTTTTCCCGCTTATTTATGCACTCATTGGTTGATTCTTGTATGTGCCACGACTGGGGATTGAACCTGCAACCTTGGTGTATCAGGAGGATGCTCCAACCAACGGAGCTACCTGGCCTGGGGCTATGAGGGGCATTTCTGAGGCAATGAAAGTGTTCTGAAATGAGATCATGGGGATGATTACACAACTCTGTGAATATACCTTAAAAACCACTGAATTGAAAAAAAACAAACCACTGAATTGTATATTTTAGTTTTTTTTTTAAGAAAGTATATTTTTTTTAATTGATTTATTTTTTTGGGTGGGGGGAGGAGCAGGGAGCATCAACTCCCATATGTGCTTTGACCAGGCAAGCCCAGAGATTTGAACCAGAGACCTCAGCATTCCTGGTAGATGCTTTATCCACTGCGCCACCACAGGTCAGGCTATACTTTAGTTTTTAAAATATTTTATTGATTGATTTTAGAGAGAGGAGAGAGAGAAGGGGGAGGAGTGGGAAGCATCAACTAGTAGTACATCTTGTAGTTGCTTCTCATATGTGCCTTGACCAGGCAAGCCCTGGGCTTTGAACCTGTGACCTCAGCATTCCAGGTCGACAGTTTATCCACTGTACCACCACAGCTCAGGCTGAATGATATACTTTAAAAAGAGGCACGTTATGGTATGTGATTTATATCTCAGGAAAGTTATTTTTAATGCTATTTTTTAATAGATGAATCTCATAGATATACTGTTGAATGAAAGAGTTTAGATTCAAAAAAAATCTAGATACTGTATAATTCCACTTTATGTGAAGTTCTAGAACAGGCAAAATCAAACTCTAGGCCCTGGCCGGTTTGCTCAGTGGTAGAGCATTGGCCTGGCGTGCAGGAGTCCCGGGTTCGATTCCTGGCCACAGCACACAGGAGAAGCGCCCATCTGCTTCTCCACCCCTCCCCCTCTCCTTCCTCTCTGTCTCTCTCTTCCCCTCCCGAAGCCAAGGCTCCACTGGAGCAAAGTTGGCCCGGGCGCTGAGGATGGCTCTATGGCCTCTGCCTCAGGCGCTAGAATGGCTCTGGTTGCAGTGGAGCAACGCCCCAGATGGGTAGAGCATCGCCTCCTGGTGGGCATACCGGGTGGATCCCGGTCTGGCGCATGCGGGAGTCTGTCTGACTGTCTCCCCGTTTCCAACTTCAGAAAAATACCAAAAAAAAAAAAAAAAAAAAAAAATCTAACTCTAGTAACAGAAGTCAGAATTAAGTTTCCCTTTGAAGACAGTTAGTGACCAGGAGGGGACCCAAGAAAACCTTCTGGAGTGCTGAAATGTTCTATATCTTGATCTGGTAGGTGGTTACAATAGGTTACACATTTGTAAAATTTATTGATTTGTACCCTAATGATCTGTATACTCTACTGACTGTAAATTATATGTCAATAAAAAGGAAAATAATAAAATTGGAGAAAAATGTAAAATGTAAACTACTGGGCCTTGGCCAGATAGCTTGGTTAGTTACAGCATTGTCCCCAAACGCAAAGGCTATGGGTTTAATCCCTGGTCCTGACGCATACAAGAGAGACAGATTAATGTTTCTGTCTCTTTTTCCCTCTCCCTCCCTCCTCTCTGTCTAAAAATTAATAAATAAAATTTAAAAGTAAAAAAATAAAATGTAGCCTGGCCTATGTTGGCGCAGTAGATAAAGCATCAACATCAAATGCTGAGATTGCTGGTTTAAAACTCTGGGCTTGCCCGGTCAAGGCACATACAACAAGCAACCAATGAACAACTAAAGTGAAGCAACTATGAGTTGATATGATACTTCTCATTCCCCTCTCCTCGCCCTCCTCTCTCTGTAAAATCAATAATAAATTTTAAAGTAAAATAAAATGTAAACTATTGGGAAGATAGATAAAGAGTATATGAGATTTCTTTGCACTATTCTTGCAATTTTGTATAAGTTTGTAATTACATAAAATTAAAAGTTACAAATAACATAAAGAAAGAAAATATTCAGATTATACTATATATATGGCTTTGTATTTCTCCTATTTTTCTCTTCAACATCTTGGCAGCTCATCTGCCTATAAACATATTTCAGATTTCCCTGTTTTAAAAACAAACCAGAAAAAAGGACTGCTATCCAAAATATACAAAGAACTCTTAAAATTCAACACTAAGAAAAACATGCTTTTAAAGTGGGCCAAAGACCTTAATAGACACCTCACCAAAGAGGATATACAGATGGCAAATAAGCATTAAAAAAGATGCTTCACATTATATGTCATTGGAGAAATGCAAATTTAAAAATAACACCACTAAAAAAAGAAAGAAAGAAAAATAACACCACTACATACCTATTAGAATGGTCAAAATCAGCCCTGGCCAGGTAGCTCAATGGGCTAGAGCATCATCCTGATACACATACACCAAGGTTACAGGTTCAATCCCTTGTCAGGTCACATACAAGAATCAACCAATGAGTCTGAGTACATAGCTCAGTGGACAGAGTATCGTCCGAGCGTGCCAAGGTTGCAGGTTCAATTCCCAGTCAGGGAACGTATAAGAAGCAATCAATGAGTGCACAACTAAGTGGAACAAGTTGATGCTTCTCTTTCTCTTTCTCCCTTCCCCTCTCTCCCTCCCTCCTCCACCCCAAGCCAAAGGAAAAAAAAATTTTTTTAAACAACCAATGAATGCATAAATAAGTGGAATAATAAATTATTGTTTTTTTCTCTCTCAAATCAATAAATTGAAAAGTTTAAAAAACAAAGAGAAAATCAATAATTAAAGAAAAGAATGGTTTAAAATACTGACAACATCAAATGCTGATAAGGACTTGGAGCAACAGGAACACTAATAGGAGTACAAAGTGGTACTGCTGCCTGACCTGTGGTGGTGCAGTGGATAAAACGTTGACCTGGAATGCTGAGGTCACTGGTTCGAGACCCTAGGCTTTCCTGGTCAAGGCACATAAGGGAGTTGATGCTTCCTGCTCCTCTCCCTTCTCTCTCTCTCTCTGTCTAAAATGAATTTAAAAAAGCAAAGTGGTACTGCCACATAAGAAGACAGTATGGTGGCTTCTTACAAAACTGTACATACTCTTTACATATGATCCAGCAATTGTGGTTCTTGGTATTTACCCAAAGGAGTTGAAAACTTCTGTCTACACAAAACCTGCCCAGGGAGGTTTATATCAGCTTTATTCATAACTGCCAAAACTTGGAAGCGATCTAGATGTCCTTCAGTAGGTGAATGAATAAATTAACTGTGGGACACCCAGACAATGGAATATTATTATTCAGTGCAAAAAGGAAATGAGCTATCAAGCTGTGAAGACATAGAGGAAACTTTACTGCATATTACTAAGTGAAAGAAGCCAATTTGAAAATGTTACATACTATGTGTTTCCAACTGTTCTGGAAAAGGCAAAACCATAGAGACAGTAAAAAAAATCTGTGGTTGCCAGGGGTTGAAGGGAGGGGAGGAGGAAGAGGTGGAGCACAGAAGATTTTTAGGGCAGTGAAACTTCTCTGTATAATAGCTCATGGTGGCTACATTTCTCGTTCTCCCCTCCCTCCCATCACCAGATTTCTCCAGGGAGTGAGCAGTCTGCATCACCCTGTTTTCACTTGCCTTGGGCCCCTCACACTCCATGGTACTGTTCTGTAGAGGTCAGCAAGCTGAAAGCCTCACTCAGGCCTTGCCTTCTTAAACAGCATCTGAAACTGCTCGACACTCCCTCCCCCCAATGCAGACTTTCTCAAAACTCCCGCAGGGGACTAGTCACCTTCCTCGTTCTCCCTTCCCTAATTGCTTTCCAGGCCTATGACCTGAGTGCACGTTCACCTGAAATGCACAGGTTTATTAAAGGCAGTATTTTTTTCTAATTGGTTAGTACATTTGTTAGATATTTTAAGTATAACCTCTACCAGAGGCTCACATTTACTTAGTGCTTTAGAAGGTGGCACTGTGCTAAGGGTTCCATTTAAGCATTATCTCGTTTAATTCTCACAATGACACAGTGAGGTTAGATATATTATCCCCCATTTTACAGATGAGGTTTGGAGAAATTAAGTGACTTATCAAACTCACACATTTACTAAGTAGCAGAGCCAGAGTTCATTCAGCCCCTGTGTGTGGAACTTCAGAGCCCGGGTGTGAACCACTATACTATGGTGTCCACTCTTTCTGGCTATTTTCTTTTCTCCTCCCTTCTCGTCTGTACCCTCTTTCTTGGGCTCCTAATCCAATCCTTCACTTTCAGCTGTTATATCCATGTGAGTGACTTCCTAATTCATATCTCCAAAGTCAGGCTCATCGTGACATTCAGTATTGTTTTTAATATTTTTATTGTGAACAAATATACACATAACAAAATTTACCCCTTTTAACCATTTTTAAGTTTACATTCATATTGTTGTGCAACCATCACCACCATTCATATCCAGAACACTTTTCATTTTGCAAAACTGAAACTCTAGCCTGACCAGGCGGTGGCACAATGAATAGAGCATCGGACTGAGATGCGGAGGACCAGGTTCGAGACCCCAACGTCGCCAGCTTGAGCGTGGGCTCATCTGGCTTGAGCAAAAAGCTCACCAGCTTGGACCCAAGGTCACTGGCTTGAGCAAGGGGTTACTCAGTCTGCCAAAGGCCTGCAATCAAGGCACATGTGAGAAAGCAATCAATGAACAACTAAGGTGTCGCAACGAAAAACTGATGATTGATGCTTTTCATCTCTCTCCGTTCCTGTCTGTCCCTATCTATCCCTCTTTCTGACTCTCTCTTTGTCCCTGTAAACAAACAAACAAACAAACAAAAACCTGAAACTCTATTCCCATTTAAACACTAACTTTCTACTTCCTCAACCCAGCCTCTGGAAAACCACCATTCCACTGTCTGTCTCTGTTAATATTTTTTTAAGATTTTATTTATTGATTTCACAGAAAGAGGAAGTGGCAGAGTGAGAAGTATCAACTCAAAGTTGCTTCACTTTAGTTGTTCATTGATTGCTTGTTTTGGTGCTTTGACCAGGCAAGTACAGGGTGCAAGTACAGGGTTTCTAACAGGCCCTCAGCATTCCAGGTCGACACTTTATCCACTGTGCCACCACAGGTCAGGCCAGGAAGTATTTTTTTTTAGAAAATAAAATATTTTTAAAGCATGAAGAAAAACATCTAAGTCACCTATAGTACTATTACTGAGGATTCTTAGTGTATTTTCCTATTGTTCAGAGTGTAATGATGAACTCCCACGGTCCCCATTCTTGCCAAACCTGTCTGCATGCCCGACTTCCAGCTCTGCTCATGTTTCTAACTTCTCCATGCCAACCAAACTCAAACTCAGAGGCCTCCCTTATCCTCCTGGGACTGGTTGCCTTCACCCCTCTCACCACCATCTCACCCAGCCTCCCTTTCCTTCTCTTGCTACTCTCATCAAATTCTGGTACTTTCCCTCCCCAATTCCCTTCCGGGTCATGACCTTAACTTCCCCAAAGAGCCCCCTAGCCTTACCCCATCTCTTCTTACTTCTACCCATATGTTCTGCCTCCTCAGATTAATCATCCTGAAGCCCAGCTATGAGTGTCAGCTCAGCACAGACTTCCTGAGCTCTTGTTATGTGCCGGGCATGGTGCTAAGCATCTGGGACACATATTGCCTCATTACATCCTCATCTTAGCCCTTTAATGTGGGTACTATTATTCTCCCCCACCTCACAGATGAGGAAACTGAGGCTCAGAGGAGTTAAGTAATTTGCTCAAGAGTATATTTGATCTCTTGGGTTCTAATAACATCAGGATTAGTATTGCTTCACTACTTTCAACAACCCTATTGTTATTGTCACTTTTTCCTCCTCATTTTACAGAGGAGATAACTGAAGCACAGAATGTTAAGTAACTTGCCTGGCCTGCGGTGGTCCAATGGATAGAGCATCGATCTGGAATGTGGAGGTCACCAGTTTGAAACCCTGCGTTTGCCAGGTCAAGGCACACATGGCAAGTAATGAACAACTAAAGTAAAGCAACTATGAATCAATACTTCTTGCTCCCCTCCTCTTTTCTCTCTTGCTCCCCCCCCTCCTCTCTCTGTAAAATCAATAAATGAAAACCTTTAAAAGAAAAAAAAATGAATGTTAAGTGACTTGATTAAGGTTGTTTGGCTAATAGATGGCAAGGCTGAGATTTGAACCCAGATATCTGGCTATCCCCAAACTAAAACCTCTTCTTTGGCACTGACTCAGTAGACTCAACCCTGGCTTTGAAAGACCCTAGAGCACATCCTGCCTTTTTCCTGCCCCCAAATTTTTCTAGCTCTTTATGTGTGAATCCCAAACTCTTAGCCTGGTATCCTGTCTTGGGCCCCAAGCAATTGTCTCCAACCTCCTAGTAAGCCCTGTGCTCCCTGGTCCTCTGCTGTGGCAGCTCACTGCACTTTGAACCTGCCATTCTATCCAACTGGCCGCAGTCACACCACTGCTTTCATACCTTCTGATGATTCTGCCCACTGGGCCCCTCCCCATCCTCTAAGACCCCAGTCACCCACTAGAAAGTGACTTCTCTCTCCACATTACATATGGCACACATACATTTCTCTGTTGTGTGTCTGTCTTGTGCTGCCTGGTCAGAATCCAGACTCTGCCACATATTGAAACTGCCTATGCCTCAGTGTCCTCATTTGTAAAATGGGGATGATAATAGTCCTTGCAAAATTGGGTTGTTGAGCAAATGAAATGACTTACTGTATGTGAGTATGTGAAGCACCAGCAACTGAGTTAGGACAGAGGTAGTGCCAAAAAGTGTTTGCTATTACGATGGTGATTATGCATCTTCCTAGCTTATCTCTTCTAGAAGGTTTGTTTTCATTCCCCAAATACTTCCTGAGGGCTTATTAGTTGCCAGATCCTGTGCCAGTGATGCATTCGGTGGCAACCCACAGTCTCTGCTCTGATAATGTCCGCACATGACATAGGCATCATCAGACAGGACAGCCTGGTTAGTGCTGCAAAGACATAGTGCCGGAGGTGCAGTAGGAGCAGAAGGGGCAGCTAGGTAAAGTAGAGAGAAGCTCTTTCCAAGCAGGAAAATGGGGTGCAAGGCCCCAGCAGGGAGAAGACACAGACTGCGCAGTAGTCTGAGCAGCTTGGTGTCAAGGAAACAGGAGGGGTGGGAAGGGGCAAGGACCTGCTGCAGAGAGTGCTGTCCTCAGATAAGATGCATGGCAGCCTCAGCCTCACCTGGGAGCTCGTTAGAAATGCTGGGTCTCCGGACCCAGCTCAGACCCAGCACAGACCCAGCTCAGACCCACTGAATCCAAATCTGTGTGTTAACAAGCCCCTCAGGTGGTTCCCATTAGTTTAAAGTGAGAAAAACACTGGGCTTAATCAGGAAGTGTCCCTGTGGTCCTACTGAGAAATTTCCACTCCATGGACATTAGAATCCCTGGGAGATGGTCATTATATTAGTATTTCAGAGGGTGGGTCCAGAGCACCCATATATATATATTATAAATTTGTTATTCATTCAGCAAATGATTACTGAGCACAAGGATACCATGCCTTTTCTTTTCCTGAATGGTACTCAGATCCCTTCCCTTAGCATCACTCAACAGACATTAGTCAAGCCTGACCAGGCAATGGCGCAGTGGATAGAGCGTCGGACTGGGATACGGAGGACCCAGGTTCAAAACCCCAAGGTCACTGGCTTGAGCAAGGGGTCACTTGATCTGCTGTAGCTCCCCCTCAAGGCACATACGAGAAAGCAATCAATGAACAACTAAGGTGCCACAACAAAGAATTGATGCTTCTCATCTCTATCCCTTCCTGTCTGTCTGTCCCTCTCTCTGTTTCTCTGACTCTATCAAAAAAAAAAAAGAAAGAAAAAAGAAAACAAACATTATTCATGAATCTGGTGCAATGGCTCTGTGTCCAATTTATATGTTCTGTCTAAGACCCACCATGATCTCCATGCCATCACTCAAAGATCCACATTTTCTCCCTGTCTCGAGTCTTTTAGTGTGGTATCTTCATCAGGAGTCCTCTCAGATGCTCCCACCGCCCCCCACATGCACCCATCACCCCCCCGTATGGATGTCCTCTGTGTTCCATAGAACACTCATGCCACCCGCTTGCCTGCCTCCAGACAAGGAGCCACGAACTTCCTAAGGACAGATCACCTTTTTGTTTGTGCTTGATCCCCAGGACCTGGCATGGTTAGATGTTTGCAAAGTGAATACACAAATAAATAAGCTAATAAAAATTAAAATAAGAATATATGTGAGCCTGACTGGTGGGGGCACAGTGGATGGAGCATCGACCTGGGACACTGAGGTCCCAAGTTCAAAACCCCAAGGTTGCCAGCTTGAGTGCAAGCTCACCAGCTTGAGCATGAGGTTGCTGATTAGGGAATGGGATTGTCAACATAATCCCATGGTTGTTGGCTTGAGCCCAAACATTGCTGGCTTGAAGCCCAAGGTCGCTGGCTTGAGCACAAGGTTGCTGCCTTGAGCAAGGGGTCATTGGCTCAGCTGGAGAAGCATGAGAAGTATGAGAAGCAATCAGTGAACAACTAGAGTGACACAACTACTAGTTGATGCTTCTCATCTCTCTCTTCCATCTCTTGCGAAAAAAAAAAAAGAATATTTGTGAAAGTACTACATTCATGCTAGATCACACCATTATTCATTTGTGTCTTCCCCATGATGTCTTGCCTCAGACTGATGCTAGAAAAGAAATAACCATGTGTCTGTCTTTTTAAAAAGAGCTTTATAGAGATATAATTTACATATCATATATTTCACCCATTTAAAGTATACAAGGCAGTGGTTTTCAGCATATTGACAGAGTTGTGCGTCTGTCACCACTATCTAACTCCAGAACTCTAGAACTATCTAATTTTTTTTAAATTTTATTTATTTATTCATTTTAGAGAGGAGAGGGAGGGAGAGACAGAGAGAGAGAGAGAGAGAGAGAGAGAGAGAGAGAGGAGAGACAGAGAGAGAGAAGTGGGGGAGGAGCTGGAAGCATCAACTCCCATATGTGCCTTGACCAGGCAAGCCCAGGGTTTCGAACCGGCAACCTCAGCATTTCCAGGTCGACGCTTTATCCATTGCGCCACCACAGGTCAGGTATAGAACTATCTAATTTTTATCACTCCGGAGAAACCCATATCTATCAGTAGTCACTCCTCATTTCCTTCCTACCTGTTCCCTTTGCCAACCACTAATCTACTCTCTGTCTCTATAGATTAGCCAATTCCAGACATTTCATATCAATGGAATTATATAATATGTGGTCTTCTGTGTCTGGCTCCTTTCACTTAGGACGAATTTTCAAGCTTTATGTTGTAGCATGTACTTCAC
Source organism: Saccopteryx leptura (assembly GCF_036850995.1). Classification (NCBI taxonomy): domain Eukaryota; kingdom Metazoa; phylum Chordata; class Mammalia; order Chiroptera; family Emballonuridae; genus Saccopteryx; species Saccopteryx leptura. The sequence goes on from NC_089503.1 coordinate 308,733,197, forward strand.
CTCTTTCTATTGTAAATGACATTCCATTGTATGGACAGACCACATCCACTCATCAGATCACAGTAACCCATCTTCCTGCGATTATATAGCATTTAGCCTTGCAATGGCTTTCTCATGCTACCTTGCTTCATCTTGGCATTTGCTGTTTGAGGAGTATGTGTTTACCCCTTTTGCAGATGAGTATACAGAGGCTAGGATAAACAGCCGTGACCTGTCAGAGAGCACAAGCTATTAAATGGCAGAGTCCTAACTGAAAGCCCTTTTCTCTGCACCATTCTGCCTCTTCGCTCCCCAATCCAGTTTATGTCACATGTCTCTTTCTCCCTATTAAACACACCCTTCATGGCATCTAGGGTGCTCTAAGGCCACAAGGCCTTGCATACACAGGTTTGCTCAGGGAGGGTGTGCATTCAGCCTTGATCTAATCTGGATTTATAAGTCAAAGGTCTTCCGTCCTTCCGGCCTCAGTGCAGACAGGCTGTTTCTGAGTCCTGGATGTGGGAGGCTGAGAGGATAGCTGAGTCAAGTCCCTGTCCCTGGCGTCCTTGACTCTGCTGTATACCTTGAAGAAATGGGGCCTCTCCCACCCTCCCCAGTACTGCCCAGACCTTTCTGTGCCATTTCCTTTTACTTGCCACACCCCTTCCTCTTTAACCACAGAGAACTTTAGACACACTTGTTTTATTGTACTCATGCACTGAACCACAATTATTTGTTCACAAGTCTGCTCCCCCGAACCTGTGAGCTGCAGATGTGAAGGACCTTAGTTATCTTAGTATCACAGGAACTGACACATAATAGGAACTCCGTCAGTGTTGGTAGGATAAACGGGTCTTCCTGGGTTTTAATGGTAGCACCTATCATCTATGGCATACTTATCATAAAATATTTTATCCTGACAACAAACAACCTAGCCATGTGGTGTCTAATCTCCTTTTCATAGAAGAATTGGAGACTCAGAAAGGTAACATTTACAAACCAGAGGCCTCACACACAATAAGAGAGCTCGGATTTAAACTTAGACACCAATTTGTTTCCCAATATGCTGCTTTTCACCACAGGTTGGGCCCCTCTTAGGACAAGTGTGAATTTAGGATCAGGTATAAAATAGGAGTAGATAATTAAAAAGAAAAAGGAAAAAAAAAAAAGGGACAAGGTTGTCCAGAGCTTCTCAAACTCTACTCACCTGTGATTTCTACTATTAGATTCCACTTCAGGTCTCAAGAGAGAAAGCCAGCTCAGAGAGGTTGAATGACTACCAACAACACACAGCTCAAGGTCGAGCCTGCTCATTTCCAAGTATACTAAAGTCATTGCAGATTTATTGCATTGTGTGTTACTCAGGTGGAAGTCCCGGTTTCCACTAAAAGGCTTAAAAAAGAAATGAATACCTGGAAATGCTGAGGTCGCCGGTTCGAAACCCTGGGCTTGCCTGGTCAAGGCACATATGGGAGTTGATGCTTCCAGCTCCTCCCCCCTTCTCTCTCTCTGTCTCTCCTCTCTGTCTCTCCCTCTCCTCTCTAAAATGAATAAAAATAAAAAAAAAAAAAGAATAAATATTATAAAAAAAAGAAATGAATAAATACAAATTGTGGAGAAATTGTAATTATTTATATAAATATATTGCTGATAGGATTGTGAAAAGGTAAAACCAGTTGGGAAAACAATGTGGCAGTTCCTCAAAATACCAAATGATAATTATCATCTGATTTAGAAATTCCGCTTCTAAGTATATACCCAAAAGAAATAAAAACACAGGTCCACAGAAAAACCTGCACATTAATGTATGTGAATGTTCACAACAGCATTATTCAGAATAGCCCCCCCACAAGTGGAAACAACTAAAATGTCTATGAACTGATGAAAGAATAAACAAAATGTGGCATGGCCAGTAATGGGATGTTATTTGACAATAAAAAGAAGTGACGTTCTTATTCATGTTAGAACATGGACAAAATAGTACACTAAATGAAACAAGCCAGTCGCAAAAGGTATGTGTTATAGTATATAATTGCACTGATACAAATGTCCAGAATAGGCAAGTCTATGAGGACAGAAGGTAGATTAGTGGTTGCCAGGGGCTGAGAAAAGGAGGGAATGGGCTAAGATTACTAATGGGTATGGGGTTTCTTTTGGGGATGACGAAAATGTTCTGGAATTAGATAGATAGTGATGGTGATTGCACAACTCTGTGACTATACTAAAAATCACTGAATTGCATCTTTTTTTTACAGAGACAGAGAGAGAGTCAGAGAGAGGGATAGATAGGGACAGACAGACAGGAACGGAGAGAAATGAGAAGCATCAATCATTAGTCTTTCGTTGTGTCACTTTAGTTGTTCATTGATTGCTTTCTTATATGTGCCTTGGCCGTGGGGCTACAGAAGACTGAGTAACCCCTTGCTCAAGCCAGTGACCTTGGGTCCAAGCTGGTGAGCTTTGCTCAAACCAGATGAGATCGCACTCAAGCTGGCGACCTTGGGGTCTCAAACCAGGGTCCTCCACATCCCAGTCTGACGCTCTATCCACTGCGCTACTGCCTGGTCAGGCTTAAAAAATTTTTTTTAATTCACTCTTTTCCATTTTATTTTAGATTTTATTTATTCATTTTTGGAGAGAAAGGAGAGAGAGAGAGAGAGAGAGAGAGAGAGAGAGAGAGAGCAAGAGAAGGGGGGAGCAGGAAGCATCAACTCCCATATGTGCCTTGACCAGGCAAGACCAGGGCTTTGAACCGGCAACCTCAGCATTCCAGGTCAACGCTCTATCCACTGCGCCACCACAGGTCAGGTGAATTGTATACTTGAAAAGGGTGAATTTTATGGTATGTGAGTTATAGATCAAGAAAGTTGTTATAGCCTGACCTGGTGGTGGCGCAGTGGATAGAGCATCGGACTGGGATGTGGAGGACACAGGTTCGAGACCCCAAGGTTGCCAGCTTGAGCAAGATCTCATCTGGTTTGAGCAAGGCTCACCAGCTTGAGCCCAAGGTTGCTGGCGTGAGCAAGGGGTCACTCGGTCTGCTGTAGCCCCCCAGTCAAGGCACATATGAGAAAGCAATCAATGAACAACTAAGGAGCCTCAATGAAGAATTGATGCTTCTCATCTCTCCCCCTTCCTGTCTGTCTGTCCCTATCTGTCCCTCTCTCTGACTCTCTCTGTCTCTGCCACACACACACACACACACACACACACACAAAAAAAAAAAAAAAAAAAGAAGAAGAAGAAGAAGAAGAAAGTTGTTATAAAAAGAGCACAAATAAATAAAAATGGAATGGACTTGACCTTTTCCAGTTCCATGGAAACAGGTATTTGAAGGTGAAAACTGTCAGCCCATGGGATGTCCCTTGCCCACTCTGTGACAGGGAGCGTGGACTCCCTTCATCCTTCTTAGCACAGCGCCCTGAGCCACGCTTGGCATGTTTGACTTGGTGGGGGGGTGTCTCCCAGCCTCTCTTCCTTGCAAGTGTACATTTTTAACATTTGGCCTCTTCTGTATGGCGAAGGACTTTATGGTCATAATGTATCCCTTGCTGGGAGGTCAGGCCATGTGGTGTGACATTTGTTCCAAGGTGGAGAAGCCATCTTAGTAGCCCAGCCCAGCTGGGTTGTGATAGACACCACAGGATTGTGGCATTTGGAGCAAATGCAACTTGGACCCTCTTTCCCCTCCCCGTCCCAGCGCAAAGCAGCTGGGATATAAAGGCAAGAACCCTGGCTCTGACACCCAGGCACTAGAGTTTGAATCTCAGCTCTATCAACTACTAGCTGGTGGCCCCAAGCTGTCTCTTAATTGCCTGGAGCCTGCATTTGTTCACCAGAAATAATAAGGGTGATGATTTCTTCCTTACAAGACAGTGGGAGGTTCCTGGCCATTCAGCAAGATGAGCCCAGCAGCAGCAGCAGCAGCATCTTCTGGGAGCTTGTTAGAAATGCAGATTCTCAGGCCTCACCTTTGACCTGCAGAATCAGAGTCTATCTCTTAACATCATGCCCTGGGGATTCACATGCACAGTAAAGTTTGAGATGTGCTGGTGAGAATGAAATGAGATTATGTATGTAAAAACCGGCACAGTGCCTCTCCACACAATAGATGCCACATACATGGATGTTATGGTGTTTCATTGTTACACAGAAAGAGGGCTGGATTGAGGTACCAACTCTGCCACTTCCTGGCTGTGTGATCTTTAGCTAGTCACTTGATGATTCTGGGTTGCGGTATTTTCATGCAAGATTGGTTTGATGAGGCTCATCTGATAAAATGTGTGAAAAAGTGAAATACAAATGCTAGAGGTCTATGTGTGTACCCGGTTATCTTGGCCAATGTGGACAGAAAGAGTGGCTTCCAAGACTGTGGAGAAAAAAGCAATGCTGAGGCATCGGACAGAGAGGCAAAGACTTTGGCAACCAGAGGAGTGACTGAGGAAGCACTGCTCTTGCCCAAGAGAAGTCCCTCCACCTAGAAGTCATTTAACCAAAGGAAATGGCAACAAAACTGCCAAGTGCTGTTGGGCTGTATAAGCAGGTGCCAGCAAACGGAAAGCGGAGGCTCACAGCTGGGTGCCTCCTTGAAAACTGAGGGCACTGGTAGGAAGTCTGAGTGCAGGGGACAGAGGCAGCCCTGCTATAAATGCCAATGTCTGAATTTAAGGTGGTCTCCAGGGGTCCTGAAAATTCCCCCTCTGCTCACGGTCTCTCCATCCATGGTTTTCCACAGACCTTTAGGAGGATAGTTAGTAGCTGGCATTGATCTAGCACTTAGGACATGCCAGGCATTATCTGAGACCATTTCCATATATTCACACCTGTAATATTCACAACAGCCCTATGATCTAGGTCTCTTTAGATTTCCCATGTTGCAAAAGAGACCAGTGAAGCCCAGAGAGGTCAGTGACTTGCCCAATATGAAAGACCCAGCTTTCAACCCAGAATAGCTGACTCTAGGGCCCCCTTCTTAGCAACTCTTATACTGTTTTTTAGTTTTTGTTTTTACTAAGACTTTATTTTTTAGAGCAGTTTTAAGTTCATAGAAAAATTGAGTGGAAGGTACAGAGTTTTCCCATTTATCTTCTGCCCCCACACATGCACGGCCTCCCCATTATCAACATCTCCCAGCAAAGTGGTTGTGATATTGTGATTTATAAGAAATATATCTATATTTGGCCTGATCTGTGGTGGGGCAGTGGATGAGGAGTTTACCTGGAACGCTGAGGTTGCCAGATCAAAACCTGGGGCTTGCCTGGCCAAGATACATATGTAAGTTGATGCTTCTTGCTCCTACCCCCTCTTCTCTTCTCTAAAATGAATAAATAAAGTCTTAAAAATTAAAAAAAAAACCCAATATATATATATTTGGTCATTCATATAACCAAATATATATTTCTCATATATTAATATATTTGATCTTCCTAAAACCCTTGGAATTTCCTAAGTGATGAGAACAACAAAGGAGCTTTTTTACGTTAATGAAGTGACTTTTGGACCCCCTACCTAAGCATGAGGGTTGGCTGCCAGTGGAGCAGACCAGGTGATTCGAGGGTTGGAATTTAGAGTATCATTCCCTGACCTTTGGGGGGGAGAGAGACTGCAGGCTGAATCAATCGCTAACAGCCAATGATTTAACTAATTGTGCCTTTGAAACAAGCTTCTGTAAGAACCCAAAAGGACAGAGTTCAGAGATCTTCCAGTAGGGGAACAAACACATGGAGATTTAGAGAGGTGGCATCTCTGAGAGGGCATGAAGCTCTGCTCCCTTCCCCCATGCCTTGCCCTATTCACCTCTTCCATCTGTCTGAGTTATATCATTTTATAATAAACTAGCAATCTAATAAATATAATATATAGGTTTCCTGAGTTCTGTGAACTGTTCTAAAAAGTCAATCAAACCCAAGGAGGGGCTTGTTGGGACCACCTATCTAATAGCTGGTGTGTCAGAAGCAGAAGCACAGGTGACAACCTCGAGTTTTGACTAAGGTCTGAAGAGGTAGAGAGGGTCAGTCTTGTAGTACTAGGGCTTTTAACCTGTGGGATCTGACACCATCTACCTGGAGTTGCATGGTAGGGCACCCAAATGGTATCTGGAGCATTGCTTGTTGGTGTGGGAAAAACTGAGGTTCAGGGAGATGAAATGGTTCCTAAGGTCTCACAGACAAGGGCCCAAACCAGGATTGAACTCCAAATCAGGTTTTCTTCCCTGAAATTACATGCTTCCTTCCTAAAGAAGCCTAATTTATTGGATGTGGCTTCCAAAGGTTGTGCTACTGGTTACAGCTCAGTCGCCTGGGTAGAGGCCAGTTTGCCACTCCTGGAGACTAAAAGAAGTATCCTCACTCCCTCCTGGATTGGTAACCATGTTCTCTCCCCCTCTCCACTGTCCAATTTAAGTCCACATCCACTTGCTGGACACCAACCGGACACATAGCTATTCCCTCTCCCTTAGCATGGAACATTCCACAGATTATGCGGTACCCTCCTTACTTCATGTAGATCACTCCTCAAATGTCACCTCCATACAATCATCCCTCAACTCCTAATCCAAATGAGAGCCAAGCCAACATCTGGTTGGTTCAGTTGCTACTTTCCTCCTAAAGACCTGTCCCTCTCTAGGGCAGCCGTTCTCCCCTGCTTTAGTTTTCTTCATGAGCTTGTCACCCCTTGACACTGTGCTGGTTTATCCATTTACACTTTGTGTCTTGACTGAAACGGAAATTCCAGGAGAGCAGGAACTTATGGGGTTGGTTCCTTGCTCTGTCCCCAGTGCCAGGAACAGTGCCTGGCATAGAGTAAGTGCTCAAAAATGTTTATTGAATCAATAACTGACACAGGGCCATGGCTGTGGAGCTGAGCTAATGAACCAGCGGGGACTGTGAGGGACAGTGTTGGAGGACATTTTGACAAGTACACTTAGACAAGTGCAGACCAAGTGGCCCTGAAGCACAGAGGAGGCAGAGGGCAGTTCTGACTGTGTTGGCGACAAGGCCTCTGGTTGACTCCTAAAGGCTGTAAGGAAAGAGCATCCATGTGGAAGGAAAGGCAAGGGCAAACTCAAGGGCAAAACTATACTGCCAGGGCCTGGCCTGTGGTGGAGTAGTGGATAGAACAGCGGCCTGGAACGCTGAGGTCGCTAGTTCGAAACCCTGGGCTTGCCTGGTCAAAGCACACACAACAAGCAACAAGCAAGCAATGAACAATTAAGGTGAAGCAACTATGAGTTGCTACTTCTTGCTAACTATCCACCCTCTGTAAAATTAAGAAATACAATCTTTTAAAAAAAGATCTACTGGAAGAAGGGTGGGTTGGGCACAGAGACCAATCTGTGGGGCTGTAGCTCTGGGTTCAGGTTGATAGGCAGGTGGGAGGAAGGCTAGGGCAGAGGACTCTGAACGTCAGGCTGAGTTTGAAGTGTATAATTATCTGATAGTGTTCTAAGAAGATCTATATTATATACCTATATATCATATATCTTTATCTATATCTATCTACACATATGTGGAACATGCATATATATACCTACACCACAAAAGCCTATTTATTAAAAAATATATATGTAAAACTCAAAACTAAACATAAAATTAAAAATAATGTACCGGTATATTTTAAATTATTTTTATTTATTTATTCATCTTTGAGAGAGGAGAGAGAGAGAGAGAGAGAAAGAAGGAGGAAGAAGCATCAACTCCCATACATGCCTTGACCAGGCAAGCCCAGGGTTTTGAACCGGTGACCTCAGCGTTCCAGGTCGAGGCTTGATCCACTGCACCACCACAGGTCAAGCCGTACGGATATATTTTAAATGTATGGTTTAATAGGCTCCCAACGTTCACAGTGTGCGCATTAAAGGCTTTGTGAGGAAACTCTCCCTCCCATTCCTGCACTCCCCAACACCTCCCCTTCGTGTGCCCTCCCATAGAAGTAACCAATGTTACCGAGTTTTGCGTCTTGCTTCAGCAGATGCACACTTACAGCGAGGCCGCACTAGCAGAGTGGCCGTGCCTGGGGTGTAGGCCGTTAACGCCTCTGACCCCTGAACAGGAAACGCGGCCTCATTCGCTGCTGACCAGGTGTCCTGACCCTTCCATCCCTCATACCCCGATATCTTGGGCGATCCACCCACTGACAGGTTGATTTGATTGAACCTGCCCACTTCTGTCACATGAGCCAATTAACTATATTATGCAAATTATTCAGTTACCCGCCCCTTATGGCAACCAATGATTGCAGAGCTACAACAGGTCTGCCAGGTTCCCATTGTGACTGAGCTCGGAGAAGTCTGTAAAATTTCAGCCTTGGGCAAAAAAAAAACCTCGGAAACTTTGGAAACTGGAGCAACAAGGACTGCCTTAAAAGGAATGCTGAACCGAGACTGACTGACCCCACTGACTCTCAGAAACTGAGGCTCGAAGGATTGCTCGAGGTTATTTGCCTGACCTGTGGTCTGATCCTCTCTATCCCTCCTTGTCATTCCTGCCAGATACTCACAGAGTCTATCACTACCTGCAGACCTGGCCCTGAAGACAAAATAGGACACAGCTTCATCAGAAGGAGCAGGTCCAAGTTCTGGCTTCTGAGTGTGGGTGGAAAAGACCCACAGAGAATCAGAAGCCGTCTCAAAACCTGCCCCAACTGTTTGTTAGCTCTGTGACTTTGGGCAATCCCTGTCCACGTTCTAAGCCTCGGTTTCCTCACCTGGAAAACGAGAGTAATCACACTCCTTGCTCTGATGTGAGGATTGATGGCTTCATCAAATGGAAAACAAAGGATTTCTATCTCTGTAAGCTACAATGCTTGATAATTAGAAGAGGTAGGGTATGAATCCTGGTTTTCCCAGTTACTTGAGGTATGTAATTTAGGCAAGTCACCCTTACCTTTCTGACTCTCACTTTCTTTAAAGTAAAAAAAATGCCACAGGCTCTTATTAGGATCAAATGAGTCAGGTTTTTAAGGCACTTGGCACAGGGCCAAGCCACATTTGGTTGGTAGAATCACAGGAACTCCTGGAACCTCAGTTTCATCATCTGTGTTCTGGATACGACAATGTTTTCCGTACCTGTCTCACAGGAGTATCATGAGCCTTAAATGTCTTGTGACACAGTTTATAAATAGTAGAAAACATTACACCAATGTTAATTAGTGACATTGTGAGGCAGCCAGCGCACTGGCAAAAGCATGATGTTGGCCTTGGCTCCGCTTCTCATTCTGTGTCATCTTGGACAAGTTATTTCACCTGCTGAAGAGTCAGTTTCTTCTCTTGTAAATTGTAATATACCACCTTTACAGGGCCATTGCAGACATTGGAGAAATGGCATATTAAAATTATCTACATGGCCTGACCTGTGGTGGCGCAGTGGATAAAACTTCGACCTGGAAATGCTGAGGTTGCCGGTTCGAAACCCTGGGCTTGCCTGGTCAAGGCACATATGGGAGTTGATACTTCCAGCTCCTCCCCTTTTCTCTCTCTCTTTCTCTCCCTCTCCTCTCTAAAGTGAATAAATAAAAAAATTAAAAAAAAAATTTAAATTATCTATATGTTCAGCACACGACAAACTTTATAAATGGTACCTGTTATTTCCAGTAAGTTTTCCTTTAACTTTCCCTGGCTTCTGTTTCTGGAACTGAGGGTCTGGGAGAATAGGGTAGACTGAGGCTTGCTTCTCACTGTGTACATCCTTCTGTATCTTTCGACTTGTATTATGGAAATGCTTTTTTAGTAAATAAATTTAAATTTAAAAAGGAAATATAACACATTATAAAAACATAGTAGATAAAAATAAAAACATAGTAAATTAAAATTTAAAATTAATATTTAATCTCATGGGTAAAGGCCTCATTGGGGGTGAGAAGCCCAAGTACAAAGCATAATTTGGTGGCCACACATGCAAGAATTTACATGGGAAAGGCAGAGTCATGGTTTTTTTTCCCTAAAATCAATGGGGAAATTTTTTTAAAAATGTTTATTGATTTTTAGAGAGAGAATAAGATAGATAGATAGAGAGAGAGAGAGAGAGAGAGAGAGAGGAACTTTGATCTGTTCCTGTATGTGCCCTGACCAGGGATCAAACCAGCAACATCTGTGCTTTGGGACGACAATGCTCTAACCAACTGAGCTATCAGGCCAGGGCCATGGGGAAAATTTCTAACCCCCAACCTCTGAAAGGAGTGGCTATTCATTGGGCATAAACATTCTCAAAGTCACTCTGAAGTCATGTTCTATGAAAGAATATGACCTCGATATAGAAGCCCTTGGGATGGATTTCCCTCAGCATCAGAGGTATCCAGGACTCTGGATGACACACTCCTTCCCACTGGGCTTGCCCTCCAATGCCAATTAAGGGTGAATTCCTCATGTAGGAGCAAGAGCTCTCCAGCACCCCAATGCCTTACATGGGTATCAACTAGCCCCAGGCCATCCAGCCAATCCACACCCAGACTTCTCCCACTGTCTGGGAGGCTCTGGTTTTGAACAGCCTTCCTGTTCTTCCTCCCTGGGGCCACTGTCTGAATACCACCACTCTACTTACTGATTGATTTTTTTTTTTTTTTTGAGAGAGAGAGAGAGAAGGGAGAAAGAGAGAGTGAGATGGAGAGGGGGAGAGATGAGGGAGAAGCAGGAAGCATTTACTCAATGTCATGGCTTCCTGTATGTGCCTTGACCAGTCAAGCCCAGGGATCTGCACTGGCAACTTCAGTGTTCCAGGTTGATGCTATATCCACTGCGCCACCACAGGTCAGGCACCACCACTCTACACAAGAGGCTCCCATTCAGCTGGAGAAGAAGGAAAGAAGATCATCAAGGGGCAAGTTCACTTTCTCCTGTGTCCACTGCCACATCAGGTCAGGTTCTGCTTCACAAGTTACCAAGGTAGGCAAGAGACTGATGTTTGGGACACAGGCTGGAAGTGATACATGTCACTTGCACACCTCTCGTTGGCCAGAACTAATCACAGGCCTCACCCAAGTGAAAGGGTGCAGGACAGTGCTGGGGAGTGGATGGAATATTTAGTGAGCATTGCTGCATCTGCCAGAATTTTTCTACGCAGACTTTCAGCCAACATTCATTTACTCTAGAATCAGAGGACATTAGAGTGGAAGGACCACGAGAGTCATCTCGTCCAATGAATTCCAGAAGCAAAAACACATTGGAATCCCCTGAGGTTGTTATAAACACTGCGGAGTCCTTGATTGTGCCCAGACCTACTGAATCTGAACAGTTTAGAATGGGGCCCAGGGAATTTACATTTTTAAAAGCTGACCAGGAGATTCTAGCAACAGCCAGGTTGGGAACTCACAGACAGTCAAATCCCCTTTTAATGGTGAAGAAACTGATATTCAGAAAGGGACAGGGACTTTCTCAAGGCCACACAGGGAGTGAATGACAGAACTTGAACCAGGCTTTCTGGTCAGGGCTCTTAACACTTGTAGTTGCCACCTGTAGCCTGTCTCACACTTGCAAGTGTGGATTAAAAGAGCAGAAGTGCTGGGACCTGGCCCACAGTAGGCACCCCATCCCCCAACACACACTCTCATCCCTCTCTTCTTCCAAGAAAGGGTGGCCAGAAGTAGGCATGTGTTCCCTCACTTCCGAAGCTGTTGCTGGTTTCTAAAAGACTGGAGAAATGTTGCCTCCAAGGACTGCTGCTTCAGACCATGTGACCAGGATGAGAATCCTTAACAAAAGGCCACCCACCCTCCAAGGTCTGCAGAAGAGCCTTTGCCTTCCTTTCAGGGCCTCCGATGAGGGTCAGGAAGATGCCCGGGGCGATAAATAAAAAGGGAGCAAAAATAAAACCAAAACAGTGTTTACTGTGAGATGAAAGTGCATTGCAAGGACTGTGGACAGAAACCACATGTTGGGGACACTCTGGAATGTCACAAACTGCAATGGTAAGAAAAAGCTTCTTAGGCCTGAGCAGGCTGGCCCAGGCCCCAGGAAGCAGACCCAGGACCCAAACTGTTTAGCAGGACCCAAACTTCTGGGCAGGCTGGCACCTTCCAGTCCTTGAGTCCAGGATCAATTGATTATACCTGACTTCACACAGCCAGAGCTGCCATGTCACTCCCTTCCCACTCACTGTTCCTGCCTTTCCCCTTCTCCTCTATAGGGCCTCTCTGCTCATCTGGAGCTCCTTTGCCCACACCACCCACCTTAGCCTTATTAATTCCAAATCATCCTGTATCGCTGTGTTTAGACACCATCTCTGCTGGCAACCCTTTGCTGACCCCACCGGACCCCCCAGATTCCCATACCACTGCATTCATCTTGATCACTGCAGTTCTACAATGCATTGCAATTACTATGTACTTACTTTTCTCCTTTAGTGAGCTGCAAGCACTTAAGTAAACAGAATAGTGTAATGGTGAAGGGCTTTGGAGCCAAACTGCCAAGGTTTGACTCCTGGCTTCCCAGCTGTGTGTCCTTGGGGAAATTAATTAATCTCCTATGCTTCAGTATCTCTCTCTGTAAAATGGGGATGATCTTAACAGTATCTGCCAGATGCTGTGTATGTTTATTCTAATTATACATTCTGGAACTGGGAAAATAAAACCACAGGATGGTTTTAGGGACACCACTTGGCCAAATGTGAGACAGGCCCTGAGCTATTTACTCCATTGATCACCTGACCTCCGTAAACCCATACGCTGTCTGGTGGACCATAGTTGTTTTGAATCTCTTGGAATTTGTGTAAGTTTAGGACATAGCTATCTGATTATTTCCCTTTCCATAATGCATAGCCACCCTGGTAAATGGCTGGAAGCCCCTTTGGGGAAAGCCGGGAGAAAGATTAAGAGTATAACTTTTTGGCAGTGTAGCCAATTCTCTTATCCAGGGGAACCAGCTTCCCCTTCATTCAGGGTGTCTGGGTCTATAAACTGGTTCAAGTCTGGGAATTGATTGAGGGTGATGACTCTGTTTTGGTGACTCAACTTAGTCTCTGTTCATTTGCCCTAGAACTCTTCCACTTACACAGATGAGTAGGAATTTAGTAGACTGCCCATCTGTTTCTTTTTTAGGGTCACCATGATCAACTAGCCAATGCCACACGTCTCTGCAAGTTGAAATGGATTTTAGTGGGTTGATATAAGTAAAGCACTAGAATAGAGTATGCAGAATAGAAGTGTTTTATCATTGTCATTTCTCTTTATGCTCCCAGTGCCTGAGAACAAGAATCAGGTGCTCAAAAAATATTACAAAATGGGGGAATGGATGAGTCCATGATCTAGGTGCAGCTGGAGTCCCCTCCTGAGACATGAGCAGAGTTCACCTCTAATTCAGGTAAGCCTAGAGGCTCTGGGGCATCCAACATGGGCCTATGTGCATGAGGCTGGGAAGACTTCTGGGAAAGAACTCACTGGAAGGTAAAAGAGAGTCCAAATATGGAAGATTGATTTGGGGCCACTGGGTCAAGGCCAAAAGGATGTATTATAAATACAGAGCAGAGCAGCCTGGGGTATGACCCTCATTATCTCTACTAGGCTTAGTCATTTGTTTGTAAGTATAGTTACATATTTTTATTAAGCTTCTAAGGACTTCCAGCTACATAAAGTGGAGTTGCCTTACTTCCAGGATGTAGCAATCCATCTTTGGTAGGTTAAGCAAGACCTCTTCTTTATTTATTTTATGTTTTTCTTCTTCCTTGATACCCACTTCCATTCACCTCCCCAGACATGCATGAATCTTGTAAATGTTCTTTTAAGAATTTATTACATGTGTTCTAATATGCAAAGATTAAATCTCACTCTGTTTACCACTTTGAGATCCACCTATCCTCGCTGCTGTATGTACAGCTCATTGGTTGTTTCTTGCCGCTGCTCTGACTTCCCAAGCACAGATCTGCTACATCTGGACACTAGTCACACTGCAGTGAACACCTCTGCCCAAGTTCTCCCAGGGATTTTTATGAGAGTTTCTCTGGATCAATTACCCCACAGTGGGATTTCTGGGTCACAAGGCATGCTCAGATTTAACTTTGCCAAATCTTGCCTGGTTGCTTTCCAGAATGGCTATGCCAAGTCACAGGTCCACAGCAGTCCTCGGGGACTCCCATCTCCCCACATCATCACCAACACTTGAGAGCACTGAACTTTCTAATTTGTGGTGAGTATGAAGTGATATCTCACTGTTCTAATCTTTGCCTTAACATCTGTCTTCCCTGCTGGACTAGGGGTCCATGAAGGTGGCAGGTCCACACTGAAGGTACATCTGTGTCCTTTGCTTCTGCTCAGTGCCTGCCACATACTAGTGCCTTGATTTATACTGTTGAGCAGATGACCGAGATACTTGCTCCTAAGCTCAGGCCTGACTCCTGTGGAAGGGAGATGCATCATGAGTAAGCAGACAGGAAGAGTTGTTTCACTAAAGCCTCAGAGAGCCACCGGCCAAAAGGAAATTCCTGAGGGACTCCCAGATGCAGTTGGAGAGAATGTAAGGGAGTGAATGTTCCCACAGAGCCAGAGAAAAGCCACGAGTTGCAGAGACTGGCGTCTCTGTTCATGGGCTCTGCTGAGATCAGGGAGGACTCTGGTAGGAGCTGCTGGGCAGAATCCCCACAGACAGATTGGAATATCAAAGGGGAACAAAGTAGCTGTTGCTGGGTGGTTGGACCAAAAGAATTTTCCTTACATATCTTTTTTTTTTAATTACAGAGACAGAGAGAGAGAGAGTCAGAGAGAGGGATAGACAGGGACAGACAGACAAGAACGGAAAGAAATGAGAAACTTCAATCATCAGTTTTTCGTTGCAACACCTTAGTTGTTCATTGATTGCTTTCTCATATGTGCCTTGACCACGGGCCTTCAGCAGACCAAGTAACCCCTTGCTCGGGCCAGCGACCTTGGGTTCAAGCTGGTGAGCTTTTGCTCAAACCAGATGAGCCCGCGCTCAAGCTGTCGACCTCGGGGTCTCAAACCTGGGTCCTCTGCATCCCAGTCTGACACTCTATCCACTGCACCACTGCCTGGTCAGGCACATATCATTATTATCATTGTTAAAATTGGGGATGAAACAGAAGCCACATGTCTCTGAACTATTCAGCCCAAAAGTCTCCCAGTGGGGTTTGCACATAACCACTGATAGTCAAGAATCTGGGAGATGCTTTTCTAATGGAGAGCTCAGTTTTCTCATCTGTAAAATGGGGATAATAATGGTGGCTACCTCATTGCCCAGCATGTAGTAAGCACTCAGTGAACAGTGGCTTTTAAAGAATTTCTCACAGGCTTGGCAGCAATGAGGGCCAGGAGTATGGTAAGGGCCAGGCAGCCTGGCCTTCCTCAGGTGGGAAATATTGGCTCATTCTTCCTATGATCTTCTTTTTCTGGCTCCCATGGGACCATTTTGTCACTTAGGTACCCAAATGGCATCATTCAATCAGTCAGCAAACTCCTATAGGAGCACTGAGGACATAGGGACAAACTAGACTGAGCTCCGCCCTCAAGGGGCACTTGGGCAGTGGGGACACAGACACTGGGCACTGTGATGAGGCTCTGATGAGAGAAAAATACCACAAACTGTCCCTTACCTACCAGTTCTGTTTGAACCTCGCTTTCCTCATCTGGAAAATGGGACTCAACAGGATTGTGTCTTAGGGTCAAGTGAGAAAATGGCTTGGTGGGGAAGAATTTTTCAATGGCCAAGTGTGCCTAGACAGACAACCAGGACTCTTTTAGGAAAGCAGAGACCTACTTATGGAGTGATACTAAGGTTTGTGGGCTCTTTCTCCAGGGCAGTTTATAATCTTACGGTTTTAGAAGCTTTCAAGGAATGATGCTGTTGACAGCCCATTCACTGGGCAGGGTAAGGGATGGGGACAGGTGGGAGGGGAGGTATGGGGCTGAGATTGGGTTGCTATCCTGTTTTCTAGACTGCCAGGACTTGTCTGAGTGATGGGAGGGTCAGGAGCAGGAGCTGATGGAATCCAATCACCATTTTGCCCTCGCTTTACCTCCCTGAGGTCAAGAAGCCGAGGAGGTGGGGACATAAAGCTCACTGCAAAAGGACAATGTTATTTAGAGGACAGACAGGCTGCTGTAACAATGTGGATAATGTCATTGCTTCAGTAAGACACAGAGGTGTTTATTCCTTGTGTACCAGTCCAGGAAAGTGGTCCAGGGCTGGCATGGCAGCTCACCAGTGCTGAGCTCAGGCTCCTTCTATTTTGTTCTTCAGTCATCCCTAAGCAGTTGCCCTTTTTCCTGTGCCTTCAAGCCACAAAATGGCAATTGGCTTGTCCTTCTAGGCAGAGGGAAAAGAGAAAGAGAGAAGGGGCTGGCACACTCCTTTCCTATTAAGGCATGTGATAGCCAGCCTCCAAGATTGCCCCATGATCCCTGCCTCCTGGAATTCATGCCCTGTGTCATCCCCTCCTACACTGAGCAGGGCTGACCCATTTAACCAATTGGATATTTTGGAAAAGACAGTGTGACAATGTGATAGTGAGTGTGACTTCTGAGGCTAAAGCATAAAGGACATTGAAGCTTCCACCATGCTCTGTTGGGTCAGTTGCTCTGGGGGAAGTCAGCTGCCATGTTAGAAGGACACTAACAGGCCCTGTGGAGAGGCCTACCTGGTGTGGAACTGAGGCCTCCTGCCACCAGACAGCATGCATTTGCCCTCCATGTGAGGATGCCACCTTGGATGTGAGTCTATAGCCTCAGTCCAGTCTGCAGATGACTGCAGCCCAACCAACATCCTGATAGCAACTTCATAAGAGATGCTGAGCCCAGAGCCACTCAGCTAAGTCATTACTAAGTTCCTGACCCACTGGAACTGTGTGAGACAATGTCTATTGTTTTAAGCTATAAGTTTTGGAAAAATTTGTCACTCGGTAATAGATAACTAATACAGGTCACCACACAGAAGGCATACATCATTTTTATTCACATCTAGTCACATGGCCATGTGTAGTTGCAAGGGAGTCTGGGAAATGTAGTCTTTAGTTGGACAGCTTTGTATACAGTTAAAACTTCAATGACTCAGGTCCTTAACTCAACCACATCTGCAAAATCTCTTTTGCCATGTAAGGCAACACAGTCACAGTTCCAGGAATAAGGACAGAGACATTGTAGGGGGTTATTATTCCACCTGCTACAATGTAGAAGCTTATACATGAATGTTCATAGCAGCTTTATTCATCATAGCCAAAATCAGCTAAATGTCCTCTAGTGAATGAATGGTTAAACTATGGTATATTCATACCATGGAATACTACTCAGCAATAAAAAGAAATGAATTATGGATACACATCAGTTGGTTAAACCTCAAGAAGATTATTCTGAGTGAAAAAAGTCAATTCCCATATATCCTGCATGGTTCCATTTAAATAACATCTGTGAATGAACATCATTATAGAGATGGAACATAGAGATTGCCAGGGGTTAGGAATGGGAAACCGGGCACCTGTTAAGGAGATCTTGTGATGGTACAGTTAAGCATCCTGACTGAGGTGGGAGTTATATGAAACTACACATGTGGTAAAATTGCATAAAGCCACACACACATACATGAATTCGTGTATAACTGGTAAAATCTGAATCAGCTCTGTGGATTGTACTGATATCAATTTTCTGGTTTTGATATTACACTATAATTATGCAAGATGTTAACATTGAGGGAGGCTGGGTGACTCTATAATTATTTTGAAATTAAAAGTTAAGAAAGAGAGCCTGGCCTGTGGTGGCGCAGTGGATAAAGCGTCAACATGGAATGCTGAGGTAACCAGTTCAAAACCTTGGCCTTGCCCAGCCAAGGCACATATGACAAGCAACCAACCAACAACTAAAGTGAAGCTTCTCACTCCCCTCTCCCCTCCTTTTCTTCTGTAAAATCAATAAATAAAATATTTTAAAAGAAGTTTAAAAAGAGAGAGTGCTGTACTCCCAGGATGGAGACCTGGGTTTCTGGGTCTAGTCTCGGTTCTTTCCTTCACTTCCTGAGACCAATTCCTGCCATCCCTAGGTCAGTCTGAGTGCATCTTTGAAATGGAAGTTTTGGCTTATGTCACCGGTTTTCAAAGTTTATGTTTAACAGCAAAACCCTTTGTTTCAAATAAAATCTTACACTGATGTAGGCACAGTTAGCACCCCGATATGGTGAACCCCAGTGGGACTTCTGACAGCACATGTAACACTTTGCTGAAGGGCTGTCCCGGAGCCCTGGATGAGTGGAAAGTGCTGAGCAATGAATGCCCTCTGAGCGGAGTTGGTAGTTACATAGCCATGCCCCTGCCTCTTGGGCTGGATGACTGGGCAGTACACTGGCTCGCAGGGGTCTCTAGTTGCCTGCAGTGGAAACTGGCTTGATAGCACGCGCTTTATCCATTGCCCTTCCTCCCTGTCTCATTTACCCAGCCCCTCACCTAAGTTGCCTGAGAACACAATCCAAACAAATGACTTGTATCCAGATCCTTGTCTCAGAATCTACTTCTGCTTCTACCCAAGTCAGATCCCAAAATGCAAAGCAAGTAACAGCTGACCCCCAGGAGGATCAGTGAGCTCTGTGCCAGGTGGGAGCCTTCCTGGAGGGGTCGGCCTACACATAAACCTTGAGCAATGAGTAGGTTTTGAAAAAGAAAAAGAGAAATGGGAAGGCACAGCTGGAGAGGGAACCTCACGAGCCAAGGCTCCAGGAGGTAGGACCGTGAGATGATCATTTTCTGTTTCTATCCCTGGGCTGACCAAGTCACTCAGTGGCAGTTCTTTCCATATCTTTCTTTTTCACCTAGGACCATGTTCCTCTTTTGACCAAGAAAGTGACCAGAAAGGAATGTGGTCAGTTTCTTATCAGGCCTGTGGTGTAGGCATACATCAGGCCCTTTCCCCAGTTCCCATGGCTGCAAGTGACTTCTCCAATGAGGACACTCAAGCCCTGTGGGGCCACTGCTAGGCACCTCTGAGGTTCTGAGTCAGATGAAGGATCCCCAGGCAGTGTCCTGGGGTTAGAACCTACAGCACAGTAGGTAGTGTGGTCCTAGGAGAGAGCACTGGGAGTCCAGCTGCTCACGGTAGAGTGGCCTCATGCAAGAGTCTTTACCCTTCTGAACTTCTTTCTCTTTACAGCATCCACATACCAGGATCATGGGACAGGATATGTGAGAGCATTTCATAAACCACAAACTATAAACAGTCGTACTGTTCAGCTGTGAGCTATCATTCCAATGAGAGCAAAGCCCTGTCCTTATTCCACACTATCCCAGCATTTGGCACAGGACCTGACACACAGGAGGGGCTCCATAAATAGTTGCTGAATGAATGAATGAATGGATGAATGGATGAATGAATGAAGAAACAAATGAAAGTTTGAATATGTTACGTAGTTCAACAATTCAATCCAACAAAGTATTGCTAAGGGCCTACCATGTGCCAGGAGCTGGGCTGGGCACTGAGGAAAACTGCAAACCACAAGATGAGATTTCTGACCCTGAAATGCTTATGGCCTAATTGGGGAACAATCTTTTTTTGAGGCCCGTGTTCCTATTCCTGGGCATCCTCTGCCCATCTAACTTGAATTTCAAATCCAGATCACTGCTCAGGCTGTCCTTGGTGGCTGAGCTCTGGAGTGGCCCCATGATCCTACCTCCTGGTGTTGACACCCTGTGTCTTCCCCTCTCCTTGAGTGTGGGGAGGGCCACACTTGCTTCTAAGCAGCCAAACGTGGCAAAAAGATGGGAATGGACATGATTACGTGTATGTGGCTTCATTACAGAAGTTGTGACATTCTTACCATGAGAAGGTCCTGTCCCCCTTGCTGGCACGGATAAAGCAGGCAGTAATACCGGGGAGCTGAGAGAGTCCTTCCACTAATGACAGCAAGACACCAAATTCTGCAAACAACTGTGTGAGCTTGGAAGTGGGTCCTTCCCCAATCGGACCTCAGATGAAACTGCAGCTCCAGCCACACTTTGTCAGCTTGTGAGACCCTGAGCAAAGGACTGAATTAAGCTGTGCCCATATTCCTGACCCACAAAAATGATGCGATCAGAATTGTTTGTTGTTTAAACCTCTGAGTTTCTGGTACTCTATTATGCAGAAATGTTCTTCTGAAATGCTCTTGTCTCTATTTACCAGCTGGTTAATGTCCTTTGGAGTAGGCAAAGCTTGCCTTTTGCTTTCCCAGCATTCCATTCTTCTCCCTCAGGTAACACAACCCAGTTATGTGGGGAACCACATCCCTGCACTGTTGGTCCATTTCTTTTCTGTGGGGTTGACTCACCCTCTGGTTCCAAGGGTCATTACATGGCCCTGGATCCAATCAGAATTCTTCATTCATCTGGCCATCAACAATAGGTTCAGAGATGAACATATGGCCTTCACTGCTGCATAAGCAGAAATGCTGAGCTTTTTCTGAGTTTGCTAAACTGATGGAATATAATCCCATAGCTCTAGGGGCCATTTGTGCCACCATGCAGAGAGGATCTGCTTTGAAGTGGGGCCGATAGGAGGAAAACAGAGTTGAGATATGGATGGAGACAAAGCCTTCATAATATTGCTCACTCGAGCACCTGGATCCAGCCATGCCTGATTAGATATCTACCTCTAGACATTCAGCTGATGTGAATCAATAATTTCCAGTTTTTTGTTTTTTTTTAATCCAATTAAGTTGGTTTTCCATAACACACAAAAGAGAAAGTCCTGACTCATACACTTATCTCTACAGATAAAATTCAGTACCCTCCCTTCTCAGAAAAGCCTGCCCTGCCTGACCAGGCAGTGGTGCAGTGGATAGAGCGTCGGACTGGGATGTGGAAGACCCAGCTTCGAGACCCCGAGGTCACCAGCTTGAGCACGGGCTCATCTGGTTTGAGCAAAGCTCACCAGCTTGAACCCAAGGTTGCTGGCTCCAGCAAGGGGTTACTCGGTCTGCTGAAGGCCCACAGTCAAGGCACATATGAGAAAGCAATCAATGAACAACTAAGGTGTTGCAACGCGCAATGAAAAACTAATGATTGATGCTTCTTATCTCTCTCTGTTCCTGTCTGTCTGTCCCTGCCTATCCCTCTCTCTGACTCACTCTCTGTCTCTGTAAAAAAACAAACAAACAAACAAAAACAACAACAACAGAAAAGCCTGCCCTGAACACCCCCGCGGCTGCTTCCTGCTCCCGCACTGTCCCCACTTAGCCCTTCATTTTATCCTCTCCTGGTCGCTCTTCAGCATCTTCAGTGAGCTACAACACTCCAACAACTGAAGCATTTTTAAAGACCAGGCACACAGTAGATACCAAAACCAAACCACACCAAAAAAGACTTTTTGAGTCAAAATGCAATGCTGTAAAGAGGTGGCTAAGAGAAAGGAAGTTCGTGGCCCTGCACCGAGCACTGGGGTGTGTCTGAAACTTTCAAATAGGCTGTCCTAGTAATTCCCCTGAGCGTTAAAGGTAGCCGTTCGGTTAAGGGACTAGATGCAAGCAGCGGAATCCATAGTGCCTTGAAACTAGAAAGGGAATTCACTAGAACAGTGGTTCTTAAACTTGAGCAAGCATCAGAATCCCTAGAGGGCTTATTAAGCACAGATAGCTGGGCTCCACCCCATCGTTTCTGATTCAGTAGGTCTCAGCTGGACCCAAGAATTTGTATTGCTAACATGTTTCCAGTATTGCTAACAAGTTTCCTACTGCAAGTCCGGGGGCCACACTTTGAGAACCACTGGATTAAATAATACTAAAATCATTATAGAACCAGTAAGGGAAACTGAGAGTCAAGAGTGGAGGTTACACAGCAGGATGCAACCCCAAGCTCCATTATGGGACAGCTCAAGGGAAGAAGACCCATTCTAATTAAGGTGGCCACCCCAGGTACTGGTTACCTACCCTTCCACCATTCGTGGCTCTTGATAGAAAATGGATTCAGCTTGGCCCCACACCCTCGTCTGCAAACCAAGTCTCCTGGATGTTGTCACTTCTGGCATCAAACCTCAGAGAGCTCCTTCCAGGTAAGTGCAGGGATGAGAACAACAGCTATTTCAGGAAGCTCAGTCACATTGGGAGCTACAAAGCTCAGAGAGGGGAAGTCATTTGCTTGAGGTCACCCAGCAAGTAGATATTCAAGTTTGTATTGAATTTGGATTGGCCTGCCATCAAAGCCCAGGCTCTTTCCACAATAAAACCTGAATGGTTGGCTTAAAGTCTCCCATGCCTTTTTGAGAAATTTCCCTGTTCCAAAGGCATTGAGACCCTTAAGAATTTCTGGGATGATGGGGGGACAGCAAGCAGGGGCTTTCCCAAGAGTCTGTCACAAGTCAAGGCCCCAGGAGACCTATCCCAATGGCTCTGGGGAGCTGACCACTTCCCCACTGGGCCCAGCCAGCTTCCTCTGTTCTAGTGGCCAGGCTGATACCAACCAGTGGCCAGGATGGTAATATTTATTGGTCAATTTGACGTGGTACTGACCTCATGCTAGCAGGCCTCACAGCACAGACACGCAGAAAACCTAAAAGAAAATCTGCAAGGTCCAGGAAGCTCAGGTGTTTTCTCTGGGCCTCATCTGTCCGTCCTGTTTCTGTTTGTCTATGTATATCTCTGTCTCTTTCTCTAGCCCTCTCTTACTATCTTGTCTCTGTGTTCTAACTTGAGTTCCCTCTCCTATCTCTTTGGTCCTTGCCTCTTCTTCTTTTTAATTTTATTTATTGATTTTAGAGAGAGAGGAAGAGAGAGAGAGAGAGTGAGACAGAAACAGATCTGTTCTTGCATTTGCCCTGACCAGGGATCGAACCCATAATCTTTGTGTATCAAGATGATGCAACCAACCGAGCCATCCAGCCAGGGCACTTGCCCTCTTCTTTTATGCATCTGATCCTCTCTATTCTTGTCCACTCCAGCTCTGATTCTGTCCTCCCTTTCTTTTCTTTCCTGTCTCTGTCCCTCTGCCTCCCTTGCCCTTTGCTCTGTCCTCCTCTTTTCCCTGCCCCTCTTCCTTTCTCTCCCCGTTGTCCTCACTCCTACTCCTCTCCTTTCCTCCCCCTTTCCCTGGCCTCCCTCCCCTGGAGCTCATGCACAGAGACCCAGTGGCCTCTGGAAGAGACAAGGCTCCCCAGGGGCCCGGCAGGAAGCGCAGTTTCCCCTCTGACCCTGTCAGCTGGCCATGGGGACGCAGCCTTCCTCCCACCCCACCCACTCAGGCAGGATGTGCAGGCTCTCTGGGGCTCAGGACAGCATGTTTCACTCTTGAGGGGCTCAGAGAGAAAAAGGCCAGTAGTGGCCAGGTGAGCAGGGGAGGGAACCCTACTTTCACTGAGCTCCTCCTGGGTGTTGGCACTGGACCAAGTCCAAGGGGTGGAACATCAAAGGCCAGAGTCTCTTTCCATGGAAAACAAAAGGACATATGAGGGCAAGGAGCTGGGAGTGGGGGGGTGGCAAGAACTGAAGCTTGGGAGGCCAAGAGAGGTCTCTGCAGAGGCTGGGACTTCCGGGCCATCCAGCAGGATAAGCAGCCCCACTAATTTCCAAGGCTATTAATATATATAGTCTTTACTTTTAGTGTATTTTTACATTCACTGGATGGTCATTAAGACAGGCATTGCCCTGGCCGGATGGTTCAGTTGGTTGGAGTGTCATCCTGAAGCACAGAGATTGCTGGTTTGATCCCTGATCAGGGCACATACAGGAACAGATCAATGTTCCTGTCTCTCTCTCTCTAAAATATATATTTTTAAAGTAAAAAATAAAAGAAAAAATAAAAGATAGGCACTGTGGTTGGTATTTTAGAAAGCGTCCAGGGGTCAGAGTCAGAGGTCTGGGTTCCAATTCCATTTTCACCTTGCTCTGTGCAGGCCCTTGGACAAGTCACATCACCTCTCCCAGCCTGATTCTCCAGGTAGGAAGGTGTAAAAGCCCTGCTCATTGCAGTGCTACCTAGAGAGTGGATGGGGATGAAAGGAGCTTGAGGCAGGAAAGGAAACCGACTGTGGCTGTAACAAAGGACCATGAACTTGGCTTAGACCACACACATTTACTATCTTACAATTTTGGAGGTCTGAAGTCCAACACAGGTTTCACTGGTTTTAGTCAAGGTGTCTGCAGGGCTGCATTTGAAAGCTCTGGGGAAAATCCATTCCTCGGTCCTTTTCCAGCTTCTAGAAGTCACCCCCATTCATTGGTTCAAGGCCCCTTCCTCTGTCTTCAATGCTGGTGGCAGCGTTGTCCTTCCACAGTCACGTCTCCTTCTGACTTCTTCTGCCTCCCTTCTCCCCTCTTAAGAATCCTTGTAATTGCATTGGGCCCACGCAGATAATCCAAGATAATCTCATTTTTATAGAGATATAATTGACATATAGCATTGTATTAGTTTCAAGTGTCAAATATAATAATTTGATAGATGTGTATAGCACAAAATAATGTTCACAATAAGTCTAGTTAATATTCATCACCTCACATAGCTAGATCTTTTTTTCTTGTGATAAGAACTTTCAAGATCTACTCTCTTAGCAACATTCAAATATACGGTACAGTATTTTTAACTACAGTCACCATGTTAATCTCCCTATTTTAAGGTCAACTAAAAGCAATTTAATTCCATCTGCAATTTTAAATACTCCCTGCCATATAACAACTATTCACAGGTTCCAGGGACGAGGATGTGACCATCTTTGGGGGAACATTTTTCTCCCTACCACGACCTGCAAAGGGGAAGTTTCTTTAGGCCTCATCTCATTTTTTTAAAAAGACTTTATGTATTGGTTTTAGAGAGAGAAGAGAAAAATGGGGGTGGGGGGAAAAGCAGGAAGCATCAACTCGTAGTCATTGCTTCTCGTATGTGCCTTGACTACCCAAGACCAGGGTTTTGAACCAGCGACCTCAGCATTCCAGGTCAATGCATTATCCACTGCACCACCACAGGTCAGGCAGACCCCATCTCATTTTAATATTCCCCTAAACCCTAGGCAGTTAGTGTTGTTAACCCCATTTTATAGATGAGGACATTGAGGTCAAGATCATATCCATCAACATTAAGTGGTAGAGCTGAAATTTGCATCCATATCTATCTGACCTCACAGCCCATGCTCTTCCCACCTTATTACAATCTTTTCAAAACCCCATAATGCTGTAGAAGAAAAGTTATTTCATTCATTTAACAAGTTTTTGGCTCTAGACGGTTAGCTCACATTGCCCCGATTTACCAAGGTTGCAGGTTCCATCTCTGGTTAGGGCATATACAAGAAGCAACCAATGAATGAATGGATTGGCAGAACAACAAATTGATGTTTTTCTCTTTCTTTCTAAAAAACAAAACAAAATAAAATACAAGTTTTGGAGACCTTACTACATGCAAGGTAAAATGCTGAATGCTCTCAAGGGCTGCTTAGAGGATTAAGATGTGGACTCTAACTTCAGAAAAATTTATAATCTGTTGAGAGCAGAAGATGGCATACCCAAATGCAGAGAGGAGAATGGGAGGAAAGGGGGATGAGAGGAATGGCCTCTTGATTGCTGATAGGATCCTGGTGTGGGAGGGCTGGTTTTAGGCTCAAAGTCTGAGCCTAAAAGCCTAGGAAATCTACTGCTTCCTAGGTGTGCATCCTGGAGCAAGTAAACCTTTGTTTTACTCATCTGTAAAATGGGATCAACAATATTCACTATTTCATATGCAGATTGTCATGAGGACTAAGATAATATTTGTAAAGCATTAAGCAGGTAGGTGCCTGGTGATCGCAATAAAAGAGGCTGTTGCCATTATTACTATCAAGATTCTGATCTGGAGTCAGGGGACTGACAAGATGAATGGTGCTGAATAGTTACAAATGTACTGTCTGGAGAGGCAGTAAAAACAGCACTGAACTGGGAGTCAAAAGACCGAGGCTGGACTTCTTGGTTGCTCTCCAATGACTAAGGCATCATGAACAAGTGATTTCTTTACTCACAGCCTTGATTTCTTCACCTTGAAATTGGATACATGAATTAGGTATGAGTGCATTTTACAGGTTGTCAAGAGCCATCCGGATCCATCTGCAGAATGGGGAGGCCAGGAAATCTCTGGGAGGAGCCAGTGAAGCGATGCTCTGTGAGTGCCGTATAACAGTTCCGATCCCATGGACGCAGGAGCATCCTGATGCACAGGGGATTATTATCTGAGGCTCAGAGAGTTTGGGTGATGCCTTTGCAGAGTGGGGTTCAGGGACTGGGTCAGGACCATGGCTCCCTGACCCAGCACGTCTGCCTCTCCTCTACCTGCCCCATCCCACGTCAGAGGTAACCAAGCAATCCAGGAGCAGCCTGAGCACCCACTCACCCCAGCCTGATGTGGGTCATTTGAAAACCTTACTGCTGGGAGGGCTTTAGAGGTTGGCTACTCCTGTGGTCCTTCTTTCTTTCTTTTTTTGTGTGTGACAGAGACAGGGAAAGACAAAGAGAGAGACAGATAGGAACAGACAGGAAAGGAGAGATGAGAAGTGTCAATTCTTCATTGCAGCATCTTAGCTGTTGGTTGATTGCTTTCTCATATGTGCCTTGACCAGGAGGCTCCAGCAGACTGAGTGACCCCTTGCTCAAGCCAGTGACCTTGGGTTCAGACCAGCCACCTTGGACTTCAAGCCTGCGATCTTTGGGCTCAAGCCAACAACCATAGGGTCATGTCTATGATCCCATTCTCAAACCAGTGACCCCGCGCTCAAGCTGGATGAGCACGTGCTCAAGCCAGTGACCTTGGGGTTTTGAACCTGGGTCCTCTGCGTCCCAGTCCAATGCTCTACCCACTGCACCACCACCTGGCCTGGTCAGGCTACTCCTGTGGTTTTTCAATGTATCTATTTCTCACCAACTGTTTCTCCAAAGAACACCGGACCTGAAAACCCAATGGACAGAATTTATGAAACGGGAAGCCTATAACTGTGGCCTCTGAGGCCCCTGCTGACCTGTCCAGCCTCATGTCTTTCTATTCCCCACCTGTGTCCACCAAGGCCTTGTTCTCCTCAAGCCTGCCTGTTCACGCCCTTTCCAGGCCTTCACTTCTCCTCCCTCCCCCGAGGCATGTGCCTAGTTCTTACTGGGCAGAGAGGCGCTCTGAAGTCTCACTTCTGGCTCCTGCACTTACCTGCTGGGTGCCCTTGGATAAGTTACTTACCCTCTCTGGCTTCAGCTCTCTTATCAGTGATATGGACATGTGATAATAGTATAGTTGCAGACTTGGGAGCAACCCCTGGCCCCCAGGGCACACTCTCCAAGTTCACTGTCTACTTCACAGGTGCTGAGGCAGAAGCACAGGTGTAGCCCCTCACAGAGGCCTTCTCTGATACCCCACATCTCACCTGCTGCCATGCCCTCACTCACCCACTCAACAAGCTCAGAGCCAGGATAGGCTGGGAGTCATGGGGAGACTTTCAGGAAGCAGGCAGGGTCTGTGTCAGGACCAGGGCTCCCTGACCCAGCATGTCTGCCTTATCTCCACCTGCCCCATCCCACGTCAGTGGTAACTGAACAGTCCTGGAGCAGGTCTGAGCATCTGCTCACTGCCTGAGGCAGATCAGAGGTCGGCTCCTCTGGTCAGCTCTGAAGATAGTAACTGAGCCTCCAGGGTGGAAGGCCCGGGGACTCACTCTCTAATATGCCTTAGGAACTGTGGAGGTCAGGCCTCAGCCTGCAAGCCCCCAGGTGGCCCCACACAGAATGAGGGGCTCTTTGCCAGCACACCTGGCGGGCACCGGCAGCCTAAGGAGCCAAGGAGCCTGGGCAGGGTGTCTGGGTTCAGACTTAATTTTGCTCCTCTGGGGCTACGCTGTGCTGAACAAGAAGAATGTTCCCTAGCCTCCTGACTCAGGAATGCAGAGTATTCTTACCACCACTAAGAAGGAAGGGGCCAGGCCTTCTCTCCCGGCTCTAGAAGGATCCAAATTGTTTGCTATAACCACAGCCCAGGAGAGGTCTGAGGGGAAATGGAGGTCTAGGGCTTGGGGGCAGAGATCCTGGCTCTGATTACCCTGTGAGGAGGAGGGGCCTGCCCTTAAAAAGGAAAGTTAGGGGGGGGGGATCGATGGAGGGGAGGCAGAAGAGAACTCTCCCTCCCACACCCAAGGCTGCCTGGGAAGAGAGGGGTGTGGGCGGCTGGTCCCCCCCTGCAGGCACCCCACCTCCGGGCCCAGGCCCCTTCTCTTCCCAGCTCCCTGCTCCAGAACCTCCGCAAAGCCACACTCCTCTCTTCCCAGACCTTATTTGTCAAATGCCTCATCTCAGGGTCCCTATTGGTTGGGCCTAGTCTCAGCTACTTCTTTTTACCTATTTATTATGTGCCAGGCACTGCATTTACCAAACAACTTGGGGAGGAAACAGTAGGCCCCACGAGGACAGGGGCTGTGCCTTATCTTCTGCTGTGTCCCCAGGGTCCTGTCTGGCACATAGCTGGACCAATGAGCTTGGCCTGGCCTTTCCAGCACCTCTAGGTCCTTTCTCCCCCCAGAGCACTCACCCTGATTTCAGTGCTCCAGCCCTTTCCCCTTTCCTTTCCTCCCCCCAACTCCCTAGTTCCACTGGCTGTGGCTGTGGCCCTTCCCCCATCCAGTGTTTGCTCAGCTGCCTGTGGGGCCTACACTCCACCTCCACTCCACCCACAGCCAAGGTCAGTGGACCAGCCTACCTGGAGAACTGGGCAGACACAGGGCCCAACTGAGGGGCACCAGATCTTCTAGATTATTCCTGGTCTGGCTCTCCTCTGCCTTCTGCAAGCCCAGTCTGAGTGGTCTCCCAAATGCAGACCTGGAAGCCAAGTTCCCTGAGCTCCTGTACCATTCAGGCTGCCACTAGAGACACAGAACCAGGAGGATACACACATATATTGAATGATTGACTGGGTGACTAATTGTAGGAAATTGGCTTATGGAAGTGTGGGGGCTGGCTGGGGGAGTGTGAAATCTGCAAGGCAGGCCATCAGGAAGGGCAGGCTGGGCTCTCATCCACAGTTCCTTTTGCCATATAAGGTAATATGTCCACAGGTTTCAGGGGCTGGGAAGCCATTATCCTGCCTACCACAGCCCCCATCACCCCTCCCCATTCATTCATTCTCTCATTGTTCTGGGCTTGGCTTACCCCCTGGGCTAGGCCTGAGTGAGATAGCCTGCAACTCTGCCTTGGAGAGAAGCGCTGTCCAGGGGAGAGGCTATGCCTAAACAGATGATTGTGATACAGAAAGATGAGTGACATAGGTGGTGGTCAGCGGGCAGTGGTCGAGGTTCAAGGACGCGGGTGACATAGTGGGGGTTAGATCTGAGAAGAGAGGAAGGAAAGACTGGCTGGTGAGGAGGGAAGAGAGTGCCTTGTGAGGCCTCTCATCCTGGGAGCCCTCCCTGGGGGTCTGTGGGGCATGGGCTATGCCAGCATATGAGAGAAGCCACAGCTAGGAAAGGTCTGCTCTCTGCAGTCAGATTTATTCCAATCTTTTTTAAGGCAGGAGGATAGGAAATGTGTTATATTAAAACAAACACAGACCTGCTGGGGAGTGGCCTCCAGAATTCACAAGGCTTCTTAAGAAAACAGTGAAGACCTGAAGGAAACACTGAGCAGGCCTCTGGTTCAGCTCCCGACCCGCTGTCCACTTCCCCCACTTCGGGCTCCCCCGCTCCCACCAGCTCCTTTTACAGTTAGGCGCTTGGATGTTTGAAGAACATTGGTAGGGAGGAGGGTGCAGGCCGGACTAGACAGACTGGGGTGCATTTGCTCAGCCATTCATCCCACAGATGGCAGCGGAAGAAAGGCCCAGCCAGGTTCTCCCTGCCAAGGACCACACCTGAGGGTGGGGCCCTGCCAAGGGCCACTGGGCTGGGCCGGGTCTGGCTGTGTGGTTGAGGGCCTATAAAGGCCTGTTCTTTCACCTGCCTTCTCTTAGGGTCCCCAATCTCTCTGTCACCAGCTTCCTCCAACTGCTAAGTGCTAGGGACCCCAGAAAGAGGACCAGGGTGGCTAGAAAAACAGGTCCCAGATTCAAATTTAGACTCCTAGCACTGAAAGCTGAGTGCGCTAGGGCGGGACTCCTTTCTTTTTCGGTTTGAAGGGTAATTCCCCACCTTCATTCCTGGCTGAGGGCCAGGGGCTCAGCAGAATTCCTGCCACAGTTACAAAGCCTCAGGTACTTAACCTCCCGCACTGTAATTAACCACATCCTCAGCCCTTGGAGAAAAACCTCCAGGAAAGCAGTGACTGTGTCTGCCTGTTCACCAGTATCCCCAGCGTCTCTCATAGTCTGGCACACAATGGGGGCACAATAAATACCCTCCCTCCCTCCCTCCTCCTCCCTCCCTCCCTTCCTCTCTCCTTCACTTCTTTCCTTTCTGCCCTCCCACCTTCCTTTGTTCCACTTAATCAGTTGCTGAAATTTAGGCATACCTTTCTTCACTTTACATCTTGAAGAAAGGGAAACTCAGAGAGGTGAAGTGATTTGCCCAAGGTCACACAGCAGGTAACTGACTGAATCACTATTTGAAGCTAGTTCTACTAGAGTTTTAGACTTGACCCAAAGTGTGGAGGAATGGAGGCAAGGAAAGGGAGCGGCCTATTGGGGAGATGGCCAGATAGCAGGCCATGAACTGCTGGGAAATGGGCTGGAGCAGGTTCACCAGGAACATCAAAGGTCAAGAGAGGGACCAGTCAAGATTTTGGCTTCATCCTGTGGGCCACAGAGTCTGGAATTTTGTTCCTACTTTGCGCCATTGTAAAACTAAAGTGGTCTTAGGCAGAGGGCTTGTCACATGTAGTCAGTTTTCTTACTTGAAAAATGACATAAATATATTAATGTGTCTATAATCCCAAGGTTTGGGCCTTGAAGTGAAACGTATCTGGGTTAAAATCCTAGCATTGCCACTTCATGGGTGGGGGAGTCTTGGCAAATGATGAAATTATTCACCTCTCTGAGCCTCAGTGTCCACCTGTGGGAAATGGGACTGATTACGCTCATTTTACAGGGCCCCTGTGAATGTCAAAAGGGACAAGTTATGTAAAGCACCAGCACAGTATAGGCTCAGTGGTAGCTGCTATTATTATTATTACTATATTATTATTATTATTATTATTCCCAGTAGCTGAGTCTTGTGGGGGTCAGACCCAGCATTGGATCCATCATGCTGGGGAGCAGGGCTCCCAGCTGTCCTGTGGGCCAGCCTCTCCCCACAGAACTTGGAGCTCTTTGTTTCTGGCTTCCTGGGAGTCTGTGCATGTTCCAAAACCTCAGGCTTAGAATAGTCACTGTTGACCCCCAGGAGTATTTCAAACTGAACAGCATGAGAAAAAAGAAAAACTGGCTGAAAGACAGGAGACCCAGGGCCTAGCCCCAACTCTGCCCTGACTCCTGGCTTGCTGTGTGACCTTGAATGAGTCATTCTGCTCTCTGAGCCTCAAGCAGGGAGGTGGACTGAATGACTCTAAGAGCCTTTCATTTCTTATCTCAGTAACTGGGGCCGGGAGATGGAAATCTAGCACTGGGCCCAAACCCTGGAGCCGGCAGGGTCCAATTCAGAATTAGGCCAGGGAGTGATGCCCACCAACCAGGGCCAAGTGCCTAATTCCCAAAGCCTCCAAACACTCAATTATGAAGACTCCCATGTAATACAGCAAAGGGTGACATTTAGCAAATAAAAATCCAAGATAGCCTGACCAGGCGGTGGCGCAGTGGATAGAGCGTCGGACTGGGATGCAGAGGACCCAGGTTCGAGACCCCGAGGTCGCCATCTTGAACTCAGGCTCATCTGGTTTGAGCAAAAGCCCACCAGCTTGAACCCAAGATCACTGGCTCCAGCAAGGGGTTACTCGGCCTGCTGAAAGCCCGCAGTCAAGGCACATATGAGAAAGCAATCAATGAACAACTAAGGTGTTGCAACGCGCAATGAAAAACTAATGATTGATGTTTCTCATCCCTCTCCATTCCTGTCTGTCTGTCCCTGTCTATCGCTCTCTCTGACTCATTCTCTGTCTCTGTAAAAAATAAATAAATTAAAAAAAAAAAAAATCCAAGATGCCTGATTATATTTAAATTTCAGGTGAATAATGAATTAGTTTTTTGGTATAAGTATGTCCCAAATATAGCATGGGACAAATAATATTTTAAATTTTATTTAGAAAATTAAATTTAACAGGGTGACATTGATCAATAAGAGTATATAGGTTTCAGGCCCTGGCCGGTTGGCTCAGCGGTAGAGTGTCGGCCTGGCGTGCGGGGGGACCCGAGTTCGATTCCCGGCCAGGGCACATAGGAGAAGCGTCCATTTGCTTCTCCACCCCCACCCCCTCCTTCCTCTCTGTCTCTCTATTCCCCTCCCGCAGCCAAGGCTCCATTGGAGCAAAGATGGCCTGGGCGCTGGGGATGGCTCCTTGGCCTCTGCCCCAGGTGCTAGAGTGGCTCTGGTCGCGGCAGAGCGATGCCCCGGAGGGGCAGAGCATCGCCCCCTGGTGGGCAGAGCGTCGCCCCTGGTGGGCGTGCCGGGTGGATCCCGGTCGGGCGCATGCGGGAGTCTGTCTGACTGTCTCTCCCCGTTTCCAGCTTCAGAAAAATACAAAAAAAAAAAAAAAAAAAAAATCTGGAAAAAAAAAAAAAGAGTATATAGGTTTCAAGTGAACCTTTCTATAGCATTTGAACTGTTGGTATACCCATCACTCAAAGTCAAAACATTTTCTGTCACCTTATATTTATTTGTCCCTTTTCACACCCTTCCCGCAGGGACAAATTTATACTGAAAAGTAATTTGTTATTTTTCTGAAGTTCAAATAATTTTTTTTTAAAGTTCAAATAATTTTGATTTAACTAGGAGAGCTATATTTTATCTGGCATCCCTAAATGCAGCCAAAGAAAAAGACACGAGAAAGCTCTTTATGCGCTAATATGAAATGCTCACAAGCTTTGTTAAGGGAAAAGCAAAGTGAAAAACAGTGTAGATAACGTGATTCCCTATATTAAAAGGGGAAAAAGAGTACAGGAAGGGCTCTGGCCTGGTTGCTCAGTTGGTTAGAGCATCGTCTAAATGTGCCAAGGTTGCAGGTTCAATTCCAGTCAGGGCACATATAAGAATCAACCAGTGGGCCTGACCTGTGGTGGCAAAGTGGAGAAAGCACCAACCTGGAATGCTGAGGTTGCCAGTTCGAACCCTGGGCTTGCCTGGTCAAGGCACATATGGAAGTTGATGCTTCCTGCTCCTCCCCCTCCCTTCTCTCTCTCTCTCTTCTCTAAAAAAAATAAAAATTAAAAAAAAAATCAACCAATGAATGCATAAGTAAGTGGAACAACAAATCAATGTCTTTCTTTTTCTCTCTCTCTCTTTCTCTTTCTCCAAAATCAATAAATACAAACTTAAAAAGAAAAAAAGGAGTATAGGGCCTGACCTGTGGTGGCTCAGTGGATAAAGTGTTGACCTGGAACCCTGAGGTCGCCAGTTTAAAACCCTGGGCTTGCCCAGTCAAGGCACATACGAGAAGCAACTACTATGAGTTGATGCTTCCTGCTCCTCCCCCCCCCCCCCAAAATCAATAAATAAAATCTTTAAAAAAAAAGAGTATAGGAAGGATGTACGCAGAAGCAACTAGAAACAGAGGCTGCTCCTGGGGAGGGGCCTGGGTAGCAGGAACAGGAAGGTGGAGGACTTCACTGTGCCATCTGTGTACCTTTTGAATTTTGTACCATGTGAATATTTTATCCAGGCAAAAAAAATAAATAAGTAATACAATCAGGCAGTTTTGCTCTGACCCAGCTCCCTGCTCCCTTAACCTCCTGTATTCTAGAAATACTCCAGGGCTTGTGTTATCTTTATCAAAATTCCTTTAGGCCTTTTGACTCCTGTCTCATCCTGTCTGCAGCATCCCCCAGCCTGCAGGAGTAGAGTGAGTCACAGCCACACACACACACACACACACACACACACACATACCCACCCACTACCACCACCATCACCACCACCACCAGCTGTTTGCCATCTGCAGACCTTCCTGAGGAAGATCCCCCTTCTAGCTGTGGCCCCCATCTCTGCAAAGACTCTGGTTGCCCCTTCTCTCCCCCTCCCAAGGACCCCCCCTTAGACTGTAATTAAAATGAATTCAACCCCTATTTATTGGGTGTGCCAGGCATTGTTCTAGAAACAATAAAAACCTCCCAACAAATCTGAATAGAGGGATTACTAGAGCAAAAGGAGAAGTGTGGGGGGTGTGTGTGGGGGGAGTAATTCTGTATATGTGTCTGCAGGGAGACAGCATCTGGGAATGCTTCCTGGAGGAGGTGGTACTGTGAAAGAAAAGTGCTCTCCTGAGCAAAGCCAGGGTCTTTGGTAATTAACCAACTGGTCTTTATTAGGTGCAATGATGTGTCGAGTTCAATGCTAAGTGCAAGGCTGAAGACTAAACAAGAAGCCACAAAAACCAGGGCCTTCCCTGGAAGAACTTAGTCACACAGGGGACAAAACAGCACATTTCACAGAAGGCTGTGGGAACAACTCTAGTAGGATGTATTTAATTACCATATCCAGAGTGTCAAGGCTAAGGGGTCCAGTAATGCTTACCAAGTTCATGTGGGAAGGCCTTATTCATCTTTACATCACACTCTCATTTTTCAGGTGACACTTCAGGCTCAGAGAAGGACAGGGAATTGTCCTGGTCACACAGCGAGTCAGTGACAAAGCCAGGACCAGACCCTAGGCCCCTGGCTCCCACCCCAGGGCTCTCTATACAGCCCTCTACCCCCTGCCCCCCACATGGCTAGAGCTCAGTTTGGCATCAGGGAAAGCTTCCAGAAGCAGGAATTGCCAGGCACTGGTGGCACAGATGGGTGACACAAGGTGCTGTCCCAGGAAGGGATTTACCTACTTTGTACCCTGGGTGTCTCTGCCCTGATTGGGCTCTGCTCACGGCAGCTTCCCAAGGCAGCGTGGGGAGGGAGGGCCACCTGATAAAGGCTGTCTCTGTAAGCTGCCCAGGGGAACCTAGTGTAATTATCACGTCCTTTTCTAGGTAAGCCAATGAAGGCTTAGGGAAACGAAGTGACTTCCCTTAAAAGTGACGACCCAAGCATAGCAGTGCCCTGCACCATCCCCATGTGACAATTCTGCCTGTACCTTCTGGTCAAAACATTCACGTTTCCTCCAGATGTTCCTGACAAGTGCCTGAAACCCCACCGGGAAGCTCTTCCTAGTTACCACAAGCATCCCCTTTGGGAACAGGAACCCCTGAAGGCATTACCGGCCATTTATAATTGAGTATAAATTAGTTATTGGACCCTGAGACTGGAGCTGACTGCAGAGCCCTGCCCCAAATGACACACGACAGGTGAGGATGGAGAAGTCCCTGGTCAGGACTGATTCTCCCTGGGAGTAGCTGACTGGAGATTCCCCTGAAGGGCCTGGGCCCTGGGCCCTGTGTCTAGGTGGCACTGTGAAGGCCACCTTGTGTGTGCAAGGGAGGAGCTATGGGGTGATGTGGAACTTTGCTCAGTTTCCAACCTGAGCTCTACCACCTGCTACCTGCGTGGCCTTCCAGGGGCCACTCACCTTTCTGAGCCTCACAGCCTCACCTGGGCCACAAGGGGACTACTACTGTATACATCTTGCAGGTGGGGTGTTTGAAAAGATGATCCATCCACGGGTCCTCAAACTTGAGGGACCATTAGAATCCCCTGGAGGGCTCCTTAAAACCATAAGGCCCCAGCCTGGAGTTTCTGTTTAGTTAGTCTGGGGAGGGGCCTAACTAACTAACTAAAACTAACTAACTGCCCTAACAAGTGCCCAGGTGTTTCTGATGCGGCTTGTACTGGGACCATTCCTCTATCAGGAGATTCTATAAAAGCTGGGAGAGCCCTGGTTGGATAGCTCAGTTGCTTGGAGCATCGCCCTGACATGCCAAGGTTGCGGGTCTGATCCCTAGTCAGGGCACATACAGGAATCAATCAATGAATGAGCCTGACCTGTGGTGCTGCAGTGGATGGAGCATCGACCTGGAATGCTGCGGATGCCGGTTCGAAACCCAGGCTTGCCTGGTCAAGGCATATATGAGAAGCAACAACTATGAGTTGATGCTTCCTGCTTCCAACCCCCCTTCTCTCTGTCTCTCTACTCTCTCTAAAATCAATAAATAAAATCTTTAAAAAAAAAAATGAATGAATAAATAGGTGTAACAACAAATCAATGTTTCTCTCTCTCTCTCCCTCTTTCCTTCTCTCTCTTCCTCTCTTGGCTTGACCTGTGGTGGTGCAGTGGGATAAAGTATCGACCTGGAACACTGAGGTTGCCGGTTCGAAACCTTGGGCTTGCCTGGTCAAGGCACATATGGGAGTTGATGCTTCCTGCTCCTCCCCCTTCTCTCTCTCTCTCTCTTTCTCCCCTCTCTCTAAAAATCAATAAATAAAATATTTTTAAAAAAAGAATCTGGGATATCTGAAGAGAGAGAGAGAGAGAGAGAGAGAGAGTGTGTGTGTGTGTGTGTGTGTGTGTTGGGGGAATAGTGGTGTAGAGCCTAGAAAAGACGCTGAATACAAGCCTGACATTTTACAGTGATTTTTCACCCCCCATCACCAGGCTGGACAGAGGTTATCCAGAAGGAAGAGAAGAGGCAGCACAGAGCCAGGAGCCAGGGGTCAGGGCTCTGACTTTCCCCGATAACTGCTCCCGTGGATGCAGAAGTTTCCCACTAAATGTGTGATGGCAACTGCTTCTGTCTATGCCTGGCACTCTGCTCAGGGCTTCACACAAATTGTCTCATATAATCTCCCCCACAAGCCTAGGAAGCAGGTTGTCAATACCCCTATTTTATTGGTAAAGAATCTGTGGCAGGCAGAATAATGGCTCTCAAAGTTATCCCCATTTCAATCCCTGGAATCTCTGGATGTTACTTTACAGGCAAAAAGGACTTTGCCGATGTGATTTCAATTAGGATCATGAGATGGGGAGGTTAGCGTGAATTATTCAGGTGGACCTGATATAATCAGAACGGCCCTAGTAACAGTGAGGCAGAGATGAGTGTCTTAGTTTATTCAGACCACTATAACAAAATGTCACAGACTGAGTGGCTTACAAAAGACAGAAATTTATTTCTCACAATTCTGGAGATTAAGTCCAAGATCAACGCTGCCGTTACACTGTATTGTGATAAAAGTAACCATGGTTCCTTTCTGGTAAGGTTCCTCTTCTTAGTTCATAGCTGATACTTTCTCATTGTGTCCTCACAAGGTAGAAATGGCAAAGGATCTCTTGGGAGCCTCTTTTATAAGGTCAAATATCTCATCCATGAGGGCTCCACCCTAGTGACTTAAGCACCTCCCAAAGGCTTCCCCGTTTAACAGCATCATCTTTGGGGGTTAGGATTTCCACATATAAATTTGGGGAGGGGGAACACAAACATTCAGACCATAGCAGTCAGAGAGTCAGAAAGGAGATGTGATGATGAAAGCAGAGGTTGGAGTGATGATGTGCCTGGAGGATTGGAGGGTGGGGCTGTCAGCCAAGGAGTGTGGGCAGGCTCTAGAAGCTAGTAAAGGCAAGGGAGCGGATTCTCACTTGGAGCCTCCAGAAAGAACACAACCCCAATGACATCTTTTTTTTTTTTTAATAAAGTCTTTATTTTATTTATTTATTATTTATTATTTAATTTTTTTTTTTGTATTTTTCTGAAGCTGGAAACGGGGAGAGATAGTCAGACAGACTCCTGCATACGCCCGACCGGGATTCACCCGGCACGCCCACCAGGGGCGATGCTCTGCCCCTCCGAGGCGTCGCTCTGCCGCGACCAGAGCCACTCTAGCGCCTGGGGCAGAGGCCAAGGAGCCATCCCCAGCGCCCGGGCCATCTTTGCTCCAATGGAGCCTTGGCTGCGGGAGGGGAAGAGAGAGACAGAGAGGAGGGGGGGGTGGAGAAGCAAATGGGCGCTTCTCCTATGTGCCCTGGCCGGGAATCGAACCTGGGTCCCCCGCACGCCAGGCCGACACGCTACCGCTCCCAATGACATCTTAATGTTAACCCTGTGACTCATTTTGATGACACCTTGATTTTAGCCCTGCGAGTCATTTCAGACTTCTGACTTCCAGAATTGTAAGAGAATAAATTTGTGTTATTTAAGCCACTCAGTGTATGGTAATTTGTTACAGGAGCCATAGAAAATCCATCCAGCCTGACCAGGCGGTGGCGCAGTGGATAGAGTGTCGGACTGGGATTCAGAGGACCCAGGTTCGAGACCCCCGAGGTCGCCAGCTTGAGCGCAGGCTCATCTGATTTGAGCAAAAGCCTACCAGCTTGAACCCAAGGTTACTGGCTCCAGCAAGGGGTTACTCGGTCTGCTGAGGGCCCATGGTCAAGGCACATATGAGAAAGCAATCAATGAACAACTAAGGTGTTGCAACGCGCAATGAAAAACTAATGATTGATGTTTCTCATCCCTCTCCATTCCTGTCTGTCTGTCCCTATCGCTCTCTCTGACTCATTCTCTGTCTCTGTAAAAAATAAATAAATAAATAAAATTTTAAAAAAAGAAAAAAAATCAGACAATTCATCCAAAACCCTAAGCTCAGAAGGATGCAGTGGTAGTGGGCTAGGACTTGGATGTAGTCTTTCTGTCTGAAAGAACTATGTGCAGACACCTAACTACAAAGTTGACTCCGCAGCTGACCAGGTTTAGGAGATGAAGTCACCCACGCCATTCTCTTTTTTTTCCCTTTTTTATTTATTTATTTATTTATTTATTTATTTATTTATTTATTGCAGAGACAGAGAGAGAGTCAGAGAGAGGGATAGATAGGGATAGACAGACAGGAATGGAGAGAGATGAGAAGCATTAAAGAAATTAAAAACAAACAAAAAAGAAACTAAAAAAAATAAAAATAAAAAAAGAGAAGCATCAATCATTAATTTTTTGTTGTGACACCTTAGTTGTTCATTGATTGCTTTCTCATATGTGCCTTGACCGTGGGGCTACAGCAGACCGAGTAACTCCTTGTTCAAGCCAGCAACGTTGGGTCCAAGCTGGTGAGCTTTGCTCAAACCAGATGAGCCTGCGCTCAAGCTGGAGACCTCAGGGTCTCGAACCAGGGTCCTCCACATCCCAGTTCGACGCTCTATCCACTGCACCACCACCTGGTCAGGCCATGCCATTTTCCCTGAGAAGAAATGACCCTGCAGGTAAGCAGAGGAGAATTTTGCTGTCTGTTAATATCAGAAGCATCGTTATGGAAAAGAGGAATGTTTCTGGCTAGGCATAGCAGAGAGTTTCCATATATTGGAGCAATTCCAGTTGATGAAGATGGCTGCCTGGAGTTTATTGCAGAGCAGAATCTTAAGGCTGAGCCCAGGCTTCCAGGATGCTGTGATTGATTGGCAATGCCTGCCTTGACCTGGCCATGGCTGAGTAGTCGTATATGTATGTGCTGATACGGATTAGATAAATTCCCCAGGGCTGGCCCTGGGTTTGACTCATCTTTTTATTCCCAGGGCCTACCAGTATGTCTAAACCAAGGGTCCCCAAACTACAGCCCGCGGGCCACATGCGGCCCCCTGAGGCCATTTATCTGGCCCCTGCCGCACTTCTGGAAGGGGCACCTCTTTCATTGGTGGTCAGTGAGAGGAGCATAGTTCCCATTTAAATACTGGTCAGTTTGTTGATTTAAATTTACTTGATCTTTATTTTAAATATTGTATTTGTTCCCGTTTTGTTTTTTTTACTTTAAAATAAGATATGTGCAGTGTGCATAGGGATTTGTTCATAGTTTTTTTATAGTCCGGCCCTCCAATGGTCTGAGGGACAGTGAACTGGCCCCCTGTGTAAAAAGTTTGGGGACCCCTGGTCTAAACAGAGCAAGCACTCAGTAAATGTTTGAGGGAGGGAGGGAGGGAAAGAGGAAGGAAAGGAGAGGGAAAGCAGGGAGAGAGAACTTTATTTTCAGGGGGCCAGGACTAGGGCCACTGGGTAAGATTCGAGGGTAGAGTGCTTCTGATTTGTTTCCCAGCATCTCTTACCTCCTAGTTGTGATCACAGCAGTCCTTTCCTTTGGGGATCCACTCTGTCCCCATTCCAATGAGATATAGTGGGACTACAAATTACAAGGTCCTGTCCCTCCTATCCACGGGCAGGCCTGTGACTCAAGCCAGGCAACCCCACTCTATTCACGGAATCTGAACCTTCATGAGACACACTCCGGAGAAGAATCTGATGGCCAGCTCCTGGAGAAGAGGTCCACAACCTCAGCCCTGAAGAGGCAGGGAAAGTCATCTCTTTCAGGATCAACAGAACCACAGCCCAGAGACCGTTAGGAAATAAGGGTGCCAGGGAGGTCCAGCCTTCTGGCTTTTCCTGCATTCCAGCATCTCTGCTGGTTGTGTTCCAATAAATACATCCACCATCATTTTAATTCTGCTCAAATTATTCAGCCAGTTTCCATGGCTGGAAACCAAAGAACCCCGATCAATACTAGACAGTCTATCTAGTGGCGGAGCCAGCCAACAATCAGAGACATTTAACTTTGGAAAAAATCTCTTTCATCAGGGACTTAAGAAAGCAGGATGCTACAAACTGAATGTTTGTGTCCCCTCAAGTTCTTACGTTGAGGCTCAGCTGGGATGGTATTTGGAGGTGGGCCTTTGGGAGGTATACCCTCATGGTGAGATTAGCGTCCTTAGAAGAAGAGGCAGAAAGCTAAGACTTCTCTCTCCTTCTCCCCAGTGAGATCACAGTGAGAAGATAGCCATCTGTAAACCGGGTAGGGAGCCTTTCCCCAGCACCTGACCCTGCTGGCACTCTGATCTGGGACTTCCAGCCTCCAGAGGAATAAAAGTCTGTTGTGTAAGCCACCCAAGCTGTGGAATTCTGTTATAGCAGCTGTGCTGACTGAGACACAGGGGCTGGGATCCATCTGGTAGGAATGTTGTCAAATCAGTTGGGAAACAAGCGGGAGGGTCAAGACCCCCGTGGCCAGTGAGGGTTAGATTCCCTCCCTTCTGGCTGTGGGTCCTAGGCAAGTCCCTTTGCTCTCTGAGCCTCTTGTCTGTGAAAGGAGGGGATGAGCCGATTTCTCTCACAGGATCCCTCCGAGGCACATGGGGATCGTGCAGGTGAAGCACTCAGCATAGCGTGGGGCTTCTCTCCAGGGTGCTTGCACCATGTGCCTCAACACTCCCGTTAATTTGTCCATACAGCACAGCCTTAGTGTGTGTCTGCTATTTGCCCACCACAGCATTAAGAACAGTACGCATATTCCTTAATTTAATCTTCAAAATGGTGACAACTATCCTCAATCCACAGATGAGGCACAGAGAAGTTAAGTAAACTATCCCCAAGGCCACCTCACAGGCTAGCAGGGGGCTGGGGCTTTAACACAGGCACTTTCCATTGTGAGCCCCAGATCCTAACCGTGTTTCATGCCACCTCCCCTGGGGAGAGGCCTAAATCCCTCTCTGTTCTAAGATTCCCTGATTACAGATATAGGGGTCTCAAACTTTCCCCCGACAAGTTGTGGTGCTCGTTGGAGAGGAGACACCCACATGGAAAAGGACAGAGAACTGAGAAGGCAGAGCATGCAGGGGGAGCCCAGGAAGACTCTGGGAGGGAGAGGACCCCTCTGTTTGGGTTTCTGGCCACATCTAGTGTCTCCAGAAAGAAAGGACTCGAAATCACCACCCTAATCCTGAGGTCCCAGGAAACAACAAGTTCCTGGGAGTAAACAGGTTCCCACAGGCTTCATGCTCCCAGTCACTCCCCCAGGTGTTCAGGCTCAGGAGAGAGGAGGAAGAGAGGGGCTCCTCCTATCTTGGGGTGGGGTGGAGGCCTCTCCAACCTACACACACACACACACAGAGAGAGATAGAGAGAGAGAGAGAGAGAGAGAGAGAGAGAGAGAGAGAGAGAAGGGCAGCTCTGTCAGAGCCTTGGGGCTAGAATGACTCTTGGATCAATGTTTTTCTTTCTTTCTTTTTTTTAATCAATGTTTTTCAAACAATGGGGCATAACCCACTGATAGATCTTGAAATTAATGTGGTGAGTGGCACTCTGAATTTAATAATAACAATAATACTGACAATGATAACAAAATAGAAGATAAAGTATCCGAGTGCGTCTTAGGTAGTAAGAGTAAATTATTTCATGAAACTATTGTTTCAATTTTGTATGTTGTACCCCATTGTGATGATCTCACTCTCAGTCACAATCAAAAACCTTGAAAAGCCACTGCCTTTGATCATGCAATCACATGCCTAACCCTTTGTTCACCAGTGGGGAGTAAGCTGGTGTGGGAGAGCCTTCCCAAAGGGCCCTGACTTACCCACCTCAGGTCCTTACCCACACGGACCACAGGTTCCGGCCCTACCCAGCTCAGCCGACCCCAGTGCTACACACATTCACATCTCTGCTTCCTTCAAGTTCCCCTTTCTCTCAGCCTAACGCTAATCCTGCCTTCACCCAAGGAGACCCTGTTCAAATGAAAATCATATCCCCCCCTGCCCCTGCCCCAAGGGCCGGGTAGGATGACCCATCCATGGTCTACAGTCCCATGATCTGCCACAGCATAGTGCTCACCTGCTGGAAATCAGCTGGTCCATACTGGGAGCTTGGCATATTTGATGGATGAATTCAATTATTCATTTAAAATGAGTAAACAGATGATTGATTGAAGGCTGACTCGCTCTGAGGTGAGGGTCCTGGTTTGGAAGCTTGCTGCTTTGGTAGTCATCCAACAACTGCTGTGCACCTACTAGGCGCCTTGCACCCCAGAAGCTGTTGGGGTCACTAGATCAAACAAAGTAAGGCAACTCTCCTTGAGGAATTCATGGTCCATTGTGAGAGATAGGCACGTAAATCAACCTGCCCAGTGTGGAAATAGCCTCAATAAAGGCACAGGCAAGGGGACCTCATAGAGACAATGACACTGTACTGGGATCTAAGAGGCTAAGGAAAACCACAAGCCAAAGGACTACTGGGGTCTTCTGGGCAAAGGCAGAAATTCTCTTGGTCCTTTATAACATATGCATTTAAAAAAAAATTATTTTACACCCAATAAACTCCAGGAGAGAGGGCAAGTACCATGCCTGCTGTGCTGGGCACCACTGCTGAGCACCATTTCTGGTGAGGCATCCTAACACATTAAATAGTTACTGAATGAATATTCAGGAAACTGTAAATGGTTCAGGTTGGCCTGACGGTGAAGTGCAGGAAGTGGCAGAAAAGCGGGTGAGAGGTCAGAAGGCCCCAGACCAGGAAGGCACCTCGGCCCTGCTAAAGACTGGGTCTTTTTCCTGCAGGCATTCTCCAGTGGGAAGGTTTAAATGGGAAAGAGACAGGAGGCAAGATTCATGGTTTATAAAATTCCTCTGGCCCCAGGTTGCAGAATGGGTGCCTGGGACCCAGGTGGGCAGTGGAGGAAGCGAACGCGGGAGTAATCCAGGAGGGGACACAGGTCTAGAAGCAGCCGAGGGGGGCGCTCCTGTGCGGAGGAATGTGCGACATGCAGGTAGTCGTAACTGAAGTCCTGCAAGGCTCTGGGAGAGATGGCAGCTCAGGTCGCCACTCCTCCCACCACAGGTGGGAGGGCATTTGCTCCAACGCACCCAGCGCAGCTTCAGCCGGTCCAGGCAAACCTCAGGGTTGTGAGTAGCTCAGTTTTGCCCTTGCCCTCATTAAACTCTTATCCTTCTCGTTTTAAAAACCAGCTCACATGTTAACACATTTATAGCTTTTAAAAGTAAACATTAGATATATGAAGGATTATTGTACCGTTTTCCTCCATGCCCTTGAATGTCTGAACATTTTCATACTCAAAGCATTAAATGAGCCTGACCAGGCGGTGGCGCAGTGGATAGAACGTCGGACTGGGATGTGGAGGACCCAGGTTCGAGACCCAGAGGTCACTTGCTTGAGCGCGGGCTCATCTGGCTTGAGCAAAAAGCTCACCAGCGTGGACCCAAGGTTGCTGGCTCAAGCAAGGGGTTACTTGGTTTGCTGAAGGCCCACAGTCAAGGCACATAAGAGAAAGCAGTCAATGAACAACTAAGGTGTCGCAACGTAAAATTGATGATTGATGTTTCTCATCTCTCTCTGTTCCTGTCTGTCTGTCCCTATCTATCCGTCTCTCTGACTCTCTCTCTGTCCCTGTAAAAAAAAAAAAGAAAAAGCATTAAATGAATGCTATGTCAGGACCATGTATGGAAAGCCCACTGCCATAAATAGTAATCTAAACTCTCCATGGTAACTCTAAAGTCATCAAAAACAAAGTCACAGTAATAAATCTACCTGGCTTCTATCTCCTGCCCAACCTCCCTGTCTGAGGCCTGTCTTTCCTTTGCTAAAAAGGGACATGTTAAGGAGGTGTTAGAGACATTCTAGCTCAGGGTGTTCTCGACCCTAATCAGGATTTATTGAAACGTAAAAATAAATATCTCAGAGTTTTAAAACTATACCCCCTAACACTGGCAAGCAAGACCAGGGACTAAAGCTGAACTCAGAGTCAGACACTGGGGTTTCGGTCTCACCTCTGACCCTCTGACCCTTGGGGATGCGACCCTTCAGGGTCCACTGTTTATCAAGGCCCTGCAAACAATTTTACTAAAAAAACTTCTGAAAAGTGCTAAGTCGACATCAACACATTTCAAGCTCACCACTGTTGGAATCCATGGGAGTCCAAAAAGACCAGAGTAACAGGGTTTATTGAAAGAAAGAAAGGAACCCTGCCGGGCACTTCTCTGGGGAGAAGGGCACCAGTACAAGCTAGGGGGACAAATTTATAGGGTAAAAGGAGAGTCTCAAGTAAGTGGGTGTTGAATCAAAAGTCCTGATATGTCTGGAATGCTCCTCCTTGGGGGGCTTGCCAGCTTCTTGGAATTCCTCTGACTCAGGGGTGATAGTCCAATAAGTAAGGGTGAGGTCTGACAGATAAGCGGAACATCAAGAGGGCAGTTTGGAATTCCTGGTAAATTCACGTATCTATCAACCTGAGGAATGAGCCATTAGCATCTCCATTTTACAGACAGGACACTGAGGC
This sequence comes from Saccopteryx leptura, assembly GCF_036850995.1. Lineage (NCBI taxonomy): Eukaryota > Metazoa > Chordata > Mammalia > Chiroptera > Emballonuridae > Saccopteryx > Saccopteryx leptura. The sequence goes on from NC_089503.1 coordinate 308,778,073, forward strand.
TTGGAAAACCTCCATAGCTTGCCCACAGTTCACAAAGCCAATAAGCAATCTAGCTAGCTAGATTTGAATCAGGCTGACTGGTTCTAGAGCATTGGCTCTTACTAAATCATACCTCACAAGTTGGCATAGGTGATTTTTAAAAACTTGGGTGCCAGACATTTAGCAGGCGCCGAATTGGCTGGGACGTCCTGGAGGCAGGGTATTTTGTTGTTTGGTTTTTAAGAGAGGAAGGAAGACAGAAACATCGATCTGTTCCTTTATGTGCTCTGACCAGGGATAAAACACACACCTTTGTGTATCCTGACAATGTTTTAACCAAGCGAGCCCGCCAGGGCGGAAAGCTGATTTTCTACCTCCACCCCTAGCTTTCGGTATCCCAGGACTCTCCTCATCCTCCTTTTCTGGCTCAACAACCCACGCCCACTGGTGCTGCTGGCGCTGCAGGCCCAAGGGTCCGGTGCAGCAGGGTGGGAGGGGCTGCAGGTGCGCGGAACCCGGCCTGAGCTCCGTAAACCAGGGCAGCCCCCAGGGACGGCGGGCCGCGCAGCGCTTCCCGGCATTAAGGCGCTGGGGGGCGCGGTCTTGGAAGAGTGCCCCCTGCGGGCGTGCGGCGGTGATGGGCGGACTCAGGTTACGACAGCCACTCCACGAGGGCGCGGGGCACGGTGCTCACCTTATAAGGGCAGGCTCAGCGCAGGAGGGGCGGGGCCGTGTGTGGGCGGGACGTGTGTGGGGCGTTCCACCCTGCGGGCCCCGCTCAGAGGCCCCATAGTAACTCGGGGTGGGGCAAGATGGGGTACTTCTCTGCAAGGACAAGGTCTCAGTGGTGACCCCAACTACCCCGAGCTTCCCCCTGCACCCTCAACCCCCCCGTGGTTGAGACCCGCTACCGACCCCGTCCTACAGAAGCTGAACTTGACTATGCGTATGTTTCTTCCCTCACCCCACCGCAGCTGCCCGGGCTGTCCGTGCTAGGTAGCTGGGGGAGGGAGACCTGTAGTGACCGCACCTTGGCGCTCTGTGGCGGAGCCTTGTGGTCAGACGGTGAACCTTCCCGGGCCCTTTGTCTAACTGGCTCCAAGGAGTCTCTGAAACCCCGGAGTTCGCAGGGCCTGGCAAAACATTAGCCATTGATTCCTCGGAAGTGTTTAGTTGACCAAACCCTTCTTGGTGACACCCCTAAGCGGGCCCTGGCAGGTTAGTTGAGTTGATGAGAACATCATCTGGAAATACCAGGGTCGCAGGTTTCATCCCTGGTCAGGGCACATACAAAAAATGACCAATGAATGCACAACTAAGTGGAACAACAAATAAATGCTTCTCTTCTCTTTCTCTCCCTCTCTCTCAAATCTATCAATTAAAAAATAAAATAAAATAAAAAACCTAAGAGGAAGTGTCCAGCATGAATTAGCCCACTGGTCACCTGGCCTACAGTTTCTTTCCTCCAAGCTCTTATTACAACCCAGATCCTTTTAAATCTGTCCAATTGCTCTTCTTCAACCTCCACCCCACTCTTTAAGGCCCTCCACAGCCTCTCAGTCGCTGACAGGAACCTTCAGCTCAGTTCACAGACCTCTGTGAATTTGTAGTTCCCTTGATGTCTCCTGCTGTCCCATGTTCCCAACCTTTGCACCTGCCACTTCCTCCTAGAAAACCCTTCTGTCGCATGTACTCAGATGTATATTCATCCTTCAAAAAGATACCACTGCCACTGCTGCCTAACCAGTGGTGGTACAGTGGATAGAGTATCGATCTGAGATGCTGAGGGCCCCAGTTTCTAAAGTTGGAGGTCACTGGATTGAGTGTGGGCTTGTCACCTTGAGTGCAGGGTCACTGGTTTGAGCGTGGGATCGATCATCGACATGATCCCAAGGTCACTGGCTTGAAGCCCATTTGCTAGCTTGAGCAAGAGCTCACTGGTTCAGTTTGAGCCTTCCTCCTCGCCTTCAAGGCACGTATGAAAAGCAATCAATGAACAACTAAAGTGAAGCAACTATGAGTTGTTGCTTCTTTTTTTTTTTTTTCTACAGAGACAGAGAGTCAGAGAGAGGGATAGACAGGGACAGACAGACAGGAACGGAGAGATGAGAAGCATCAATCATTAGTTTTTCATTGAGTGTTGCAACACCTTAGTTGTTTATTGATTGCTTTCTCATATGTGCCTTGACTGCAGGCCTTCAGCAGACCGAGTAACCCCTTGCTTGAGCCAGCGACCTTGGGCTCAAGCTGGCGAGCTCAGTGTCTCGAACCTGGGTCTTCCGCATCCCAGTCCGATGCTCTATCAACTGCGCCACCGCCCGGTCAGACGAATTGTTGCTTCTTATCTCTCTTCTCTCTCTCTCTCTCTCAAGTCAATTAAAAATAAATAAATAAATGGAAACCTGACCAGGTGGTGGCACAGTGGATAGAGCGTCAGACTGGGATGTGGAGGACCCAGGTTCAAAACCCCGAGGTCACGGGTTTGAGCACGGGCTCATTCGGCTTGAGTTCAGGCTCAACAGCTTGAGTGAGGGGTCACTGGCTTGAGCGTGGGATCATAGACATGACCCCATGGTTGCTGGCTTGAGTCCAAGGTTGCTGGTTAGAGCAAGGGGTCACTCACTCTGCTGTAGCCCTCCAGTCAAGGCACATATGAGAAAGCAATTACTGAACAACTAAGGAGTTGCAACAAAAAATTAATGCTTCTCATCTCTCTTCCTTCGTGCCTGTCTGTCCTTCTCTGTCCCTCTCTCTGACTCTCTCTCTGTCTCTGTCAAAAATAAATAAATAAATAAATAAAAAAGGAAAAAAAGATACCACTTAGTGTTCTTCTGTCTCTGATATCTCTAATGATTATTTAACCTGTTCGAACTTCAGTATCTTTTTTTTTAATTTTTAAATTTTTTTATTTTAGTGAGAGAGAGAGAGTGAGAAAGAGAGAAGGTGGGGAGAAGCAGGAAGCATCAACTCCCATATGTGCCTTGACCAGGCAGGCCCAGGTTTTGAACCGGTGACCTCAGCATTCCAGGCCAACACTTTACCCAATGAGCCACCACAGGCCAGGCAAACGAACTTCAGTATCTTAATCCACAAAATGAGGATAAAATAATCACTACTTTCAATGAGTTCACGTCTGTACAATGCTCAAGATAGTGCTTGGCACATAGTAGATGCTCATGAAAATCTGTTGTTGACAAATTCATCTTACTGTGCTCTGCTTAGCCATGAATGCACTCTGAAGTCCACAAAGGCTCTTTTTTCTCTGCCTGTGCATATCTGGTGACTGGCACATAGTAGGTGTTGATTAGTGTTTGCTGCTGTGGAATGAGTTTCAGGCAGTAGGAGGGATCAAAGGAGGAAAAGTTCTTTCATCAGGATGACCACCACTAACAGTGAGAAAATAAACCCAGTGACATTTGCTGGGATGTAACACTTTTTTTTTTTTTTTTTTTGTGACAGTGAGAGACAGACAAAGAGAGAGACAAAGAGAGGGACAGACAGGAAGGGAGAGAGATGAGAAACATCAATTCTTCATTGTGGCTCCTTAGTTGTTCGTTGATTGCTTTCTCATATGTGCCTTAACGGGGGGTAGGGGAGTAGTGACTAGAGAGAGCAAGTGACCCCTTGCTCTAGCCAGTGACCTTGGGCTCAAGCCAGCGACCTTTGGGCTCAAGCCAGCGACCATGGAGTTATGTTATGATCCCACGCTCAAGCCAGCAACCCCGCGCTCAAGCTGGTGAGCCTGTACTCAAGCCAGCAACCTCAGGGTTTTGAACCTGGGTCCTCTGAGTCCCAGTCTGATGCTCTATCCACTGTGCCACCACCTGGTCAGGCTGGGATGTAACACATTTTAACTTTCCCTTCAGTCTCCTAAGAGTTTTGTGGCAAGCTGGGATACATAGGATAGATATTAAACCCCACTTTCCAGGTAAATCTCTGAGACATGGAGAGGTGAAATGACTTACCCACAGTTATACAGTGAGTCAAAAGTAGTCCCGCTTTTAATACTCGAAGTCCTGTGTCCCTGGAGCCCCCTTAAGTCTCAAGCAAACGAGGATAATTGGTGACCTTAGATCAGGTTCTAGTTTCTGAGGACCTCCCACCCTCCATCCTCCCCTGGGCTTGTGCCATTATCCCCCAGCTTTTTAGTGAGTTTCCTTAAAAGGACACAGTGTTCTCCAGCCCAGAGGGTCTGGATGTCTAAAAAGTCACTTTCTCTCTTACTCTCCAAAAATCAGACTCAAGCACAATGTGGGGGGAGGGCAGTGGGGAGGGTGAGGGACAGGGGCATCCGAAGGGCACAAGTCTGGGGCTAGGAGTTTGGTTCACTTTGACACAGACTCATGGGACACTCCAGTCCTGGAGAAGGAGAAACCAGCCTGACCCTCTAGGGCTCTGGGTTTGGTCGGGGAGACAAATGTGCAGACACATGGCATCAGTCTGGTTGTTGGACAGCTGGAGAAGAGGGCGATGCTGCAGGCTCACTGCCCCCACCCCCAGGACTTCCCTTCCCCTGGCTGGGCCTGGTTTTCTCTGTAAATTCCATGGTGGGAGCTGGTCTCTGAGGGCCTTCTTGCACAGAGGGTCATGACATGGTGAAAGCAGAGTTCTGGGAAATGCAGCCTCTGGAGGGGGCGTATCAGAGGCCAAGCACACTCACCCAGGCCTCACGTGCACAAATAGCTTCATCTTCTCAGGCTGCCCAGGCCAGAGTAGACCCAGCCCGTACCCCGCCTGCCTCCTCCTCCTGGGCCACTGTTCAGGGAAGCAGGCCTCTCGGCCTGTTCTCGGAGCCCATGGGGCCAGCGCCAGGACAGGGAGGGCTGGGGCCTGGCCCAGCAGAGCCTGCGTCCTTTCCTTTGCAGAGGAGGAAACTGCACTGTTGAGGTCTGAGAGCTGCATTGGCCTGGCTGAGGCTAAGTGGTCAGGGCCAAGTGCCGGGCAGGTCCACTGGGCAGCCAGTTCCCCATCTCTGGCCACTGAAGAGTCGTTCCTGCGCCTCATGGGATGCTCAGCTGGGCAACCAAGCGTAGGCATGGAAGGAAGGGCCTTTCCTGGGTCCAGGGATTTGGGAGGGGGAAGGAACCTTTGAGCACTAGTGCCCCTTCCTCCCCTTCAGAAATAATCTCTCACCCTCAACCTCCCTTTCAGCCTCAAGCAAGAACAACCCCAAGCCTGTCAGTGGGAGCCCAGAGCCACCTTTGAATTCTATCCTCTTGCTTGCTGGTCGACCCTCACTGCACAAATAGCTTCATCTTCTCAGGCTTCCCAGGTTGGATTAGGCCCCTGCCCTCTCTGGACTTCCATTTTTCTCTCTTCATCCAGACTTGATAGCTTCCCTCTCTTATCTGTGAGATGGAATGACTCATAAGGGAAATAATATAGGAACAACAAATATGCCTGTTTTACAGAGAGGGAGGACACATGGTGGTTCAGGGACACAGAGAGGTGTCCAAGGTCATGTGGGAAGTGGTAGAGGTGTTGGGGCCCAGCCAGGGCTCCTTGGTGAGGAGAGAGGGGGCCTTTGTGATGGGGTCTGGACAGGGGAATAAACCTTCAGACCAAACCAGGTGTGGGGCCTGGCACAGAACAACTACCCTGTAAGGTTACACACTTCATTCATTCATTCATTCATTCTGCAGGTTCCTGTGCCCCTCCTTTGTGCCTGGCCCCATGGGTAGGGTAGCGACATGGAAGGATGCTCAAGGAAGAGTTGTAAAGGAGTTGGGCTTGGAAAGGACTTTGTTCTTAGGAGCTGTATCTTCTCTAAGTAGTTCAGGATCCCCTTCATTTGAATTGCTAGGACTTTAAGAATGCACATTCTTGCCTGACCTGTGGTGGCGCAGTGGATAAAGCGTCAACCTGGAAATGCTGAGGTCACCGGTTCAAAACCCTGGGCTTGCCTGGTCAAGGCACATATGGGAGTTGATGCTTCCAGCTCCTCCCTCCCTTCTCTCTCTCTGTCTCTCCTCTCTCTCTCTCTCTCTCTCTCTCTCTCTCTGTCTCTCCCTCTCCTCTCTAAAATGAATAAATAAAAAATTAAAAAAAAAAATTAAAAAAAAAAGAAAAAAAAAAGAATGCACATTCTTCCCTGACCAGATAGCTTGGTTGGTTAGAGCATTGTCTCAAAGCTCAGAGGTTGTCGGTTCGATTCCTGGTCAGGGCACATACAGGAACAGATTAATGTTCCTGTCTCTCTCTCTCACTAAATTCAATAAATAAAAATTTAAAAAAGAATGCACATTCTTAGTTCCCACCTCAAACCCATAACTATGACCTTTATATGAACGATTGCTTTGGGCTCAGGGTCTCAGACACATAAGAATTTGGGGCCTGGAACTTTCTAAGACAAAGGTGGCTGGAGGCAGGGCAGGTCTGATGACATTCCTACAGCTTGGCCTCCCCTCCCCCAAAGTAAACCAGGAGGTAGGAGGTACTGCTGCTTGGAGGGAACCCAGCTCCCTTTCCAAGCTTGGGGACCCTCCTTCCATGCTCTCAGGGACAATACAGTGCTCTCTTGGCCCTGAGAATCCCAATCTATAAAATCTAAAAGAAGAAATAATCTCTATGTCCAAATATGTTCATTCCAAACTCATTTATAGTGGACAAAAATATTAACTGAAAAATACCTAAATACTGGAGAACGGGAGAAGGTTTAAGCTTAGGAACTTCTCCTGGTCTGGGATAGACTAAGGGGGGTTGTGGGAATTCAGGGAGCTGGTGCTATGGGATGGTGATAAGGTCGTAAGGGAGGGAGTAAGAAGGGAGGGACCCGGAGTCAGACTGTCGGGTTTGCATCCCGCCCCTGCCCCTTTCTAGCTGTGTGATCTGAGGCTAAAACAAAAAGCCATCTATGCCTCCATTTGCTCATCCATATACTGGAGCTGATGATAGACCTATCTCCTAGGGTTATAAGAGCATGGGAGGCATTAATACACAGTGTTTAGAACAGTGCCTGAAACCTCAGTGTGCTAGCCACCATTAAACTATGTAACAGGACTGAGTTGTGTCCTCCCCAAAACCCATATGTTGAAGCCCTAACCCCTAGTACCCCAGAATGTGGTACTGTATCTGGAGATAGGGCCTTTACAGAGTTAAATTCAAATTAGGCCACTAGGGTGGGCCCTAATCCAATATGGCTGATGTCCTTACAAGAAAAAGAAATTTGGACAAAGAGACAGGAGGTTGAAGCAGCACAGAGGAGAGAACCTGTGAAGACACAGTGAGAAGGTGGCCATCTGCCAGGAGAGTGGCCTCCGAAGAAACCAAACCTGCTAACACCTTGATTTTGGACTTCTAACCTCCAGCACTGTGAGAAATAAATGTATGTTCTTTAACCCACCCAATCTGTGATAATTTGTTATGGCAGCCCCAGCAAGATAATGAACATGCCTAGAAATTTTTATAGGATCCTTAGCACATAATAGCACTATGCTCTGACATTACCTTTGTTATTTCATGTCAATCTCTTAACCATGTGTAGGGTACTATCCTTCCATTTTAGAGATGAAGAAAACTTAGGCGTGGCTAGTGAGGGGGAAGGCTAGGATTAGAACCAAGGCTATGTGATGCCAAGGTTCCATTTAAAGTCTGCCTCTATCCCCCTCAGTGGGGCCCCATGTGGCCTCCTGCATCTCAGCTTCCCTCCTTGGACAGATCATCTACCTATGTGTCTTTGCACATGCTGTTCCCTCTGCCTGGAATGCTCTTCCCACTCCTGGCCTCTCAGGCTAACTTCTATTCAGTGATGCAAAACAAAGCCTTTTTTTTCTTTTTATTTCTCTCATTTACATTTATTTACTTATTCTTTATCAAACTCATTGGAGCAGCATTATAATAAATTATGTAAATAACATTATATTAATAGTATATAGCATTAACAGCTTTATAATACAACATCTGTATACTCTACTGTGTGCTCCCCACCAGGAGTCTAGCCTTCCCTCACTTTGTATTTCACCCCTTTTATTTTCATTGTCTCCCCCACTGCCAAGACAAATCCCTCCTGGAATGTCACCTTCTCTCCATGGCTCACCTGACAGCCTTTACAGATTTGCTCCTCTTGAGGACTTCCAATCACTCTGAGCTTTATCTTCCTAATGGTAACTGTTATTTGTTTCTACTGTGACATTTATACTTTAGATTGTATCCATGTGTTTGCTGAGAGCTCTTGGAACATGGGGGCTGTATCCTCCTCTGCTTTGAAGTCCTAGTTCCCAGTCCCACACAGCCCAGAGTGGCGCTCACACTCCAGCTGACTGAGGGCAGGTGGTGAGGCTGCCATGTTGGGACTGGAGAGAACATTCCAGCCTCAGGAGTAGATCCTGAGACAGGGAATCTCCTGCCTCCTGCCAGGATTCAGGATGGAGGAGGCAGATAAAAGAAAGAAACAAAAAGTTTCCACTCTTGGCACAAGAAGAGAGATTCTTTGACTGTCGTCTGCGTAGCAATGCAGCAAAAGGGAGGGCTGAGGGATTGGGTCAGACCATTCTGGACCCGTTTCCCAGGATGTGTCTTGGGCACGTCACACCACCCCTCTGGGCCTTGGTTTCCTCATGTGTGAAATGGGAACAACAATTGCTATCTCTGGTGGGTGTTGGGAGGGTTAGATGTGCTTGGAGCACTGGACAGAAAGGAGCGCTGAGGAATGAATGCTGGACTGCCTTCCTGCTGGGAGGCTGAGGGAGGCAGCAGACCTTAGAGAGACAGCAACTTGCCTATGGTCACCCAGTAAGCTGGCTGAAGGTGGGTCCTGGCTCACCCTTAATTAATAAATAGCATCTGTGTAACGGGGGGACCTAGCTCACAAGAAGCGCTCCTATCAGCACTGTGTGTGGTGGGCTGGCTTAGAAAGGGGGGCATGGAGATCAGGGGACTGACCAGACGCAGGGTGAATTCCAGTGGGCATTCTCGGAGGGTGAGATCACCACCTCTAACTCCTGGGGTTGCCTGAGTCACAGGCACCACTGAGCCAGCTCTAGAGTAGGAGGGGGTGGTGGCAGGGCCAGGACACAGAGCCAAATGTAAGGCCCTCAACCTGGTGCAAGGACAGGCCCCTCCCATGGTGGGTGCCATGGTCCTTATCTCGGGAAGCCTGGTGTTTCCTGTTTAAGATGTAGCTTAGAGTAGGGGGAAGCCTGGGGGAGGGAAAAGGAAGGTGGTGGACACTTCTTGAGCTCCTACTAGGTGCCAGAAGGCTTCTACACACTCACCTTTTATCAGCACCATGACCTCATTTGGTGTGATTGGTATTAACCCCAGTTTGCAGATGGTGCACCGGAAGTTCAAACTGGCAAAAACCCTTGTCCCAAAGGGAAAGCAGAACAGCTCATGGGCAAGAACACAAGCGTGGAGTCAAACACATCTGAGTTCTGATCTGAGCCCCGGCACCTGTTATGTTGACTTACTTAAGCTCTCTGGGCCTCAGTTTCCTCGTCTGTAAAATGGTGATAATAATAGTTCCTGCCTTTTGGGGCTGTTGTGAAATTTCAGTGAGACGACACATTGAACATGCACTCAGCCAGTGCTAGCCATCACCATACCCGTCTTATGGACATGACACTGAGCCTCAGAATGGCGAGGCACCCTGGCCAGGGCCACACAGCTGGTAGGCGGCAAAGCCAGGACTTGCACCCAGATCTGATTCTTCCTGTGTACCACTATGGAGTGCCTGGTGGTGACCCCAGCTCCCAAAGGCTGTGAGGAGGTGGCTGGAGAGGCGAAGCTCCTTGGAATGAGCAGTGGCCAGTTTCCGAAGGAGCCATGGCAGCAGGGCCGTGCCTCCCGGCAGCGGGGAGCGGCGGCAGCTGCCTGGAAGCCTTACTTGTCCCACAGCAGCCTTGCCAGCCTCTGACCCGGCCCCAGCATTGTTTTCCAGACGCTCCAGCCCAGCGCCCACACACGAGGGGTTTCCAGAGGCCTGGCCGGCACTGCCTCCACTTCCCGGAGAAGCTATCCCCAGGCAGCTGGGGTGGGGACTGAGCTGGGCCTGGGCCCCCTGCACTGGGCAGAGACTGCTGGGAAGGGCACTGGGCGGCTCTGTCAACATCCCCTTGACTGGACATGTCCTGGCCCCAAAGATGGCCCTCCTCACTCACCTTTCCTGAAGGCAAGGGAAAAAAAGGCCATGACTCAGTTTCATTTCAGGCTAGCTGAAGTCAGGGCACTTGGCTTCAAGTCACTTTCACAAACACATCATGACCTGAGCATGTCACCCCATTTCTGTGCCCTTATGAGGGAACCCAGGAGATATCTGAGGTCCCTTCAGGCTCTGGCATCGACTCAGGAGTGCCCAGCAGTCCCCTTGTTCTGCTCTCTGAGAGCATCAGCTTCTTGAGGGCCTGGTCAGTTTTCTGTGTGTTTAGAAGGAACTCACAGTAGTGACCACCGCTCATTCACCCAAACGCTTCTAAGAACTGCTAATACTCTGTGACGATGAGCATTCCTGTTTGAAGTGGCGTCTCAGTCACTCCACTGACATGACTGCTCATCTGTGAAGTGGGGGAACTCCTGCCTGGCAGGGGTGTGGTGGGAATGGCAGCCGAGGACACCAGCCAGGGAGCCAGCGCAGCAACAGCCAGCTGTCACCCCACCTCCTGCCCCCAGCCAATGGGATAAACTCCAGGTCAGAGAATAAATATCCAGAAGTCACACCCCAGGATGGCTAGAGGCTGGGAAAGCCCCTGGCTATGACCCCCTTCAGGGGCTTTCAGCAGGTGTCTGTGCTTCAGAGGGTCTGAGGCTGATGGCCCCTCTGCCCCAAGCAGGACGTCTGGTCCTGCAGCTGCACTGCCAACCCCTATTCTACAGGCCCAGGAGCCCAAGGTGGCACCCAGAAGGCACAGTGGGGTAACAGTGCACAGCCAGCAGTGTCCTGGTGAGTTCAGTGCCGTGGAATCAAATGGGATCACCCTGAGGATTCTGTGCTCATCACCAGTGACTCACGCCAAGAGCAGCCTCATGGGCAGTGGCTGCCAACCTGGGAGGCCACGTCCACTGGCTTACCTCGCTCTGCAGCACACCTTTTAAGGAGAGGGAACTCCAGCCCCGAGGCCTTTGCCAGGGCTTCCCCCCACCTACCCAGGGCAGAGAGACCAGACCCCGATTAGGGTTCAGATCTGGCATTGCCACTTTTTAGATCTGACCTTGGGCAAGTCAATTTCTCTGAACCAGTTTCTTCACCTGTGACATGGAAATCACACTTGCCTCACAAGAGAGGAATTAAATGAGGTAATGCGTGTAGAAATTGCTGGCAAAGGGCACCTTTTAAGGAGCGGCAGTAGGTATAGTGGAAAGGGCCCTGGCTCTGAATTCTGGCCCCACCCCTTACTCTCTGGGTGTCTTTGAAAGGTTGGCAAAAGCTCCTCTTGTGTAAAATGAGCTGACGCTACCTGCCTTGTCAGCTGGTTGTGGGATTAAGATCATACATACACTATATTTTATAAGCTGATGGGGGAGGCTTCAGATCAGTCGCCAAGCTGCCTGGCCTTGAACCCCAGCCCAGGTACCTGTGGACATCATTGTCATGGCCCATCCTCACCCTCTCAGAGCGGCTCTCACAAGTAAAAGGTAACAATGATGGCGCTCCTGGGGCTACTTAGAATGGTGCCTGGCACGCTGGAAGTGCTCTGAGCACTGGCTGCTCTCACTCACCCGACACATGGCTTTCTCCACGCATGCCAGTGGCTGGTTTACTTCCCCGCCACACCTTTTCAGACCCCAGCCCTGCAGTCAGTCAGAAGCCAAAGGCCCTACTTTTGAGGCGATCTCACACTCCTGTCACAGCAGTCTTCCCAAGGCAGTCCCTAGTGGACCCCTCAAAGACCCTGGAGTAACCCAAGCAGTTCCAATAGGAACAGACAAGCTACCAAGAACTGTGCACACAGCAGTGGGCACTCCAGGGCCAAGGGTGTGGGTGCCAGAACACCCCAGCTGCTGAGCACCCATGGCTCCTGAGAAGCTGGCACCTCCTCTGGGTAACTGAGCTAAAAGGCAGCTCAACCCCAGGAGGCAGACGGAGGGCAGGCTTCTCAGCTGGTAAGCCTGGTCTGCCTGGCCCCTCCTCTGTGGGCCAAAAGAAGCTGGGAACAAGGGGACAGCCAGGCAGCCCCCTCAGGGGCCAGGCTTCATATGGGAGTGACCATGTGCCAGTCAGTAGAGAAGGAGGCCCCAGAAGGATCAGACCAGTTATAAGAGCCCAGGCCTCACAGGCAGCCACGTCTGGGTAGAAAACCTGGCTTTGTGGCCCATGAGTCTTAGTGTCCTCATCTGTGTAATGGGGACAATGAACACTCTCTTGACTTGTGAAGGTGTCCCCAGAACAGCAGCCTCACTGACACGTGTTAGGAACAACAGGGCTGGGCAAGGGCAAACAGGTGTGGCAGGTCAGAGAAACAGGGAGAGCAGTCCAGTCTGGGAAGGGGTCACAAGTGCTCCCAGAGCCCAGACAAATGGAAGCTGTTGACAGTGAGAACCCTAGTTTTATTGGTCTGGTTTGTTCACAGTGAAGCCTCCTGTTCTGAGGTCCGAACAGCCAGCTAATGGTGAGAGAGGGTGGCACCCAGAGATTTCTGGGTCCAGAGTCTGCAGGACTCCCCCAGCCCAATGTGCATTCACTGCCCTTGTGCCTGGGAGGGAGGGGGTGGCTATAGAGTAATTTAGTGTGGGGCCCACAGTCTGTTCTTCACAGCAGGAGGTAGAAGGGATCACATAAAGTTCTTTATTACAGACCTACAAAAAATGAGAGAATTACATATTACTCTCACTTGTTTGGGTTTCTTTTTTCCTACTTCTTTTTTTTTTTTTTTTTAAACAAAACAACAGCAGGGAAGAAAAATGCAGGAGGCAGAGGAGGCAGGCACCCCGCTGTTAGACTCGGAAGGGACCTGGGAAACAAGGACCAAGTTGCTCCTGCTGGGACAGTGATGCTGCGGGCTGGCCTGGGCTCTCTGCAAGCATCTTGGGAGAACTACGACAGCCCCAGAGGGGCTCACAAAGAGTGGGTGGGAGGACAGCTGTCCCCGGACTGGCAGCAGCACCATTTCTCTGGCGGCCACTGTGGCAGTCAGCTGGGCTGGAAGCACTCAAGGAACCACGCTTGGAGGCCTGGTCTCCAAAGCGTGGGCCCAGACAGAAGGGAGCGGTGAGAAGGGCCGCACAGGACTGTGAGTTCTACCCGAGTCCCCACCGGGACCTTGCAGTCAGGGCTCTTCCCTGCTTGTCAGCCGATCAGCTTCTTCAGGAAGGCTTCCAGCTGGTCCTCATCCTTGATGCCCACAAACTTGTCCACCACATCCCCATTCTTGATGGCTAGCACGGTGGGCACAGCTGACACCTAGATGGAGGGGACAAGGGAGGCCAAATCAATCAGAGGTGACTTGAACTCTTCAATTACCATTCCCAGGCCTTTGTGGAGACAGCTGGTGGCTTATGCAGGGCAGGGACTGCCCAAAGCATGGGTGGGGCCCCTTCTCTCGGTGCAGGGGTACTGCAGGGCCCAGAGGCCCACTCCCTGGAGAAACTTTTCCATTGTGAGCTCCCAGAGTACCCTTCCTCCCTCAACCACATGACTGACTCACTGGCCCAGTGGTTTGGCTGGAATGACAGGAGATTAAAATAACCCATGCAGCTGCAGGCCACGGCTGGGGGTGGGGCAGAGCTGAGGGGCCAAGAGCCGGCTCCTGAGGGGCAGCTGGCACAGGCGAGACCAGGAGACGGGAGAGTGAATCCCTGCTTTGCCGCTCCCTGGCTGGGCACCTTGGCTGTCACATCCTTCAGAGCCACTGTGCCCTCTTCCACCAAACAGGGTGGCGGTATCCACTTCAACGGTTTCGGACAGGGATTAAAGTTTCACATAGAGTCAAGTGGTTAGAAGCATGGGCCCTGGAGCGGGCCAGCCCCATCTTGGGCCACTCTGGGTAAGCCACTTCATCACTCTCAAGTTTCAGTGTTATCACCAGCAAATTGGAGATACCAACAGTGCTTACGTTGGACGCTGTGAGGGCTGAATGAAATGACGTGCACAGACCCTCTACATAGCTCCTTGCGGCCAGCACGGCCATTGGCACGGTGCTAGTACCAGTGGGCACTCAGTAAATGGTGGCTGCAGAGGGCAGATCAGAAAAGTTTAACACAGGCTCCCATGAGAGCCACGTGAGCTCAATGCTGTGATGGTTGGCAGGGTCCAGAAAGTCACTGCCTTGTACTGGACAGTGTGGGAAGAGGGCTCAGCCATGTATGGTCTGCCCTTTATTTACAATGGGGGTTGGAGGCAGCATTCTTGGCCTGTGAGGCGTCCTCTCAGGCTCCCTCTGGGGCCTGTATAGATTACATGGTATGTAAATAAGACCCATGGAGCTCTGGGGCTGCGCATTGTCTGTTCCCCGGGCTCCCTGCCTGGCACTGGTGGCCATTTGAAAAAAATATATAAACAGAACAAGATAAACACAGACTTTCCTTATACACAAGATAACTACAAAGTAACAACAGTGATTCAGACAAACATATGAGGTCCTCACATATCTTGAGTGCGGTCCTGTCCTTGAGTCATTGTGAGGAGCCAGTATTTTTTTTTTTTACAGAGACAGAGAGAGGAATAGACAGGGACAGACAGACAGGAATGAAGAGAGATGAGAAGCATCAATCATCAGTTTTTCGTTGCGACACCTTAGTTGTTCATTGATTGCTTTCTCATATGTGCCTTGACCGCGGGCCTTCAGCAAACTGAGTAACCCCTTGCTTGAGCCAGCAACCTTGGGTCCAAGCTGGTGAGCTTTGCTCAAACCAGATGAGCCTGCGCTCAAGCTGGCGACCTTGGGGTCTTGAACCTGGGTCCTCCGCGTCCCAGTCTGACTGCGCCACCACCTAGTCAGGCGGAGCCAGTCTTAATGTTCCAACTATGTATGTCAGTTAAAAAGAAAGGACTGCAGGCCAATCACAGACTATGTGGCAGGTCTTGCACCCTACTCCTGATGAGCTTTGGGGACAAACACAGCAAGTACGATGGCATAGTCCTTGTCCTTGTTATTGTTTTCAGGTCCCTTCTAGGACTGGTCCTGGGGCTGATGTGCCTGGCATGTCTGGGCAGACCCATCTGGCAGTGGGCTGACTGCACATGTCACCAGTTCCTTTCCTTGTCATTCTTGACTCTGGTAAGGGTGATGACATGAAGTGCAAGGGTCCAGCACGTGGCCTGCCCTGTCTTCAGGCACCCAGCAGGGCCCAGAAGCGCTTGCTCCAGGGTGCACCATGAGCCAGCAAAGCACGTATTTGTTGGTAAGATTACAAAGATGGTTCTTTGTTCTTTTGCACCCTCTAGTGGTCTGTGCAGGAGCAGCCTCAAATCTGGCAACTCACAAGCACTAACTTCAACTTTGCTATTGGTGGATCCCACCCTATCCTATTTCTTATTCTTATTTTTTAAATTATTTATTTTATTTTATTCAGGAAGATAGACAGACAGGAAGACAGAGATATGAGAAGCATCAACTCGTAGTTGTGTCTCTAGTTATTCATTGTTACTCCTATGTTCCCTGATTGGGGGGTTCAAGCGAGCCGGTGACCCTGTGCTCAATCAAGCCTGATGAGCCCATACTCTACCAGGCGTCCCCAAACTATGGCCCGCGGGCCGCATGCGTCCACCCTGAGGCCATTTATCTGGCCCCCGCCGCACTTCCAGAAGGGGCACCTCTTTCATTGGTGGTCAGTGAGAGGAGCACTGTATGTGGCAGCCCTCCGACGGTCTGAAGGACAGTGAACTGGCCCCCTGTGTAAAAAGTTTGGGGACCCCTGCCAGTGACCTCGAGGTTTTGAATCTGGGAACTCAGTGTCCCAGGTTGCCTGTCCTCAGTTTTTTTGTTTGTTTGTTTGTTTTTTACAGAGACAGAGAGAGAGTCAGAGAGAGGAATAGATAGGGACAGACAGGAATGAAGAGAGATGAGAAGCATCAATCATTAGTTTCTTGTTGCGATAACTTAGTTGTTCATTGATTGCTTTCTCATATGTGCCTTGACCGTGGCCTTCAGCAGACTGAGTAACCCCTTGCTGGAGCCAGCGACCTTGTGTCCAAGCTGGTGAGCCTTGCTCAAACCAGATGAGCCTGCGCTCAAGTTGGTGACCTCGGGGTCTCAAACCTGGGTCCTCTGCTTCCCAGTCCGACACTCTATCCACTGCGCCACTGCCTGGTCAGGCCTGTTCTCTGTTTCTTAACAGAAACAAAAGCTGTATGTCAGGGGTTGGGAACCTTTTTGGCTGAGAGCCATGAATGCCACATATTTTAATTTAATTTAAATTTATTCATTTTTTAGAAAGGAGAGAGAGAGAGGGAGAGGGAGAGAGAGAGAGAGAGAGAGAAGGGGGGAAGAGCAGGAAGCATCAACTCCCATATGTGCCTTGACCAGGCAAGCCCAGAGTTTCGAACTGGCGACCTCAGCATTTCCAGGTCGATCGATGCATTATCCACTGCGCCACCACAGGTCAGGCAACGCCACGTATTTTAAAATGTAATTCTGTGAGAGCCATACGACGACCTGTATACATTACGCATTATCCAATAAAAATTTGGTGTTGTCCCGGAGGACAGCTGTGATTGGCTCCAGCCACCTGCAACCATGAACATGAGCAGTAGGAAATGAATGGATTGTAATACATGAGAATGTTTTATGTTTTTAACGTTATTATTATTTTTATTAAAGATTTGTCTGCGAGCCAGATGCAGCCATCAAAAGAGCCACATCTGGCTAGCGAGCCATAGGTCCCCAACCCCTGCTGTATGTCATTGTATGAGAAGTGACTTGTTTTTACATGTCCTCTAAGCAGGACTGCACACTCACTGAGGTGGCTTGGAGTGGACTAGTTTTCCTCAAGAACTCCGGATGAGTGAGTCTGACTAGGATCGCACTTGTGTGAACTCACATGTATGCTCACACACAGACCATGCAGCAGCTGGGAGCACAGCACATACGCCATGACTGTATTTTCATGACAAGCAAGGTCTAGTCATTACTGATCAAAGGTGTTCTTTGAAGTTTGGGCCATGAACGCCACGTATTTTAATTTACGCCCCCCGCCCCCCATGTGCACGTGCACACAGAGTGCCATGGACCTGCCAGGGGCTGGATTTTCCAAACACTGCAAGGACACCTAGGCTGTGACTGGACTTCCCTCACTGCCAAGGAAGAGGATGGGGCTTTGCTGATCCTGAGTCTGGCTCATAAATCAGGAAGGGCTGTTGACTATTCACACTGCCTTAACTGGTAGCGTATAGGCCCTGGGTACACTCTTCTGAATGGTGATGTACATGTAAAAGGGGCAGTGTTGAAGCTAGGATTCAGCATCCTTGTCTGGCAGCACTGAGGGCAGAGGGGCTGCAGAAAAGGTGGAAAGTGCAAAGATGTGCAGCTCTCCTTGTTTGCCAGGAAGCCACCTGAAGTTTCCCATGCTGGCTAAAGGTGCTGAGAATTCAGGGCAGGGTGTGAGCATGCAGTCTCTTCCCACTTACCTGCATCCCACCCCTGCACTGCCACTAAGCTCAATGTTCCTTCAAGTCTTCTCCCATCTCACCCAAGTGTCCTCCTTTTGTGAACTGTTAAGGATCTATCAAGAGACACAGTGCTAGACTGTGGAAAAGACTAGCGACCCCTGCTAGCTAACAGCAAAACTAATGCAAAGGGAGGGATCACTGCCCCTTTACAGGGTGCTTTTTAAGTGTCAAGGACGATACTAACCACTCGTGCATGCTATCTCATACACTCTTGCCTCAAGACCGGTCAATTTCAAGATGAGACGACTGAGGCACAAAGAATGAGTGGCAAAGGCTAGAGCTGGGATTTGAAGCAAGATCTGTTTTTTTTTGTGTGTTTTTTTTTTTTAGAGAGAGGGATAGACAGGGAAAGACAGATAGGAACGAAGAGAGATGAGAAGCATAGAGAGAGACAGACAGGGACAGACAGACAGGAACGGAGAGAGATGAGAAGTATCAATCATCCGTTTTTTGTTGTGACACCTTAGTTGTTCATTGATTGCTTTCTCTTTAGTGCCTTGACCGCGGGCCTTCAGCAGACCGAGTAACCCCTTGCTTGAGGTGAGCCTTGCTTAAACCAGATGAGCCCACACCCAAGCTGGCGACCTCGGGTCTTGAACCTAGGTCCGCCGCATCCCAGTCCGCCGCTCTATCCACTGCGCCACTGCCTGGTCAGGCAAGACCTGTTTGATTTCACTGTCCAGGAAGTAGTAACCAATTACACCATTCCTCAGCCCAAGAGCGAGAAATTGGAGACAAATACTGAGTCTCAGCATGGCTAGGAAGCACATGTGGAGAAGCAGTAAAAGGATGTCACACTTCAAACGAGAAATGCCAAATGCTCTGTAAAAGCTTTTAGGTTCTGGAGGATTCTTGGAAAAACTATTATTGAAAATATCAAACTCAACTATATGATATTCTGGAGAAGGCAACACTACAGAGACAGTAAAAAGATCAGCAGTTGCCAGGAGCTGATGGGGAGGAGGGGAGAAGAGGTGGAGCACAGGAATTTTTAGGATGGTGAAAGTGTTCTGTATGGGACTGTAATGGTGGAGACACATCATTACATATTTGTCCAAATCCATGAGATGTACCATCAGGAGTAAGCCCTCTCGCTGACAGGCAGCCTGTGCCGAATGAGCCGGTGAGAAGGGCCATTACAAGGGCACCACGGCCCAAGGCCAGCCCAGGACTTTAGAATGTCTGCTCCTTGATGTTTGGTCCCAGGCTCTCCAGTGCATCACCTAGGAGCTTGTGAGAAATGCAGAATCTTGGACCCTTCCTGGACCTAATGAATCACAATCTGCTTTTCAACATCCCAGGTGTTGTTCAACATCTCATGTATGAGAAGCACTGATCTAGAAGACTTTCAAAATAGGGGGATGGGAGCCCTGGCCAGGTAGCTGTTGGTTAGAGCATCATCTCAATATGCCATAGTTGTGGGTTCGATCCCTGGTCAGGGCACATACAAGAATCAATCAGTGAATGCATAAATAAGTGGAATAACAAATTAATGTGTTTTTTTCTTCTCTCTCTCTAAAATCAATCAACAACAAAAATATAGGGGGCTATGGTAATGATTGTAGTATATTCCAGCTATGAAATATTACTCAATGAACTGTCTATGAAGTTATATGGAACATTAAAAAGAAAAAAAATTGAAACAAGAAACCTAAACAAGACACCCCAAATGTTGGCAGTGGCTGTGTTTGGATGGTAAAATTACAGGTGACATTTTTCCTCTTATAGTTACTTGGCTGTTTTTCTAATACTTTTTTAAAAAATTTATTCATTTATTCATTTTAGAGAGGCAGGGAGAGAGGGGGAGAGAGAGAGAGAGAGAGAGAGAGAGAGAGAGAAGGGGGAGGAGCTGGAAGCATCAACTCCCATATGTGCCTTGACCAGGCAAGCCAAGGTTTTGAACCGGCAACCTCAGTGTTTCCAGGTTGACGCTTTATCGACTGCGCCACCACAGGCCAGGCTTCTAATACTTTTTAAAGGGCACTCTGTGAGATGAGGAAATAAAAGGGTAAAACTCCCAGGGTGAAGTCAGAAGCAGAAGCCCCAGAGGAAAGCATAAAGGCTCCAGGGTCCAGATCCGAATCCACAGCTCCCCTCCTCATTGGCCAGGCCTGAACGATCCAGGAATGCCCAGCCATTCAGTGGGAACCTGAGGAGCAGGGGGAGCAGGGAGTGCTCCACGTCCTCAAGCCAGGACAGCACTGAGTCTGGGGACAGGTGTGTCAACAGACACTGAACTACTGTGGCCCTGAGTGACTTTTCCTCACCCATCTTTTGGGAGAGAGTGCAATTCAGGGTGGATGGCTGACTAAAGCACAAAAATTGGGATGTGAGGGGAGGGGCATCGGTGTGGGATGGAGACTCCTGAGGGTGAGCTGGCACACATCCCGGAGGCTGTCGGGAGAGCTGGGGAAGGGATGCCTCATTCTCTGCATATAACTTTAAGCAGTTTCTCCAAGAAGGTATTCAACACTTGGGAAACACACGTAAGGCCTTGGAGGAAGCTATCCCAGGATGTATTATGGATCTCTTGGTTGGAAGTTCTTCTTCAGGCTCTCTTCCAAAAGAACAGGTGTGAAGGAAGGAAGGAAAGGGCTGGGGGAGCGGCCAGGAAACATCCCTGTTGGAGCTTCCTAAGTGTGCAATGACGTCTGCCCAGGGCTTGGCAGAAGAAGGTTGGGATCAGGCGACTGGGCCCAGCAGCCTTGGGGTTTTTCTGCGTGACCTGTGTGCACTATCTGGACAGTGGACAGAGGGAGAAGGAGACAGATCTTATAAGAGCTCTGCCCCATACTCTCTAGGCTTAACACAGGACTATGATGCCCAGTTCGACATCACCAGGCCCCTCGGCTCAGAAGTGTTTGCTGAAGTTCCACTGGCTGAAGCTGTGGTTTCGGGAAGTGCCGGGAGGGAGCCTGAGATGTCTTCTGCCTGGCGAAGGAGCTCCAACCCTAAGCTCACATCAGAAGGCCATACCCTCACTCTCACAGCTGCTGTGGGCCTCCTGGGGACGCACGGACAAGTAGGGAAAGCTAGGGGCATCTACGAGGTCAGACAAGTGCCTCTTTGACTAACTAATCAGTAGTGGAGCTTTTGTTTTTGAAAAAAACAAAGAAAAACAAACAAACAAAAAAACCAGCAGCTCCCCCCCCCCCCCCCCATCCCCAAGCTCTGGTAAGCAGCTTTGTTGTCCCACTGCCATGTATAGTCTTAGTTTGGTGAGATCCCCAACCACCTGCGGTAGTTATCAGTGGCTTTGCCTGCCCAGCATTTATTTCCTTTGCCCCTGGTCAGGGCAGCCTGAGTTTCCTTCAGGTGCTCCCTTCCAGCCCCAGCTCAACAGGCTACTCCCCATGTTCTGCAACAGAACAGGTTAGAGGATGTGCATCTCTACCTGACCTCGTCTAGGAAGAGTTGATCTTGACTTCCAAATTCTGAGAAAGGCTCTCTTTCAGTTACTCGTTATGTGAAGGGGGGAGGGTGTTTATTTGGCCAGGTTCAGATACTTCTTTTTCTTTCCTTTATTTTTTAGCAGAGGAGAAAGAAGAAGAGAGAGAAAGAGACAGAGAGAGAGACAGCAAGGGAGAGAGAGAGATGAGAAGTATCAACTTGTTATTGTGGCACTTTAGTTTTTTTAAAAATTTTTTTGTTTTTTGTATATTTCTGAAGTGAGAAGTGGGGAGGCAGAGAGAAGAGACAGACTCCCGCATACGCCTGACCAGGCTCCACCCGGCATGCCCACCAGAGGGCAATGCTTTGCCCACCTGGGCCATTGCTCCGTTGCAATCAGAGCCATTCTAGTGCCTGAGACGGAAGCCATGGAGCCATCCTCAGCACCCAGGCCAACTTTGCTCCAATGGAGCCTTGGCTGTGGGAGGGAAAGAGAGAGACAGAGAGAAGGAAGAGGGGGAAGGGTGGAGAAGCAGATGGGCACCTCTCTTGTGTGCCCTGGCCAGGAATCAAACCCGGGACTTCCACACGCCAGGCCAACACTCTACCCACTGAGCCAGCCGGCCAGGGCCTTTAGTTATTTATTGATTGCTTCTCAGGTGTGCCTTGACCAGGGAGCTCCAGCTGAGCCAGTGACCCCTTGCTCAAGCCAGAGAAGATAGGCTTCAAGCCAATGACTTTTGGGCTCAAGCCAGAGACCAGAGAATCATGTTGATGATCCACACTCAAGCTGGCAACCCCGTGCTCAAGCCAGCAACCTTGGGTTTTTGAACTTGGAACCTCAGTGTCTCAGGTTGATGCTCTATCCATTGTGCCAACACTGGTCAGGCCAGATATCTCAAGAATAACAGAAATCTGGATTTTCACGTGAAATTTTCTTTCTTTCTTTCTCTTTCTTTTCTCTCTCTCGCTTTCTTTCCTTTATTCCTTCCTCTCTCTCTCCTTCCTCCCTCCCTCCCTTTCTTCTTTCCTTTCTCCCCTTCCCTCTCCCCCTCCCTTTCTTCTTCTTTCCTTTCTTCCCTTCCTTCCCTCCCTCCCTCCCTCCCTTCTTTTCTTTCTTTTTTAGGTGAGAGGAGGGAAGATAGTAAGGCAGACTCCCAGATGCACCTGGACCGGGATACACCTGGCAAACTCCATTTTGGGCTGATGCTCAAAGACCAAGCTATTTTTAGCACCTGAGGCTGATGTGCTTGCTCAAGCTATCCTCAGCCCCCAGGAACATGCTCAAAACATACTGAGCCAGTGGCTGCGGGAGAAAAAGAGAGAAAGAAGGGTGTGTGGGGGGGTAAGAAGCAGATGGTCACTTCTCCTGTGTTCCTGTGTGCTCTGAGTGGGAGTCAAACCTGGGATGTCCATATGCCAGGCTGATGCTCTATCCACTAAGCCACCAGCCAGGGTCCCATGTGAAATTTTCTGAGTTTTAAATATCAAAATCTGGTTTGGTATTTTAAAAAAGCACTTCAAGAGCCAGACCAAACCTGTCACTGAGCTGGATTTGGCCCATAGGCCACCAAGTGTGACCATGGCTCTGTAATTATACAATCCTTGGCATGGCTGTACAGACCCTGTCCAACATGGCCACAGTGGCTTTCCCAGCTGCCTGCTCTCAGTCTTTGCTCCACCCTTTACTACAGCCATCCAGCCACAAAAGACTCCTCCCCTTTCTCTAACTACAGTGATTTCCAAGGCTCAGAGGATGCCCCAGCTTCCTACACATTTTCTGTTCATCTTTCTTCAGCATGCTTTGCTCCAGGAACACAGGCCCTACTATCCTGTGAGTCCTTGACCTCAGGGCCTTTGTGTTTGATGTCTGCTCTTCCAAACAGCTGCATGGTCCACTGCTTATTCCCTCTAGGTCTTCGTCAGATGTCAGCTTCTCATTAAGACCTTCCCTAGCCCAACCTTTTGAAAAAACAAAACAAAACAAAACAAAACAGCCTGACCGGGCGGTAGCGCAGTGAATAGAGCGTCAGACCGGGATGCGGAAGACCCAGGTTCGAGACCCCGAGATCTCCAGCTTGAGAGAAGGCTCATCTGGTTTGAGCAAAAGCTCACCAGCTTGAGCCCAAGGTCACTGGCTCGAGCAAGGGGTTACTTGATCTGCTGAAGGCCCGCGGTCAAGGCACATATGAGAAAGCAATCAATGAACAATTAAGGTGTTGCAATGCACAACCAAAAACTAATGATTGATGCTTCTCATCTCTCCATTCCTGTCTGTCTGTTCCTGTGTATCCCTCTCTCTTAACTCTCTGTCTCTGAAAACAAAACAAAACAAAACAAAACAAAACAAAACAAAACAAAACAAAAAAAACCCTCCTGAGCCCCATGCTCAGCATTCCCACACCCTCTTCCTGATTTATTTTTCTCCATGGCACTTTATTATCTTAAACTGGGATCAGGGAGGCCCTGGCCATTTGGCTCAGTGGTAGAGCATTGGCCAGGCGTGTGAAAGTCTCGGGTTTGATTCTCAACCAGGGTACACAGGAGAAGCACCTATCTGCTTCTCCACCTTTCCCCCACTCCCTTCTTTCTCTTTCTCTCTCTCTCTTTCATCCCCTCCTGCAGCCAAGGCTCCATTGGAGCAAAGTTGGCCTGGGCACTGAGGATGGCTCCATGGCCTCTGCCTCAGGCGCTAGAATGGCTCTGGTTGCAACGGAGCAATGCCCCAGATGGGCAGAGTATCACCCCCTAGTGGGTTTGCCAGGTGGATCCCAGTTGGGAGCATGTGGGAGTATTTCTCTCTGCCTCCCTGCTTTTCACTTCAGAAAAACAAAAAACAAAAAACAAAAAACAGGGATCAGGGAACTACGGCTTACAGGCCAAACCTTGCCCACTGTCTGTTTTTATATATGAAGTTCTATTTGCACACAATCATGCCCATTTGTTTATATACTGTCTATGGCTGCTTCAGTGCTACAATGACATTTGAGTACTTGCAACAGAGACCAATGTCCTACAAAGCTTCAAGTATATACCACCTGGTCCTTTAGAGAAAAGGTTTGCTAAATCTAATATAAAATATTTGAATGTGGGCTCCATGAAGGCAGGGTTTTGTCAGTTTTGTTCACTGCCATGTCCCCAGCACCAAGTAATAGCACCTGGCATTTAAGGGACTCTAAATAAATAACTGTTGAATGTGGTACCTTCCATGTCCCCTTCCCCCCCACCGCCAGGTACAAAAAGTCCTTCTTCTGTGTATCTCTTCTCTCAGTACTTCTCATCTGACACTGAAACGATCAACTTGTTTTTTTCCCACTAGACTAAAAGCTGCTTGGGGACAAGAAGCTCATCTCATTTGTGCCAGCGTCATGACTGCCCGGCACACTGTAGGGCTCACAAACGACTGCGGACTGAACATGTGGATGAATGAGTTCAGGAAGGAAGGAAGGCATCAACGTCCTGAAATGCAGAGGACCACCTGGTGTTTTGAGTCTGCATTCTACTTCCTAAAGGTGGTAAAGAGAGGCACATAGCTCAGAGGTTCAATGGAGTCACCTCTGCAAAGTGCTTGGAACTGCTGAGACCTCTAAAAAAACCAAGACCTCTCCCCTTGCTGCTGGTCCCCAAGCATTCCCCAAACCAACTGCCCTTAGGCAATCCCCTGCCAATCCATACCTCATACTCTATGGCGAGGTCTGTGTGGTCATCAATATCCACCTTGGCCATCACCACCTTTCCATGCTGCTTGGCCACCACCTTCTCTAACCTTGGCCCCAGGATCTTGCAGGGACCACACCACCTCGGAAAGGGAGAAATGAAGCATCTGATCACAAAAGCGCTCACCAATTGACCTATGGTCTCCCCAGAACATGCCCTTGACCCCTATCTTTCTGAGGAAATTTTGCCCTTATTACATCTCTGTTTACAGTGTTTGAATATTAACCTGTAATGCTGACATGCAGATGGTGATGGCAGGGCAAACGGGGAATTATCACAGGTCTCTAACTTCTAAAACAGAAGCCTCATCCTTAGGCTTTTGTAAAGGTTACTTCACTTACTTTTACATATCTAAAATAAATGTATTGTCATATAGGAGAATATGGGATTTGAGGTTAAAAGGTTTGGGTTCAAAAGAGCCTCCTCACCAACCCAGATCATGCTGGGGCCCAGTTTCCTCATTTGAAAAGCAGAAACTATGCCTCTCAGAGCTGTGATCAGAAATCAACTAAGGCAACATGGATACCCATGCTTTGTAAGCTGTAGAATTACTTCGAACACTTCTGTGACTTAGAACTAAAGGGAGGAGAAACCAATGGCTAGAGTGTCTATAACATGCCAGTCACTGCACCAGGACCTTCTCAGCTTTTCCTACACAGAAGCCTCCATCCTGAAAAGGAAAAGAAGACTGAGAAACTGAGGCCCATATGAGTTAAGAAACTCGTGCAAGGTCACAGAGCTAGTTAAACACCGCTGGGACTGTAGCCCAAGGTTGTGTCGCAAGTGTCTCCTTTTAGCCCCAGGCTTATCTGTGATCCTCAGGCCCTGCGACAAAGGCTATCGCTGCACTGAACACAGGTGTTTCCCTCTAGGGGGTGAGCTTTTAAGAACAGGCTGTCATCCCTAGCTATGTGGCACCAACGACAGTGCCTGGCACTGCATGAACAAACTCACATTCTGCTTCTTTGTTGGAGAAGAAAATGAGGCAGTGCCCCATTTATCACTCATTTTAGAAGCTCTCTCAGGAGTGCTCACTATATACTGGGAGGGCAGAACAGATCTGCCTTCCGCAAATCTCTGATGACTCCTATTTTATTTTCAGCCTTTAAAACCCCTTCTATTCACCGACTGCAATTAATGAACTTACAACTCTTAAAAACCCAGTCTGCAAGACCTTATCTCCTATTACAAGTGCTGAGAGGGAAGCACAAGGACATCAAATGGCTTTCCTAGGGTGACATGGTGAGTCAGAGAAAGAACAAGAAAGAAAGCAAAATAATCTGTCAGAGATCTGTGCAGAAAGTCTCCCACTTATAACTCAGGTTACACTGGCTCCTTCTAGAATGCCTCATTCTGAGGGGTTCATTCAGTTTTTTTATAGCCAGGTGTCTAGCCAGGCCCCTAGAGATCTGGAAATCATGACGGTCAGGCTAAAAGTCAGCAGGCCAAAGGCGTTTAAATATACTAAAAAAAAGCCTGACCAGGCGGTGGCGCAGTGGATAGAGTGTCGGACTGGGATGCGGAAGACCCAGGTTCGAGACCCCGAGGTCTCCAACTTGAGCGCAGGCTCATCTGGTTGGAGCAAAAGCTCATCAGCTTGGACCCAAGGTCGCTGGCTCAAGCAAGGGGTTATTCGGTCTGCTGAATGCCCGCAATCAAGGCACATATGAGAAAGCAATCAATGAACAGTTAAGGTGTTGCAACACGCAATGAAAAACTAATGATTGATGCTTCTCATCTCTCTGTCCCTGTCTATCCCTCTCTCTGACTCTCTGTCTCTGTAAAAAAAAAATAAAAATAAAAATAAATATACTGGAAAAAATCCATACAGGACTGAAAAGAAACTCCTGCCCATTCCCCACATGCTCAGCACCACTGTGGTGGCACTAAAAAGTTTTAGCCATCCTTTCCCAGATTGGGTGGCAAGATATTAAAATAAAATCAACTTATCTGCAGGGCTGGGAATTGGTATCCACCAAAAGCCAGATGATGCTACAGTTATATTTTTCCTGCTCTGGTCCAAGCTGAAGCTTCCGAGCCATCCAGGCAGCGAGATACAGAACACAAGTGTTTCCCAGCACTAATCGCAGTGAGCTTTAAAGACTTTCCTGGTCTGTCGCCTAGCAGCCTACACTCAACCTTTGAGAGCATAGACTATATTTTCCCAGTATTTGTAGTGAGTCTATGTATGACAAGCATTAAATGTGGTACTGAGACATAAATGGCACTCAAAAATATCTGAAAAAATGACACCCCAGTCCTCTCCTGGACCCCAAGACTCACTGTGCATGAAAATCCACAACCACTGGTGTCTCACTATTGACAACTCGGTCTTGAAAGTCGGGTCCATCCTGGATGTTAAAGGTTGTTGCACAGACTCTGGTGATGAATAATGACCGGGCTTGGCTGGGTGTTAGAGTCAGGTTACCAGGACTGCATTGTGGGGTCTGCAGAACCCTGGAAGTGAGGGGTGCCCACCGACCTCGAGGGGGCTTCCTGGAGATGATGGAAGCCAGGAACCTCCTCAGGAGAAGCCGCTGAGCCATCTGTGAGGGGGAGAGGCAAGGAAGAGCTGCAGCAGACAACAGAGTCAACACACCAGAGCAAGGTATTTAGGAGTACTGGAGGACTCAAGATTCAGGGCTGGAAGAAAAATGCCAGGAAATATATAGCCTCCTAGAGTAGTGGTGAGTGAAGAATGAGAATCAAAGGGAAGGAGGAACTGCAAACCAGGACAGGAAAATTGGGTTAACAACCAAAAAGAAGTCATCGGTGAAATTACAATAGAAGAAAAGGGAGGCAGGAATCAGTATTTACCAAGAGCATCTGCTAAGGTCCAAGTGCCTTACATACATTACAATCCTCCCAAATCAACTTTTGATAAAGTTTCTATACTGTTGCCCGTATTACAGATAAGGAATCTGAGGCTCAGTCAAGTTGTGGCGCGCCCAAGGTAACCCAACTATTACATGAGAGTCAACATTGAAATCCCCTAGGCCATCTGCAAAGTCCTTACTCTATCAGTTACTTAAAAAACCGTTTTAATGGGAAATTAAGTAAAAATGGGGATTGTAAAAGATCAGGGAAGAGGAACCACAACAATTCAAGGAACTAAAAGGCACAGAAACAGGATTGTGGAGAGTAAATAAAAAAGACGGAATGCGTGTGTGGAGGGAACTGGGGAAATCAGGTGCCACCAGGGACTCCGGCTCTCGGGAGAGCAGGTCCTCCGGCCAGGGCCTCCGCCCACTCGGCCGCTGGCCCCGCAGGAACGCGCCCGCAGCATGCCTCAGCCTCGACACCACTTCCAGCCACCCCCACGGGGCCCCTACCTCCCTGCAGCGCGAGCGGAGGAATGCACAGCTCGGCCCTCCCCGTCTGTCAAGGGCACTTCTGTCGTCATTTCCTTAGAGGTGGGCCTTTCGTCACTTCCGGAGACAGGCATCCTGGAGCACACCTCTCCACAACTGGAGGGCAGTTCGGATTTTCCGGCCAATGGCGATGGCGGGGAAAGGAACAGCTAAAGGGGCGGAGCCTTAGCTAGGGACCGGAAAAAAGGGGCTCTGGAGACTGGTGTAGGGACTGGAAGCGGGAGGTCGCGCCCTTTGGGGTGGTACCGGAAAAACCGGTAGCTCTCGAGGGGGTGGGAGCGGAAGAGGAGTGTCCGGAAGAGGAGTTGAAAGGAGGCGGGAGTACGAGGTAGATGCTACAGCAGGCGTCCCCAAACTACGGCCCCCTGAGGCCATTTATCCGCCCCGCCACACTTCCGGAAGGGGCACCTCTTTCATTGGTGGTCATTGAGAGGAGCACATTGACCATCTCATTAGCCAAAAGCAGGCCCATAGTTCCCATTGAAATACTGGTCTGTTTGTTGATTTAAGTTTACTTGTTCTTTATTTTAAATATTGTATTTGTTCCCATTTTGTTTTTTTACTTTAAAATAAGATATGTGCAGTGTGCATAGGGATTTGTTCATAGTTTTTTTTTTATAGTCCGGCCCTCCAACAGTCTGAGGGACAGTGAACTGGCCCCCTGTGTGAAAAGTTTGGGGACCCCTGTGCTACAGGGTAAGAAGGGGGTTAGAAAGGTGTGATTCTAGAGTATGCTTTAAGCTCAACCAAGCTTTCCCAGCCTCATTCACTGTCTTCCCAAAACTTCTAGAGGTACTGGAAGGTTCTTTCCTAACATTTTACAAATGAGGAAGCTAAACTCCCAAAAGGTGTAGTGCCCTTTAAGGGGCAAAAGGCCCTGATGGGGAGGCAAGATCCTGCTTTTTGGCATTTGTCTGTAATATTAAGGTGACCAACTTTTTTACGATGAAAAGGAGGACAAAAATATATTAAACAATATCATAAATAAAAGAAACATTTTATTCATTGCAACAATAATGCACTATAATATGATAAATGTATAATAAAAACATTTGTAATATTTTATATTGTAATTATGCTTACATGCCTAGTAATTTTTAATAATTGTAAGAAGAAAGTACTCATTTAGATACAAATACGTCACATCACACGCAATGGATAGACTCTGCATCGATCGAATACGGACATTTACAGATTAGTCTTCCAATATCAAAAAGGAGGACATGTAGGAGGACACTTTTCAAGGGAGGACAAAACTTACAAAGAAGGACTGGCCTCCCTAAAGGAGGACGATTGGTCACCTTAGATATGCAACTGAATGAATAACTTCCCAGTTCTGGGCAAGTCAGCCTGCCCCTGGCAGCTTCAGGTTCCCAATATGTGCCATGAAGGGCTGGGCTTGTCATGAACGTGTTTGGAGTTGTTGGGGAACTGGGCAGTGGACAGTGGTGATACTTTGAGTGCCTGCCTTTGATGCCCAAGGCAAAGTGTGGTGACCTGTGAATCTTGAGGCTGGGCCTTGCTTTCACTCTGAGGGGGTGGGTGTTCAGAGTTCAGAGCTAGTCACCCCAAGATGGGCTTCTGTGGTATTTGGGGTTTTAAAAAATTTTTTTTTTGTGTGTGTGTGTGTGTGTGTGTGTGTGTGTGTGTGTGTGACAGAGACAGAGAAAGTCAAAGAGAGAGACAGATAGGGACAGACAGGAAGGGAGAGAGATGAGAAGCGTCAATTCTTCCTTGCGGCACCTTAATTGTTCACTGATTGCTTTCTCATATATGCCTTGACGGGGGGGGGGGGGGGAGCTCCAGCAGAGCTAGTGACCCCTTGCTTGTGCCAGTAACCTTGGGCTCAAGCTGGTGAGCCTTGCTCAAACCAGATGAGCCCATGCTCAAGCTGGCAACCTCGGGATCTCGAACCTGGGTCCTCCGCGTCCCAGTCCGACGATCTATCCACCTGGTCAGGCAGTATTTGGGTTGTTTTGAGGTGAGGGCAATTTTAGCTTCAGGTTCAAGAGAAACATCTGCCCCCTTCCTTTAACTACCTAGAAGAACTTGATTTAGGGGCCTTGCCTATAATAAGAGGTTATCATGATAATCTTTTTGGATCCATCTACATGACAGAGCAAATTTATGATTACAAAATATCTGTTATCATTTTGCAATGACCCTTTGAAGCCTTCAAGGTATCTAACCTCATCCCTGACTCAGAATTTCTTATGTCCCCATGATCCCTTTCTGTGTGAGCCTCTCCTGCACAAAGGGATCTCTGACTCTTTGATGTATACAAATATTGATCGACTTATGACCTATGCAACTTACAACAATTCGACTTTATGACCACAATCGCTAGCCACAACTGCTCCGCGTCTGGCAGCGCAAGCGTTGTCCAGCTGGGCGTACGACAGTGCGGACCAGCTTCCGGCAGCATTACCATCTCTGCGTGCACCATTCAACTGTTATCCCAGACTCGGTACAACAGTTTGTGTTTTGTGTCTTGGATATTTTTCATCAAACCCCTCCCAAGATGTCTACCAAGAGGAAATTGTCTTTGCAAATATTAAACCAGTTGTACTGGTAATGCAGTGTTTTACTTAAACCTGACAAATGTAAAAGTAAGAAACAAAGTGGTGTAGAGATGATACAAATGGCATAAAATGAACAAAGAAAATTATATAATAATGAAAGAAAATTATGATAAAATATGACAAAGATTTTTATAACATCATTTCACAGTACTGTACATATAGCCTACTCAACTTACGACCAAATCATGTTACAACCCGTCTGTTGGAACCAATTGTGGTCATAAGTCGAGCACTAGCTGTATGAGGTTTCCATGCATATGTATGAAACTTGGTTATTTTACCTTTCTAATCTGTCTCATATCTATTTGACTATTAGACCAGCCAAAAGAATCTTAAAGGTTGAGGAGTTCCTCATTACAACACCCATTGTCACAGTCATGGACAGTAGGGGTCTAGGCACTTCTGTGTCCCAGGCGGCGGGGTCACAGCTATCTGTCTCCCCTCCACCCTGTACAACCACTCATGGCTTCTTATGGTTCAATGAATACATCAATGGTTATTTTCCTCCCTCCTAGGCTTTGCTTAGTTTGAAATGCTTTTTTTTCTCTCTCTGCTTGGTAGAACACCTAGACGACTCATCACCTCTTCTTTGAACAGTGTTAATTGCTTCCCTCTCTTGTACTTTGTTCATAACTCTTACATAACATCTTGCGGTGTCTGACTCTTCACTAGATCATCTGCTTCCTAGAAGTCAGGATTTGTATTTTCTTTTTTAGAGACAGAGAGAAGGATAGACAGGGACAGACAGACAGGAATGGAGAGATGAGAAGCATCAATCATTAGTTTTTTGTTGTGCATTGCAACACCTTAGCTGTTCATTGATTACTTTCTCATATGTGCCCTGACCGCGGGCCTTCAGCAGACCGAGTAACCGCTTGCTCAAGCCAGCGACCTTGGGTCCAAGTTGGTGAGCTTTTGCTCAAACCAGATGAGCCTGTGCTCAAGCTGGCGACCTCGGGGTCTGGAACCTGGGTCCTCCGCATCCCAGTCTGACACTCTATCCACTGTGCCACCGCCTGGTCAGGCTGGATTTGTAACTTTTATCTGACAACCTGATACAGTGTCTCACTGACAGAGAATATTCAATAGATTCTTATTAAGTTAAAAACCTTTGGATATCTAAGGGAGTGATTTACAGTCAGAGAAGTTACATGACTTGTCCAAGGTCATGAAGCAGGTACATTGTCAGAGTCAATCCCACACCTCCATTTCAGCCTACACTCCAGCCAGTGGGAATCACTTAAAGTTCCAGGGTTTGTGTAAATGTCTCTCCCATCCCTGTGAGATAAGGTATGTGGCGAAACAGCTGCCATTGATAAACACTACAGGAGCTGTCAGGAAGAAGGAAGATCACCCTTGTACCACTAGGTTTATGGCTTGAAATCAGCAAAGATGAGTTTGATCCAATATGGTGACTAATTTCACCTTGCAGTATCCCCTAGCCTTATTATACATTCATTGTAAATATTAGCATGCTAAATGACACACTGTGTGCCATCATGACCAGAAACAGAAAACCCATATAAGAGTATAAAATGGCTGACAGAGCTCCACAGAGCAACCACTCTTTTCCAAGAAGATCCTGAATATTCCTCTCCCTTATTGAATACCCTTCATCTCAAATAAATCACAACAAAGGAAGAACATCACTAAAGGGGGCTTTTCTGTCTGTGGAGTAGCCATTCTTTGTCTCACTGTTTCACCAATAAAATCATTTTCACTTTAAAGTCTATACTGACTCCCACTTGAATTCTTTCCTGCACAAAGTCAAGAACCACAGTGGGCCACAGACCCTTCAGTCTCCGGACCCTTGAAACACCTCCATCACCTGCACTTTGCAGTTGCCACTCCCTATAACTGGGAGGCTTTCCCCTCTACTCTCCCTTCATCTGAGGAAATGCTAAAGATACCAGATTAAGCATCATCTTTGGAGACCCTTCCCTGCCTCTCCTCAAGGAGGGGTAGCTGCCTCCTCTGAGCTTCCACATGGCCTCTGCACCTATTAATCTCTACACTCTGTACTCTGCTCTTACTGTCTGTTTCTTTATTCCTCACTCCTCATGTACTGTCGACTTCTAGGGTTCCATCTGTCTCTCCATTGCTTACCTCGGGGCTCGGTGCATGATTGTAGGTATTTCAGTGATTATTTGTTCCATGAACAGACAGCAGGGACCCACATCAAATCTTCCAACTCCAAATGCCATTTTCCAACCACAGCACAGAGCCCCATGTTGCCTTCAGAAATTATTGCCATTTTATTTTCAATTAATTTTGACCACATTGTGCTATTACATGTCTTCTGTCCAATTGGCAAGTTCACTCCCTCACTCCCTTGGTGGGCAGGGTGGGGTGTGGAAATATTTGGAATAGGTCCACATCCCCTGGCCACCAGCATCCATACATATTGTACTTAATAGAGCCCCCTGTTCATCCGAGGCAGGAGACTAGGTGAGGGCATGGGCACCCTATATGACCTCTTGCTTTTACCTCTGTCCTCACGTAGGACTGGAGCCAACAGTGGTGATCCACAGCGGGACTCCAGAACCCGTGGCTCTCTTGAGGTCAGCAGCCCTTGCTGCAGCTGTTCCTGCTAGTGCCAGATGCCATCTGGCAGGGTGCTTCCACTCTGTCCATTTTCACTTCTGGTTTTTTCTGTCTCCAGCACTTTCTCTTCCAGACCCACCTACTAACCCTGTTCAGCATTTCCACAACGTCCTCTGGAAGGCCATTTTCCTTGCTTAATTCACATTCCAAATCCAATAAACTATTTTTATTCCATAGTCACTTTACTGTCTGCCTTGGGTTCTCATCTGAGAAATGGGAAGAAAGATGCCTTCTTCATAGGGCTGTGAGGTTTCGGGAAAATGGAAGTACAGGGCCTGGTGTGTGACAGGTCTTGAGGTTGATGACTGACTCTCCTTCTCTCCTGCAGGGGAGAAGAGAGAGCCTGTGAGACACATGGAAAGGTGGCATGCACAGTAGGCTACCAAGCAGCTCCTTAGCTGTAGGGTGGCTTGTCAGTCAAAACACAGGCAGGTTTAGGGCACAGTAGAGGGGAAGGGAAGGAAGCCAGGACTGGCAGTCTGAGCTTAGGGGAAAGCTTCTGTTGTTATGTGTCTGATATTTAGTGCCTTGTTTTTTCAAACTGTGAGATATGAGCCATCAGTGTATTTATGAAATCAATTTAGTGGGGTGTATGCTGCATGTTATATTTATTGTTTTGTCTGTGTTATTTCTCTGTGTCTGTGTGTCGTAGGTGTGAAATAGAATGTATTTCTTACTGTGGATCATGGTCAATAGTTTGAAAGCTACTGATAGACTGAAAAGTTACCAAACACCTGATACTGTTTAAACACGCTACATGTACTAACTCATTCAATCCTATAACCCTATGAAGCTGGTACGGTTACAGCCTCCAATTTACACATGGGGAAACTGAGGCACATAGAAGTTAAGTAGCTTGTCCAGGATCACCTAGATCAGTGGTAGTCAACTTGGACCCTACCGCCCACTAGTGGGCATTCCAGCTTTCATGGTGGGCGGTAGCGGAGCAACCAAAGTATAAATAAAAAGATAGATTTAACTATAGTAACTTGTTTTATAAAGATTTATTTTGCCAAACTTAGCGAAAATCCGACATAAAGTACTTGGTAAGTAATTATTATTATTATATGCTTTAACTTGCTGTAACTCTACTTTATAACTTTTATAAAGTAAAGTTACTTCCCAACTTTATAAATCACTGTGGAACTGGTGGGTGGTTAGAAAATTTTACTACTAACAGAGATACAAAAGTGGGCGGTAGGTATAAAAAGGTTGACTACCCCTGACCTAGATAGTAGGAGGTGGAAGCTTGAAAGTGCTATACTGCCCCTAGCAGGGATCTGATTGAACACTAGTCTCTTCCAGGCTTAGCCCCAGGATCCAGGCAGCCACTCTAGGCCATGGGAGGGCAACATGGACTCAAACAGGCAGGGCAGTCAGCCTTTGTTGTGAGCAGAGGCGCCCACATGGTGGCAGTATGGTTCTTTCAGCTTCCTCCACAGTGCGCCAGGCAAGTGGGGGCCCATCTTTGGGGCATGGGCTCCCTCAGGACTGCAGGGCAGATGGTGGGGCGTAGGATGCTTCTCCCTGACCCTGTGTCAGAGGATTTCATGGTTGGACCTTAAAAGAAAACACAGAGAGAGGTGGTGGTCCACACAGTCTAAGTTGATTGTGAGTTCCTCTCTAAGAGGTGTTGCTCCTAAATATGTTTTCAGTTTTCATCTTTTTGTTTTGTTTTGTTAGAGAAAGAGAAAGATAGGAACAGATAGGGACAGACAGACAGGAAGAGAGAGAGATGAGGAAAAAAGAAAGTACTTTTGCAGAACAGTTGGAACTATGACATGTTTTGCAATTCAAGAAGTTAGTTTCACCTGACCTGTGGTGGTGCAGTGGAGAGAGCATCCACCTGGAATACTGAGGTCAGCAGTTTGAATCTCCGGGCTTGCTTGGTCAAGGCACATATGGGAATTGATGCTTCCTGCTCCCCCCCCCTTTTTTTCCTCTCTTACTCTTTCTTTCTCTCCATCCTCTCTCTAAAAAAAATGAATAAATTTTTTTTGTTTGTTTTTGTTCTTGTATTTTTCTGAAGTTGGAAACGGGGAGGCAGTCAGAGAGACTCCCGCATGCACCCAACCGGGATCCACCCGGCATGCCCACCAGGGGGCGATGCTCTGCCCATCTGGGGTGTTGCTCTGTTGCAACCAGAGCCATTCTAGCGCCTGAGGCAGAGGCCATAGAGCCATCCTCAGCACCCGGGCCAACTTTGGTCCAATGGAGCCTTGGCTGCGGGAGGGGAAGAGAGAGACAGAGAGGAGGGAGAGGGGGAGGGGTGGAGAAGCAGATGGGCGCCTCTCCTGTGTGCCCTGACCGGGAATCGAACCCGGGACTTCTGCATGCCAGACCGACGCTCTACCACTGAGCCATCCGGCCAGGGCCAGAATAAATAAATTTTAAAAAAAGTTAGTTTCATGTTCTATTGTGATTCACATTCTGTCAGTGTTTCCAGCAATTACACAATGCCCCCTTATCACTTTCTGAGGGTCAAGATGTGGTACTGGGACAATAATGTAACCCTTAATTACGTTAAGGGTGACTGCTTCATCTTGCGATGGTAGATCTGGACTGTCATGGCTGTGATGGAGGTGGGTATATGCTGCCACCCACACTTGCCCTCCCCACTGTGACACCAGTGTCCTCAGTAGGAGTGCCCTCAGTAGGCACCTGCAGGCTGGGACAGCAGTGCATAGGGCTCATCCCAGATCCTGCCCACTGTTGGAGTGAGGCTCCTCATGTGTTCCTGATTCTGCTGGGCAAGGCAAAGTCTGCAGCTGTGACATGCTGGGAAAGGGAGGCAGGGAAGGACCCTTCCTCTTTTTGTCTCTCACCCTTGGCTTGCTTCTCCTCCCTATCCTGGAACAGGAGGCAGCTGTGGGTTAGAAAAATGAGCCCTGGGCCCAATTGGAACTACTTCTTCAACATGTTTGACCCCTAATGCACTGAGTGCCCTCAGACAAGTTGATCAACCCTCTGGCATTGTTGCCCATCTGTATGAGGCTCTAGCAATGCTTACTCTACAGAAAGGTTAGGAACTTTCATAATAATGGAATGATGGACAGCACATCTGTGGTCCTTACTACATGCCTCACAACTGTTCTAGCACTTATCCAATTTCTCCTCACGATAAGCAAAATACTATTATCAGTCACATTTTACAGTGAGAGAAACTGAAGCCCTGAAAGGATAAATAACTTAGCCTAGACCAGGAATCAAGCAAATGGCAGGGTTGGGACTCAGACCCCGCAGACTGGCCCCAGAAGGTGTATGCTTAACAATTCAGCTCTGCTGTGTCTTTAATATCTGTAAAATAAGAGTTAGCATGTAAAAACTCTTTGAAAAGGTACCCTTTAATGTAAATACTAGGTCTTATTATAGGCTTTGCAAATCACAGGCCTGTGCTGGGAAGGTAGGTCTCAGGTGTGCTGGCCTCAGATCTGTGGAACCCAGATTGGTGAACCCAGGTTGGTGAACACAATGGCTTTGGATTCAGATAGGTCTGGATTTGAATCCTGCCTCTGCCACTTAGATGCAATATGAAGTAACCCAGTGAAGGCTTGGCTTCCTCCTCTATAAAATGGGGCTGGCAGTATGTACCCCAGACACTGTTTACAGGTGTGCAAATCAAGTCTCACACACCTAGAGGCAAGGGCAGACCCACATCCAGATCTTCTGACCACAGGTACTGAGTTTCTCCCACTGACCTGCAAGGATGTGGTGGGGATAGGTCTGAGGGGAACTATATTTGCCTTTAGTTTGTGAAAGTGTCACTGGCAAAAGAATGATGTCCAATGAATAAAAGTGATATTTTTATTTTAGAATTTTTTATTCTTCTTCCTCTTTTTCTTTAAGAATTCTTTTCTTTTCTTTTCTTTTTTTAGTGAGAGGAGGGAAGGCAAAGACAAACTCCTGCATGCGCCTGACAGGGATCCATTCGGCAAGCCCACTAAGGAGCGATGCTCTGCCCATCTGGGGCCCTTGCTCAGTTGCAACCCCATATTTTAGTGCCTGAGGTGGAGGCCATAGAGCCATCCTCAGCTCCTGAGGCCAACTCGCTCTAATTGAGCCATGGCTGCAGGAGGGGAAGAGAGAGAGAAGTAAGAGGGGAAAGGGTGGAGAAGCAGATGGGTGCCTCTCCTGTATGCCCTGACTGGGAATTGAACCTGGGACATCCACACACCAGGCTGACGCTCTACCATTGAGCCAACTGGCCAGGGCCTTTATGATTTTATTTATTTATTTTAGAGAGGAAAGAGAGAGAGAAAGGTGGTGGGGGAGGAGCGGCAGGTATGTGCCTTGACCAGGCAAGCCCGGGGTTTCAAACCAGTGACCTCAGCATTCCAGGTCAATGTTCAATCCACAGGTCAGGTGAATAAAAGTGACTTTTATTTTTTTTAGTCTTTGCATCTTTATGTATAAAATTGGACTAATTCTGTAATAATTCTTACCAATATCCTAGTGTTATTGTGAAGAGTTAAATGGGATAATGCAAGTAAAAGGGCTCATAGTAAGTGCTCTTAGATTTCAACCTTGAAATTCACTGACGCATGCTTTATGGCCCAGTCTATGGTCTATCTTTGTGAATGCACCATATGCACTTGAACACAATAATTCTACAGTTGCCAGGTAGCTTGTTCAATAAATGTCAATTAGGTCAGGTTGCTTGATAGAGTGTTATTTAGATTCTCTGTGTCTTTACTGATTTTCCTGTCTATCTGATCTATCAGTTGTTGAGAGAGGGATGTTAAAACTAAGCATGAGGCCTGACCAGGTGGTGGTGCAGTGGATAGAGTGTCGGACTGGGATGTGGAGGGGCCAGGTTCCAGACTCCAAGGTCGCCAGTTTGAGCACGGGCTCATCTGGCTTGAGCAAAAAGCTCACCAGCTTGGACCCAAGGTCGCTGGCTCGAGCAAGGGGTTACTCAGTCTGCTGAAGGCCCGTGGTCAAGGCACATATGAGAAAGCAATCAATGAACAACTAAGGTGTCGCAACAAAAAACTGATGATTGATGCTTCTCATCTCTCTCCATTCCTGTCTGTCCCTATCTATCCCTCTCTCTGACTCTCTCTCTCTGTCCCTGTAAAAAAACAAAACAAAAAAAACAAAACCCAAAAAAACAAAGTATGAGGAAGGTTGGACAAGATGGCCATGGAATAGACATACGTTCCAACTCCCACATCCCAGAATCAAAGTGAATTACAACTTCATTTTGAGACTGGTCATCTTGAAAGACCAACTTTGGACTAAACTAAGAGGATTCTACAGCCACGGACCACCAAAGAACCCCACTGAGACTGGTAGGAAAGGCAGAGACGCAGAAAGGACTGCCCCGGCAGCCCAGAGGGACTTTCGCCATGGGGAGGGTTGCTTGGCGAGTTGTGGGTTGTGGGTGCTCAGCCGAATGGACTGCATTTGGCTGAGAAACGAGCCTAGATACTGTTTGAGAGAAGGAGACAGAACTCTCAGACCCAGGCTCCGTATTAAAGGGACCGCAAGGAGAGCCTCAATCACAGCCACCAGCCTGGGGCTCTGGAAGCTGGGAGAGCTGGGAGGACTGGAGTTGCCAGGGGTAAATGTGGTCTGGGATGCACTGGAGGAGACACTTTGAGGGATGGACACCCTAACCCCTGGGCTGAATCACACCCCAAATCTAAAGTAAACATTTTTCCTCAGAGCGACAACATCAGCAAAGGGAAGAAATTACCCCGCCCACCTGAGGCTCTCCTGCTACAGTCAGAACAAAGAGGCGCTTAGAGGCAGGTAGCATGTTAGGGATACAGGTAGTGAGTGCTGGGGTCTGAGCTACACTGCCCCTCCATGCTGCTGAATTCTCACCCTGGGGCGGGCAGGCCTGGGTGGCGGCGGGGCACGGGCTGCAGGAGCCAGGGCCGTCTGAGCGAGTGAATGCGGGGCCCACCCGCAAAGACGGAAGCGGAGCCGGGAGCCGTGGCAGCTGCTGCAGAGGTCTGAGCTTGCATGCAACCCCACCCGTGGCATAAGCCCACACTTGCAGGCAGAGAGAGGCCGGATGACAGCGGAGGCAGTCCGAGTGGCTGCGCATGGGCCTGCCCGCAGAGGCAGAGACCGTGGAGGCTGCTGCGCAGGTCTGAGCTGGCACACAATTATACCTGAAGTGTGGGCCTGCCCCTGGCTGGGGCTGAGGCCTGAGCAATAGCAGAAGTGGTCCAAACCGGCCGTGTGGGGTACCCGGGGAGGAGGAAACCCCAGCGGGCTGCTGCATGTTCCGAGCTCTTACGCAATCCAGCCCAAGGCATGAGCCTGCCCTTGGCGGCAGCTGGGGCCTGGGCGACCTCAGGGGCGTTGGAGCTGACCCACGCCTGCCCACAGGGGCAGCGGAAGCTGCTGCAGCCATGGAGGCGGGCTGGCAGTGGCAGCACCTGAGCCCAAATGCCTGAGGCGGCAATAGTGGTGGCTGAGGCTGGCAAACAGACCACAGGTCCGCAGCACAGAGGCCACACCCTTCTAAGTACTAAAAAAGAAGAAAAAATCAAAATAAAATAAATAAAAAATCTGGGTAGAAAGATATCTGAGGCTAAAGGGCAAGCCACATCCAATTCTGTACCTAATCACTGAATTACAGCACTGAGCCCAACAAGTAGCTAGCAATAAGAGGCAGCAGAAAGCAGATCTCAGGGGAACTTGAACTTTTAAAGGAACTTCTCCCAGGCCAAGAGTAGATAAAAGCTAGCCTAGGAGTATAGCTGATATTTACAACTGCACCTGGGCCCAGCAGAGGCAGCCAAAAAATCTGGATCACCTGTATTCTCTAAAAAGGTTGATAAGAGCCAGTCATAGGCAGTGACCTCCACTGATCTGTGCCAGGCTTCAGCCAGGGAGGTCCAGAGCAGGCACATCTAGCAGTCAGATATAGAGAGCATCAGTTCAGGACCTAACAACCCTTGTTAGAGAGGTAGCTTAAGGAAGGACTCCTCACACCTGACCCAGCTAAGACATAGAAAACACTGACAAAAATAGCAAAATGAATAGTGATAGCAGATAAGTAGTCCACAGCAGATTACAGACAACAGCTGATGTCAACCCAAGAAGACCTAGAAACAACACAACTGAAAATTGGAGACAGACAATACCAACCCTAGACTCAGCTAGCTACACAAACAACACACCCAAAGGAAGAGTGTATACACAGACAAAATGGGAAGACAAAGAAATGCAATCCAAATGAATCAACAAGAGAAATCCCCAGAAAAAGAACTGAGTGAGATGGAAATAACCAAACTACCAGATGCAAAGTTTAAAATAATGATTGATAGGATGCTCAAAGATCTTAGAGCAACAATGGATGAACATACTGAACACCTAAAGAGATAACAAGCATCAAAAAGGACACTGAAATCATAAAAAAGAACCAGACAGAAATGACAAATGCAATACCAGAAATGAAGACTGCACTAGAAGGAATTAAAAGCAGGCTGGATGACCTGACCTGGTGGTGGTGCAGTGGATAGAGCGTCGGACTGGGATGCGGAAGGACCCAGGTTTGAGACCCCGAGGTCGCCAGCTTGAGTGCGGGCTCATCTGGTTTGAGCGAGGCTCACCAGCTTGGACCCAAGGTCGCTGGCTCCAGCAAGGGGTTGCTCGGTCTGCTAAGGCCCGCGGTCAAGGCACATGTGAGAAAGCAATCAATGAACAACTAAGGTGTTGCAACGCGCAATGAAAAACTAATGATTGATGCTTCTCATCTCTCTCCATCCCTGTCTGTCTGTCCCTGTCTATCCCTCTCTCTGACTCACTCTCTATCTCTGTAAAAAATAAATAAATAAAATTAAAAAAAAAAAAAGAAGCAGGCTGGATGAAGCAGAGGATTGAATCAATGACTTAGAGGACAAGAAAAGTGAAAGCACAGAAGCAGAGCAGCAAACAGAAAACAGGATAAAAAAATCTGAGGAAACTCTAAGAGAGCTCTGTGACAACATGAACAGAAACAATATCCACATAATAGGGGTTCCTGAAGTAGAAGAGAAAGAACAAGGGTTAGAGAAACTTATTGAAGAAATTATAGCTGAAAATTTCCCTAAATTGATGCAGGAAAGAGTCACACAGATTCAAGAAGCAGAGAGAACCCCATTAAAAAAGAACCTAAAGAGACCCACAGCAAGACACATCATAATCAAAATACCAAAGCTAAGAGATAAAGAATACTAAAAGCTGCAAGAGAAAAACAATCAATCACCTACAAAGGAACCCCCATAAGGATGACATCTGACTTTTCAACAGAAACACTTGAGGCCAGAAGGGAATGGCAAGAAATATTCAAAGTAATGCAGAACAAGAACCTACAACCAAGACTTCTTTATCCAGCAAGGCTATCATTTAAGATTGAAGGAGAAATAAAAAGCTTCCCAGACAAAAAAACAAACAAACAAAACTCAAGGAATTCATTACAACCAAACCAATGCTGCAAGAAATGTTAAGGGGCCTGCTGTAGACAGAACAAAGGAAGAAAAAATCTAGTAAAAGAGGAATGTATCCCGGCCAGGGCACACAGGAGAAGCGCCCATCTGCTTCTCCACCCCCCCTTCTCCTTCCTCTCTGTCTCTCTCTTCCCCTCCCGCAGCCGAGGCTCCATTGGAGCAAAGATGGCCCGGGCGCTGGGGATGGCTCCTTGGCCTCTGCCCCAGGTGCTAGCGTGGCTCTGGTCGCAACAGAGCGACGCCCCGGAGGGGCAGAGCATCGCCCCCTGGTGGGCAGAGCATCGCCCCCTGGTGGGTGTGCTGGGTGGATCCCGGTCGCGTGCATGTGGGAGTCTGACTGACTGTCTCTCCCCGTTTCCAGCTTCAGAAAAATACAAAAAAAAAAAAAAAACCAAACCAAAACAAACAAAAGAGGAATGTAGATTTAAAGGAAAAATATGGCAATAAACAACTACATATCAATAATAACCTTAAATGTAAATGGATTAAATTCTCCAATCAAAAGACATAGGGTAGCTGAATGGATAAGAAAACAGGACCCATACATATGCTGTCTACAAGAGACCCACCTCTCCTGACCTGTGGTGGCGCAGTGGATAAAGTGTCAACCTTGAAATGCTGAGGTTGCTGGTTCAAAACCCTGGACTTGCCTGGTCAAGGCACATATGGGAGTTAATGCTTCCAGCTCCTCCCCCCTTCTCTCTCTCTCTGTTTCTCTCTCCTCTCTCTCCCTCTCTATCTCTCTCTCTCCCTCTCTCTGTCCTCTCTAAAAATGAATAAATAAAAAAAAAATTAAAAAAAAAAAAAAAAAAGAGACCCACCTCAAAACAAAAGATACATATAGACTGAAAGTAAAAGGATGGAAAAACATATTTCATACAAATGGAAATGGAAAAAAAAAACTGGAGTAGCAATACTTATAGCTGACAAAATAGGCTTTAAAACAAAGACTATGCCTGACCAGGTGGTGGCGCAGTGGCTAGAGCATCGGACTGGGATGCCAAGGACCCAGGTTTGAGACCCCGAGGTCGCCAGCTTGAGCGTGGGCTCATCTGGTTTGAGCAAAGCTCACCAGCTTGGACCCAAGGTTGCTGGCTTGAGCAAGGGGTTACTCAGTCTGCTGTAGCCTCACGGTCAAGGCACATATGAGAAAGCAATCAATGAACAACTAAGGTGTCGCAATGAAAAACTGATGATTGATGCTTCTCATCTCTCTCCATTCCTGTCTGTCTGTTCCTCTCTCTGACTCTCTCTCTGTCTCTGTTAAAAAAAAACCCTCAAAGACTATAGTAAGGGATAAAGAAGGTCATAATGATAAAAGAAGCAATCCAACAGGAAGATATAACCATTATAAATATCTATGCACCTAATATAGGAGCACCTAAATATATAAAGCAGACTTTGATGGATATAAAGGGCAGGATCAACAGCAATACTATAATAGTAGGGGATTTAAATAACCCACTAACATCACTGATAGATCATCAAGAAAGAAACAGTAGAATTAAGGGACATACTAGATCAACTGAATTTAATAGCTATCTTCAGAACCTTTCACCCAAAAGCAGCAGAATATACATTCTTTTCAAGTACTCATGGTACATTCTCTAGGATACACCACATATTAGAACATAAAATGAGTCTCAACAACTTAAGAAGATTGAAATCAGCCAGACCAGGTGGTGGCGCAGTGGATAGAGCGTTGAACTGGGATGCAGAGGACCCGGGTTCGAGACCCCGAGGTCGCCAGCTTGAGTGTGGGCTCATCTGGTTTGAGCAAAAGCTGACCAGCTTGGACCCAAGGTCGCTGGCTCAAGCAAGGGGTTACTCAGTCTGCTGAAGGCCCACGATCAAGGCACATATGAGAAAGCAATCAATGAACAATTAAGGTGTTGCAACATGCAACGAAAAACTGATGATTGATGCTTCTCATCTCTCTTCGTTCCTGTCTGTCTGTCCCTATATATCCCTCTCTCTAACTCTCTCTGTCTCTGTAAAAAAAAAAAAAAAGATTGAAATCATATGAAGCATTTTCTCTGACCACAATGGCATGAAACTAGAAATCAACTACAATAGAAAAACTAAAAAACACTCAAACACTTAGAAACTAAACAGCATGTGATTAAATAATGAATAGGTCAACAATGAGATCAAGGAAGAAATAAAAAATTTCCTTGAAACAAATAAAAATGAGCATACAACAACTCAAAACCTATGGGACACAGCAAAAGCAGTCCTGAGAAGGAAGTTCATAGCATTACAGGTATACCTTAAGAAGCTAGAAAAAGCTCAAATAAACAACCCTGCAACTAAAATAAGTAGAAAAAGAATAGCAAGTAAAGCCCAAAGGAAGTAAAAGGAAGGAAATAATAAAGATCAGAGTGGAAATAAATGACATAGAGACTTAAAAAACAATACAGAGGATCAATGAAACCAAGAGCTGGTTCTTTGAAAAGGTAAACAAGATTGATGAACCCTTAGCCAGACTCAGCAAGAAAAAAAGAGAGAGGACTCAAATAAATAAAATTAGAAATGAGAGTGGAGAAGTAACAACTGACACAGCAGAAATACAAAGAATTGTAAGAAAATACTATGAAGAACTGTATGCCAAAAAGTTAGACAACCTAGGTGAAATGGACAAATTCCTTGAAAAGTATAATCTTTCAAAAATCGATCTGGAAGAATCAGAAAACCTAAATAGATCGATTATAACAAATGAGATCAGAACAGTTATCAAAAAACTCCCAACAAACAAAAGCCCTGGGCCAGATGGCTTCACAGGCGAATTCTACCAAACATTCAAAGAAGAACTAACTTCTATCCTTCTCAA
The DNA here is from genome assembly GCF_036850995.1 of Saccopteryx leptura. Lineage (NCBI taxonomy): Eukaryota > Metazoa > Chordata > Mammalia > Chiroptera > Emballonuridae > Saccopteryx > Saccopteryx leptura. The sequence goes on from NC_089503.1 coordinate 308,822,532, forward strand.
GCTATTTCAAAAAATTCAAGAGGAGGGAAAACTTCCAAGCTTCTTTTATGAGGTGAGCATAATTCTGATTCCAAAACCAGGCAAAGACAACACAAAGAAAGAAAACTATAGGCTAATATCCCGGATAAATTTAGATGCTAAAATTCTCAACAAAACTGGCACATAAACAAAAGGAAGGAGAAAAATCACATGATAATATCATAATAGATGCAGAAAATGCATTTGATAAAATCCAGCACTCATTCATGATCAAAACTCTCAGCAAAGTGGGAATACATACCTTAACATGATAAAGGCTATCTATGACAGACCCACAACCAACATCATACTCAATGGACAAAAATTAAAAGCAATCCCCTTAAGATTAGAAACAAGGCAGGGGTGCCCCTTTCACCACTCTTATTCAACATAGTTCTGAAATTTCTAGCCACAGCAATCAGACAAGAAGAAATAAAAAGCATCCAAATTGGAAAAGAAGAAGTAAAACTATCGTTATTTGCTGATGATATGATACTGTATATAGAAAACCCTAAAGTCTCAGTCAAAAAACTACTGGATCTGATAAATGAATTCAGCAAGGTGGCAGGATATAAAATTAATACTCAGAAATCAGAGACATTTTTATACACCAACAATGATCTGTCTGAAAGAGAAATTAAGAAAACAGTTCCCTTCACTATTGCAACAAAAAAAAAATAAAGTACCTAGGAGTAAATTTAACCAAGGAGGTTAAAGACTTGTACTCAGAAAATTATAAAACATTGATAAATCAAGGAAGACACAAACAAGTGGAAGCATATACCGTGTTCATGGTTAGGAAGAATAAACATAATTAAAATGTCCAGGCCCTGGCCGGTTGGCTCAGTGGTAGAGCGTTGGCCTGGCGTGCAGAGGTCCTGGGTTCGATTCCCGGCCAGGGCACACAGGAGAAGCACCCATCTGCTTCTCCACCCCTCCCCCTCTCCTTCCTCTCTGTCTCTCTCTTCCCCTCCCGCAGCCAAGGCTCCATTGGAGCAGAGATGGCCCGGGCGCTGGGGATGGCTCCTTGGCCTCTGCCCCAGGCGCTAGAGTGGCTCTGGTCGCAACAGAGCGACGCCCCGGAGGGGCAGAGCATTGCCCCCTGGTGGGCAGAGCGTCGCCCCCTGGTGGGCGTGCTGGGTGGATCCCGGTCGGGCGCATGCGGGAGTCTGTCTGACTGTCTCTCCCCGTTTCCAGCTTCAGAAAAATACAAAAAAAAAAAAAAAATGTCCATATTACCCAAAGCAATTTATAAATTCAATGCAATTCCTATTAAAATACCAATGACATACTTCAAAGATATAGAACAAATATTCCAAAAATTCATATGGAACCAAATAAGAACACAAATAGCCTCAGCAATCTTGAAAAAGAAGAATAAATTGTGTGGTATCACACTTCCTGATATCAAGTTATACTACAAGACCACTGTACTCAGAATAACTTGGTACTAGCACAAGAACAGGCATATAGATCAATGGAACAGAACAGAGAACCCAGAAATAAACCCACCCCTTTATGGACAATTGATATTTGATAGAGGTGATAATAGCATACAATGGAGTAAAGACAGTCCTTTTAACAAATGGTGTTGGCCTGCAAAAAAATGAAACTAGACCACCAACTTACACCATTCACAAAAGTAAACTCAAAATGGATAAAAGACTTAAATGTAAGTCGTGAAACCATAAGCATCTTAGAGGAAAACATAGGCAATAAGCTCTCTGACATCACTCGCAGCAATATATAATATTTACTGATTTATCTACATGGGCAAGGGAAATAAAGGACAAGATAAACAAATGGGACTATATCAAACTAAAAGCTTTGCACAGCTAAAGACAATATAAACAAAATAAAAAGGCAAACCACACAATAGGAGAACATATTTGACAATACGTCTGATAAGGGGTTAATAACCAAAATTTATAAAGAACTTGTAAAACTCAACATTGGGAAGATAAACAATCCAATCAAAAAATGCGCAAAAGAAATGAGTGGACACTTCTCCAAAGAGGACATACAGATGGCCAATAAGCATATGAAAAAATGTTCAACATCACTAATCATTAGAGAAATGCAAAATAAAACCACAACGAGATATCACCTCACACCAGTCAGAATGGCGCTCATCAACAAAACAACACATAATAAGTGCTGGCGAGGATGTGGAGAAAAGGGAACCCTCCTGCACTGCTGGTGGGAGTGCAGACTGGTGCAGCCACTGTGGAAAACAGTATGGAGATTCCTCAAAAAATTAAAAGTGGAACTGCCTTTTAACCCAGCCATCCCACTTTTAGGAATATATCCCAAGAACACCACATCACTGATTCAAAAGGAGAAATGCACCCCCATGTTTATGGCAGCATTGTTCACAATAGCGAAGATCTGGAAACTGCCCAAGTGTCCGTCAGTGGACGAGTGGATTAAAAGCTGTGTTATATATACACAATGGAATACTACACGGCCATGAAAAAGAAGGAAATCTTACTTTTTGCTACAAAATGGATTGACCTGGAAACTATTATGTTAAGTGAAATAAGCCAGGCAGAGAAAGAAAAATACCATATGACTTCACTTATTTGAGGAATCCAATGAACAATATGAACTAAGGAATGGAATAGAGACAGAGGCAGGATCAGTGTCCAGAGAGAAAGTGGACAGAAGGAAAGGGGATGATAGGATGGGAGGAGAGCAGAAAAGCAAAAGTGGGGGGAGGGCATTGCGGGGAGGAGGGCAAGGGGGATGTGGTGGGGAATATGCGGGAGGGGGGAGATATTCAGGGGGGACACTAGAATCTATGTAGACCCAATAAATTAAAATAAAATAAAAAGAAACACAACTAAGTATGATTGTGAACTTACCTGTTTCTTCCCCTAAGTCTGTCAACTTCTGCTTCATCTCTTTCAAAGTTTTGTTATTAGGCTTCTACACATTTGTGATTATTATGTCTTCCTGATGTATTGACCATTTTGTCATTATGAAATGTCTCTCTTTAACTCTGGCAATGCTTATTATTTTGAAGTTTATTTTATCTGCTATTTATAGAACCATTCCAGCCTTCCTATGCTTACTGTTTGTCTGATATATCTTTTTCAATCCTCTTACTGTCAGACTATTTGGGACTTTATATAAGTGCATCTTTCATAGGCAGCATATAATCGGGTCTTGCTTTAAAAAAAAAATTACTGAACTTACAGAGGTGACATTAGTTAACAATCAAATCATACAGGTTTCACGTGTACAACTCCATAACACATCATCTGTACACTGCACAGTGTGTTCAGCACAACCAAGTCAAGCCTCCCTCTGTTATCATCTATCCCCCTAGCCTCCTCTACCTCCTCCACCCCTCTTTACTCCTGCAACCCCCTTTTGTCTATGTCTGTATGTTTTTTTCTTTGCTTAATCCCTTCACTTTTTTCACTCAGCCCTCACCCCATCCCCTCTGAAGGCTGTCACAGTCTGGTCCCTGTATCTATGAGTCTGTTTCTATTTTGTTTTTTAGCTTATTTTGTTCATTATATTCCACATATAAGTGAAATCATATGGTACATATCTTTCTCTGACTGGCTTATTATTTTTTTTTTTTGTATTTTTTTTTTTCTGAAGCTGGAAACGGGGAGAGACAGTCAGACAGACTCCCGCATGCGCCTGACCAGGATCCACCCAGCACGCCCACCAGGGGCGACGTTCTGCCCACCAGGGGGCGACGCTCTGCTCGTCCGGGGCGTCGCTCTGTTGCGACCAGAGCCACTCTAGCGCCTGGGGCAGAGGCCAAGGAGCCATCCCCAGCGCCCGGGCCATCTTTGCTCCAATGGAGCCTCGGCTGTGGGAGGGGAAGAGAGAGACAGAGAGGAAGGAGAGGGGGAGGGGTGGAGAAGCAGATGGGTGCTTCTCCTGTGTGCCCTGGCCGGGAATCGAACCCGGGACTTCTGCACGCCAGGTCGAGGCTGACTGGCTTATTTCATTTAGCATAATGCTCTCCAGGTTCATCCATGCTGTCATAAGAGGCAAGATTCCCTTCTTTTTTACAGCTGAGTAGTATTTCATTGTGTAAATGTACCACAGTTCTTTTATCCACTCAGTTACTGATGGGCACTTGGGCTGCTTCCAAATCTTGACTACTGTAAATAACGCTGCAGTGATCATAGGATGCATATATTCTTTCAAATTAGTCTTTCAGGTTTCTTTGGATATATTCTCAGAAGTGGAATTGCTGGGTCATAAGGCAGGCAGTTCCATTTAAAATTTTTTGAGGTAACTCCATACTGTTTTCCACAATGGCAGCACCATTTTGCATTTCCAGTAACAGTGCACGAGAGTTCCCTTTTCTCCATACCCTCCACAACATTTGTTGTTTGTAGATTTATTGATGATAGCCATTCTGACAGGTGTGAGGTAATATCTCATTGTGGTTTTAATATGCATTTCTCTGATGATTAGTGACATTAAACATCTTTTCATAGGTCTGTTGGCCATCTATATGTCTTCTTTGAAGAAGTGTGTATTCAGATCCTTTGCTCATTTCTTGATTGGATTTTTTTGGTATTGAGTTTTATAAGTTCCTTATAAATTTTGGATGTATCAGATGTATCCGATATTGTTTCCCTTGCTGTGCAAAAACTTTTTAGTGTGATGTAATCCTCTTTGTTTACTTTTTTCTTTTATTTACCTTTCCTGAGGTGATATATCAGAAAAAAATATTGCTACATTTCTGAGATTTTACTGCCTGTTTTCTTCTAAGATTTTTATGGTTTTAAGTTTTTAATCCAGTTTGAGTTTATTCTTGTGTATAGTGTAAGAAGGTGATCCAGTTTCATTTTTTTGCACGTCTCTGTCCAGTTTTCCCAACACCATTTATTGAATAGACTGTTTTTACCCCATTGTATGTTCTTGTCTCCTTGTCAAATATTTAGTATATTTCTGGGCTCTCTATTCTGGATTTATTTCTGGGCTTTCTATTCTATCTATATATCTGTTTTTATGCCAGTTCTGCTGTTTTGATTGGGGACTTGCTTTTCTATACATTTTGACAATCTCTACCTTTATATTGAAGTGTTTATTTTGTTTACAATAACATAATTATTGACATGGTTTTATTTAGGTCTGCTATTTTACTATTTGTTCTATATGTATTTTGTTCTGTTTTTTTTCTTTCCAAATTTATTTTGGGTTAATTGAATATGTATTTTTAGTATTCAATTTTAATTTAACTATTGGGTCCTTAGCTATACATCTTTGTGTTACTGTTTTAGTGACCACTCTGGGGATTACAATATGCATGCTTAGTGTTCCAGAGTCAACTTAGAGTAGCTATTGTGCACATAAAGTAATGTAAGAATCTTGCATCTCAACAGGTTAATTTACACCCCCCCAGTCTTTTAGTTCATGTTGTCATATGTGCTACATCTACAGACTAAAAACCCTATATTATAATGTTGATATTTTTGCTTTAAACTGTCATGTATGTATTTAAAAGAATTTTTTTTTTCTTTACAGAGACAGAGAGAGAGAGTCAGAGAGAGGGATAGATAGGGACAGACAGACAGGAACAGAGAGAGAGATGAGAAGCATCAATCATCAGTTTTTCGTTGTGGCACCTTAGTTGTTCATTGATTGCTTTCTCATATGTGCCTTGACTGTGGGCCTTCAGCAGACCGAGTAAACCCTTGCTCAAGCCAGCAATCTTGGGTCCAAGCTGGCGAGCTTTGCTCAAACCAGATGAGCCTGCGCTCAAGCTGGCGACCTTGGGGTCTCAAACCTGGGTCCTCTGCATCCCAGTCCGACGCTCTATGCACTATGCCACCGCCTGGTCAGGCTCATGTATGTATTTTAAATAAATTAAGAATACAACTTTTAATAATTACACACATACTTGCCCTTTCCAGAGTTCTTCAATTCTTGAAGAGATCCAACTTTTCATCTGAGATGATTTTTTTTCCATCTAAAGAACTTACTTTTGCATTTCTTTTTTTTTTTTTTTTTTTACAGAGGCAGAGATAGACAGGGACAGACAGACAGGAACGGAGAGAGATGAGAAGCATCAATCATCAGTTTCTTGTTGCGCGTTGCGACTTTTTAGTTGTTCATTGATTGCTTTCTCACATGTGCCTTGACCGCGGGTCTTCAGCAGACCAAGTAACCCCCTGCTGGAGCCAGCGACCTTGGGTCTAAGCTGGTGAGCTCTTTGCTCAAGCCAGACGAGCCCGCGCTCAAGCTGGCGACCTCGGGGTCTCGAACCTGGATCCTTCCGCATCCCAGTCCGACGCTCTATCCACTGCGCCACCACCTGGTCAGGCACTTTTGCATTTCTTATAGTTCAGGTCTGCTGGAAATTAGTTATCTTCACTTTAGTTTATCTAAAAATTATTTGCCTTGATTAAAATAACATTTTTTATTGATTGATCTTAGAGAGATAGGAGAAAAAGGAAGAGAGAGAGAAAGAGAGAAGCATTCATTTGTTATTCCATTTAGTTGTGTATTCATTGGTTACTTCCCATATGTGCCCTGACCAGGGATCGAACCTACAACCTTGGTATTTTGGGACAATGCTTTAACCAAGTGAACTAACCGGCCAGGGCTAGTTGTCTTGAATTTTGAAGAATATTTTCATTAGCTGTGAAAGTCTGGGTTGACAGTGTTTTTTCATTTTCCTGTTAGGACTTTAAAGATTTCATTTCACTGTTTTCTGTTTTCCTTTGCTTCCAGTAAGATGTTTGTTTTTGTTGTTCCATATGGGTAATATGTTATTTTTCTCTAGTAGCTTTCAAGATTTTTTCTTTATCTTTGATTTCCAAAATTTTATATGATGTGTTTGGGTGTAGTTCTTTTTGTATTTATCTTGCTTGGGGTTCACTGAGATTCTGGAGTTTAAATTTACATCTTTAGCCAAATTTGGGGAAATTCAGGACATTATTTCCTGAAAAAAATTTTTTTGTTTCATTATGCAGAATTTGGGGCTCCTTCTCTGTGCTTCTCTTTTTGAGGATTTCCCCCTCTCACTTCCACCTCTGTGGTATCCCTCTGTGCTTTCTTCTGGTTCTTCTGGCTAGCAAGATGGAGGCTTTGTGTACAGATTTTAGCTGCCCCGCGTGGTGTTCTCTCAGGTCCATCCTCAGGTGAAAGCCTTGGGAAATGAAAAATTCACCTGCTGCAACTTCCTTCTTCAAGGTGTCCGCTCTTCTCTGGTTTCTGCCTGCTCTGGTTGCTTCCCAGTATCTTCATGTAATTTAAAAAATATACATATCTTATCCATAGTTGTTATTTGTGAGAGGATTTGGTCTGGGCATAGTCAACCATTATCACAAGTGGAAGTAAGAGTGCTTAGAAATGCTTGCCATTATTACGATTGCAGGTTTTAAATATTTGCTGAATACCCTGAGAATTCACCATGTGGTGGGTACACTCAGTTGTTCTAAGATAGTAACTCCCCAGCTCAATGCCACAGGAAGCAGAAGTTGGGAACAGATCTCATGTCCCTTATTTTTACTTTTTGTTCACTTGTGTGCACATGATTTTTGTCACCTCTGCTTTATGTTTCCTGAAATTCACAACTCTTTTTAAAATATTTATTTATTGATTTTAGAGAGAGGAAGGGAGAAGGCAGAAGAGAGACAGGAACATCAAGCTGTTCCTGTATGTGCCCTGACCAGGGATTGAACCAGCAACCTCTGTGCTTTAGGACGTTGCTCTAACCAACCAAGCTATCTGGCCAGGGCATGAAACTCACAACTCTTAGAGCACAAAGTTGTTTCTTTCTTGTAACTCAGTGAAATGTTGTTATGTTGGAAAAATAGTATTCTTTGTTTATAGCTTCCTTCAGGCTCCCCAACTGTATCCATGTTGAAGCCATCCTTTCTGTTGGGCCCTTGGCATGCTGAGTCCAAGCCTAGGGGTGGTAGGGTAGGAAGGAACAGCTGCTTTGGGGAGTTAAAGGGCTACACACAGTTTTTCTCAAGGAACCAGTTACCTGTCTGTAAAGATCACTCAGATTATCCTCAATGGAATCAGTGATCAGGCTTTAAGGAGATCATTTTTTTTTTTTTTTTTTTTTTTGTATTTTTCTGAAGCTGGAAACGGGGAGAGACAGTCAGACAGACTCCCGCATGCGCCCGACCGGGATCCACCCAGTACGCCCACCAGGGGCGACGCTCTGCCCACCAGGGGGCGATGCTCTGCCCCTCCGGGGTGTCGCTCTGCCGCGACCAGAGCCACTCTAGCGCCTGGGGCAGAGGCCAAGGAGCCATCCCCAGCGCCCGGGCCATCTTTGCTCCAATGGAGCCTTGGCTGCGGGAGGGGAAGAGAGAGACAGAGAGGAAGGGGGGGGGATGGAGAAGCAAATGGGCGCTTCTCCTATGTGCCCTGGCCGGGAATCGAACCCGGGTCCCCCGCACACCAGGCCGACGCTCTACTGCTCAGCCAACCGGCCAGGGCCTAAGGAGATCATTTTGCTTCTATTCTAGAATACAGGGCTTGGTCAAATTGTTCTCATCTACCATGAAGATTTATTGATGGCTTACAATCTATAAGGCAGAATATGTTAAAGAATTGCCAAGGCTGAGTAGCTTAGTCTGTTAGAGCGTGATCCTGAAACATCAAGGTTGCGGGTTTCATTCTCAGTAAGGGCACCTACAGGAATCAACCAATGAATGCATAAATAGGTGGACCAACAGATTGATGTTTCTCTCTCTCTCCTTCCCTCTCTCTTTTTAAGATCAATTTAAAAAAAGATATAAGAGCTGTATGGGCTGAATGTTTGTATCCTCCCAAAATTCATATGTTGAAGCCCTAATTTCCAATGTAACGGCATTTGAGGTGGGGGTCTTTTTTTTTTTTTTTTTTTTTTTTTAGAGAGGAGAGGAAGAGACAGAGAGAGAGAAGGGGGCAGGAGCTGGAAGCATCAACTCCCATATGTGCCTTGCCCAGGCAAACCCAGGGTTTCGAACCGCCGACCTCAGCATTTCCAGGTCAACGCTTTATCCACTGCACCACCACAGGTCAGGCTGGGGTGGGGGGTCTTTGAGTGGTAATTAGGTTTAGGTGAGGTCATGAGAGTGAGGTCCTATGATGTGACAGGGAGACAAAGAAACAGGGAAAAAGCCAAATATATATTTCTTTTTATAAATCTCAATGTCACAGGTGGGAATCAAGGGGAGTAGATCAGGACAGGCCATTCATATGATCCCTCATCACCCTTTTCTGTCTTTACCCTGAAGACTTATTGCTTGTCTAATGTCTGTTTTCTCTATTGGACTATAAACTCCATGAGGACAGGGATTCTGATTCTCCATGTTAGCCTCCAGATGCCCAGCACAGACCATTTACCATTACCTTTAGTGTATTATGATGCTTCATCATCCATTGATGTAGGACCAAACCCTGCGGCTGAACATCACAGGCACTCCGCAGATATTTGCTGAATGAGTGGAGAAGAAAAAAAACAGAAGTGAGAGGTCGCTTCAGTTTTAGTGGTCTGTGAATGGAAATTCCTTAACCTTGTCCCCAAGGACATTCCTCCTTGAGGCTTGTATAAGTTAGGACTCTTTTGTGGGAAGTGTCAGGAACCAACTCAAACCAGCTCATTAAAAAGGACTTATTAGGTCCTATGACTGGCATGTTCAAGGGGGCAGCCATCTTAGGCACTGACAGGATCAGGATCAGGGCCCAAATAATGTTACTGAGCTCTGTGTGACTTTCTATCCCTTGTTTAGTTTCCTCAGCATGTTGGTTATTCTCTATGCAGTGGGAAAGATGGCTATTATCAGTCACAAGAAGACAAGCTTTGGTTTTACAGTCGAAAAATAGGAGCCCAACCTGTGGTGGCGCAGTGGATAGTGTTGACCTGGAGTGCAGAGGTCACTGGTTTGAGGCCCGAGTATTGCCCAATCAAGGCGCATATGAGAGGTAGCTCCCGTTCCTCCACCCACCCCTGCCTTTCTTTCTAAAAACCAATAAATAAAATCTTTAAAAAATCAATAAATAAAAATAGGAAAGATCTCCTCCCTCTGCAGATTTATGTAGCCAATCTCAGGCAAGGCTCTGATTAGCCCTGTTTGGGTCACATGTCCAACTCTGGCTCGGTCATTGATTGGTTGCCTGTGTGTGTCCACCCCTATGGTGGGTGGCCCTCATAGAGTTGGGTGGAGGTTGAGTAGGTTCTCCAAAGGAAGGCATGCATGCTAATCATAAACATGCATATAGTAAGAGCTCTTTCATTCAAGTCCGAAAATATCATATTTCCCTCTGCCACATAACTTCTTGATCAACTGATGTCTGACAAAATTGGGAAGTCTTTGATGCTGGTGGAGGGTCCTTTGATCAATGATAGTTGTGCTGGGCCAGTTTAGTTTTGCACAGGTGAAAATCCCTTCTGAGTGCAGAATGTTTGATCTCAGTGAGATACCTGTTTGTCTTGCTGACTGCACATGCATCTGATAGTTGGCAGGCTACCTGTAACAGGCTACCTGAAGGAAAGACAGACATCAGACTCCCAAGTTTTCACCAGTTAATTTCAGGTAACCATATACTGTGTATTAACTGCATCTCCAGGCACTGTTTTTCTTTATTTAACTTGCTCATATTTTTTTTCCTTTTATTTTTTTTAATTTAATTCTTTAATTTGTTGATTTTTAGAGAGAGAGAGGAAGGAGGAGAATGAGAAAGAGAAATATTGATTTGCTGTTCCACCCATCCATGCACTTATTGGATGATTGCTGCATGTGCCTTGACCAGGGATCGAATTCACAACCTTGGCATATCAGGATAATGCTCTAATCAACTGAGCTACCCAGCCAGGGGTCCTTTTCTTTGTCATTAGTCCCTCAGTGTAGGTATACCAAATGGTGCAATCCATAGCTAAAGTTTACGTAGAGTGACTTGATGGGTATGTTCTGCAATTATCTTTGCAATATGCTTATCAACAATTGCTAGTACAGATGTTATGCCTGTTCTTACAAGTTTACCTTCACCTTTATATTTTGCTCTGCGATGCCTATCCCACTCACCTACTGCTGTGCAGCAAATCACCCCAAAATTTATTTTGCTCATAAATATGAAATATTGGTGTGGCCTGGCAGTGACAGCTCATCTGTGCTCCATGTTGGGAGGTCACATGGGGCTAGACAATCCATTTCCAAGATGGTGTATCCACGTGACTGCAAGTTGGTGCTGGCTCTCACATGGACCTCTAGCTGGGGCTTCCCCACAGGTGGGGGGGGGGTCCTGGAGAGGTGGTGGCAGTGCCAGTCTCTTAGGGCCTGTGCCCAGAAATGGTCATGGCATCACTTCCATGTTTTTGGTCTAAACAGTCCCAGAGGGCACCCTCATTCAAGGGGAAGGGACATAAAGCTCACATCTTGATAGGAGTTGTCATAGAATTTTTACCATTTATCTACCACAATGCTTCACAACAAAGGCTTCTGGGCACTTTTCTTTTCCTGATAGACTGACATGTAAAAGCTAAACATGGTTGGTATTAAGGAGCTCATCTCATATTATTTTTGTAGTTGCTTTGTTTCTAAACTATAATGGCAGATCATAACACACTGAACATTCTGAGATGATTTTTTTCTTTTGGTAGGGTTTTTCTGCATCTAATTAATTTATAATGATTTGGAATGACGAGAAACTGGTCTGAGATGGTAACATCTCAAAGAAAATGAAAAAGCAGATGACACACTTTTGAAAGATTTTGTAGTTTGCTCTAAGCTTGGGGCTTTCCCTAGAAAGGCAGACAAATCGGTCTTATTTAATGCAGAATGGGGAAATGAGTGAGCCATTATGTTGGTCTTTTCTTCCTTGCTTAAATACATCTGTTGCATGCTATGTTTTTCTTTCAGGCTTGATGGATTGGTCGTGTGATGTACTTGGATTAAATGCTTGGGCTAAAGCATCTCATATATTTGCCCATCAACTTCACTTTGTAGCAGATTTACATTCCGTCTGGGATGCCAGATTGAATTAAATGCTTTTTTAAAGCCTGCAGTTTGACAAAAACCTCTCCCCAGTCAGCATTTTTACCATACTTAAAAAAATAAGCATCTGCAGTGGAATGATGCAGCCTCGGATTTCTTTTCTTGGGAAGAATCTCATTTGGCTTTTGGGGACAGTGTTGTGATTGTTTGGTCAGAGAGCTGAGGGTCCTGAGGCTGAAGACTGTTGAGGGCTGATGCTTCCAACTCCAGAGCTTTCCTCTTCTGTTCCACCCTGCCTGGGTTGGATGCAATGGGTTAATACTCTTTTTGAGGGTACCTTTGAGTAATCAGCCTTTCAACACATTCTGCCCTCCCATGGGAACCACACAGTTTTCTAGGTTAGAGAATTGTTTGGTCTCAATTTCTTGTCACCCAGTGTTCACATGAAGGAAACTCATAGGGATGGTGATGAGGAGATGGTTTATTTAATTATTTAATATTTAGAGGATAGCTCAGAGGTGGATTTTTGAAGCACCACACCACTGATTTGCTGTGTGATCATTCTCAGCCTCGGGTTCTTCATCTGTAAAATGAGGATGGTAATATCTACCTCTTAGGATTGTGGTGAGAATTAATGTAGGTAAGCTATTTAGTGCATGTATTAGTAATCTATTGCTGTGTAACAAATAGCCCCCCCCCTCCAAATTCAGCAGCTTAAAACAACAAACATCTCCAAGTTTCTCTGGCTCAGGTATCAGGGAGCTGCTTAGCTGGTTGGTCCTGGCTCAGAGACTTTCCTGAGGCTGTGTTCAAGGTGGTGGCTAGAGCTGTAGTCATTCAAAGGCTGGACTGAAGTAGGATCCATGCACATGGCTGTTGGCAGCTCTTAGGTCTTTGCCATGTGGGCCTCTACATACTGAATGTCCTTTTGACATGACAGGTGGCCTCCCCCAGGGAGGGACTCTAGAGAGAGGGAGGGACAGGGGAACCATAGTCTCTCTGTGGATGAATGTCCTTTTAATAACTTAATCTTGAAAATAACATCCTGTCATTTCTGATGTTGTTTTTTAATATTTATTTATTTATTTATTTTTTACAGAGACAGAGAGTGAGTCAGAGAGAGGGATAGACAGGGACAGACAGACAGGGGCGGAGAGAGATGAGAAGTATCAATCATTAGGTTTTCATTACGCGTTGCAACACCTTAGTTGTTCATTGATTGCTTTCTCATACGTGCCTTGACCGTGGGCCTTCAGCAGACTGAGTAACCCCTTGCTCAAGCCAGCGACCTTGGGTTCAAGCTGCTGGGCTTTTGCTCAAACCAGATGAGCCTGCACTCAAGCTGGTGACCTCGGGGTCTTGAACCTGGGTTCTCTGCATCCCAGTCCGACGCTTTATCCACTGCACCACCGCCTGGTCAGGTTGATGTTGCTTTTTAAAATTTAAAATTTTATTGATTGGTTTTAGAGATAGGAGAGAGAGAGAAACATCAATTTCTTGTTCCCCTTATTTATACATTCATTGATTGATTCTTGTATGTGTCCTGACTGGGGATAGAACCTGCAACCTTGGCGTATCAGGGTAATCCTAACCAAATGAGCTACCTGGCTAGGGCTCTGATGTATTTTATTTGCTAGAAGTGAATAACTAAGTCAAGCCCATAGCCAACAGGAAAGAACTAAGCTTCACCTCTTGGGGGAAGAAATATGGAAAAATTTGTGGAGATATCTTTAAAACTACCATAGCATCTGGGCACATAGTAGGTACTCAATAAATGATTAGATGTTATGATTAGCTTAGCAGATAAATCCAGTTCTTGGTGAGTCAATTTCTAGGCAGCTTTTAGGCACACCCAAATTTGATCAGGTGAAAGGAATTTTGGGCTCTACAAAGAAATGGAGATGACACCCAGGAAACCACCATAAAATAAGGATTTTTTTGTATTTTTTTCTGAAGCGAGAAGCGGGGAGGCAGAGAGATAAGACTCCCGCATGCACCCAACCAGAATCCACCCAGCAAGCCCACTGTGGGGCGATGCTCTGCCCATCTGGGGCATTGCTCTGTTGCAACCGGAGCCATTCTAGCACCTGAGGCAGAGGCCATGGAGCCATCCTCAGTGCCTGGGCCAACGTTGCTCCAATGGAACCTTGGCTGCAGCAGGGGAAGAGAAAGATAGAGAGAAAAGAGAGGGGGAAGGGTGGAGAAGCAGATGGGTGCCTCTCCTGTGTGCCCTTGCTGGGAATTGAACTTGGGACATCCACACACGAGGCCGATGCTCTACCACTGAGCCAACTGGCCAGGGCACAAAGTAAGGATTTTAATCTTTCATTTTCTATCACATGGGAAGGAAGATTCTTCCACAGATCTATGTTGTGCTGGGTCAGTCAGTCCAAAGACTCTAGGAGAGTAACACACCCTACTTAAGACTCACTTCTCTAGACAGAGAAACATTTTCTCCCCTGGCACTTGGTGCAGCATGTTCCCAGCTAGGGAGATGGGATGACACCATGGGTACCGCCTGGACCAGGGGGACAGAGCATATCCTCTGTGAAGGGCTCCAGCTCCACTTGCTTCAGAAATTTTACATGTTTATTTTATTGATTTTGGAGAGAGGGAGAGAGCAGGAGAGAGATAGGAACATCTGTTCCTGTATGTGCCAACCAGGGATTGAACAGGGCACCTCTGTGCTTCAGGATGATGCTATAACCAACCGACCTATCCAGCCAGGGCTTGCCCCAGAAATTTTACATTCCCCCAAACAAGAGATGCTTAAAAAAAATTATATATATATTTCACTGTAGAGTATAACCACAAATTTTGACAAGAAGAAGAAAAAAACCCCTCCAAGAAACAAAAACCAAATAAAACCAAAACAACCTTTGCAAGTTGAATACAACCACAGATGACATTTTGTGATGCTTCCTTTCTGTAGGTTCCCTTGTATGAGGGCTTCTATTTTTATAGTTAGAAGTTACAACCATAATTTCATATTCTGCTTTTTGCTTAACTTTATTACATGTGTATTTGTATTAAGCCATCTTTCACCACATTTAGTTTTTGAGAGCTGTAAAATATTCCATTGGGTGAATGTACCATAGTTTTCTTTTCTTTCTTTCTTTTTTGTATTTTTCTGAAGTGAGAAGTGGGGAGGTAGAGAGACAGACTCCTACACGTGCCTGACTGGGATCCACTGGCAAACCCATTAGGGGGCAATGCTCTGCCCATCTGGGGCAATTGCTCCGTTGCAACCAGAGCCATTTTAGCTCATGAGGAGAGGCCATGGAGCCATCCTCAGCTCCTGGGGCAACTTTGCTCCAGTGGATCCTTAGCTGCGGGAGGAGAAGAGATGGCGAGAAGGTAAAGGGGGAAGGGGGAAGAAGCAGATGGATGCTTCACCTGTGTGCCCTGACCAGGAATTGAACCTGGGACTTCCACACACTGGGATGACACTCTACCACTAAGCCAACTGGCCAGGGCCCATAGTTTTAACTTCATTTTTCTCATTTGTTTCAATCAGTTCTATATATTTATTTATTATTGTTGTATTCTGCTGTCATTTCTTTTGCCCATTAAATACCATTTTCTCTAAACTAGTCCCATTAGTCCCATTAATTAGGTACAAGCAAGATGGGTGTACCTGGAAATGTTAAATCTTTTTGCCTGGGGAACTGCTCTGTTGCTTCTAAACTTGGAAAGGCCTTTCTTTTATTAAAGTACCCCCTCTTCATCTCGTTTCTATATGGCTTTTAAAAAAATTCATTTGGAAGTATCGTATGGAATAGGGTCTAAAATGAGATGTATTTTCATTTCCAAATTACTAACCAGTTGGTCCAATATGACTTATTGCATGGTCCTACACAATTTTTTCCATTGGTTTGTGATTTCTTTTTAAAATCACCTCCTTCTTACTTAGAATACGGTCGGCCCTTGGCCTCTTATTTCACTGATTTGTCTATTTTACACCAGTAATTTCATAATATTAAAAAAGGAATTAATGAAGTCAGGCCTTGGCTAGAAGAGGAACTTGTTCCAGGTGAAGACAATGAGCTCTGCAAGGAGGGAAGAGGGAGACAGGACTGCCAGCAAATGCTGCAATGATCTTCATAGGAACAAAAGTATTTCTCTGTTTGAAGCCAACTATTAATTTGCAAGAATGGCAGGGACATTGCTCTGACATCTCTAATCAGCTGAGCAAGAATGGAACCATGTTTTATTAACAAATAAGGCTGGCTGATATTTTGATGGAATTAACAATTTGGCAGATGATAAGAAGAGCAGCAGATGTCACATATACAAGCGTCAGTAAACTATTTGTTTCAGCACTTTGAATGTTTATTGGATAAAGGGCTCAGCCAGGCTTCAGTAATCAGGCATGCAAGATGTGTATGAACAGAATTTGATATTATGGGCACAGTCCTATTTATTTATTTATTTATTTATTTATTTATTTATTTATTTATTTATTTAAAGTGAGAGAGACAGACATATAGGAAGGGAGAGAAATGAGAAGCATCAACTCATACTTGAGGCACTTTAGTTGTTCACTGATTGCTTCTAATATGTGCCTTGACCAAGAGGCTCCAAGCCAGTGACCTCTGGGGTTAAGCCAATGATCAGGGGATCATGTCTATGGTCCCATGTTCAAGCTGGTGATCCTGCACTCAAGCCAGTGACCTTGGGGTTTCAAACCTGGGTCCCCAGCATCTCAGGTTGATGCTCTATCCACTGCACCACCACCTTATCAGGCAGACCTATTTATTTATTTATTTTAAAAAGGAGGGTTGGGGAGGAGCAGGAAACATCAACTCCCGTATGTGCCTTGACTGGACAAGCCCAGGGTTTCGAACTGGCGACTTCAGCATTTCAGGTGGATGCTTTATTCATTGCACCACTATAGGTCAGGCAGTCCTATTTATTTTTAAAATGGTTTTGGAAAGGAAGGGTGGGCTGGTGGATCCAATTCTGGTTAACCTGTAATCTGCAGGAGACACAATGAACCCAACACCCCGGCCTGGGATTATGGAGAGACCTTTAATTTAGAAATTTTAGCTGGCACAAAATGTCCTGCCACAGGCTAAGGTGTCTAGAGTTTCATTGTTCTAACTCTGCAAATGACTGGAGGGAGAGGCATCTGCAGACAGGAGTGCAGAGGCATGTAGGAAGGGAATTTGGACCTAGCCAAGATAATGGTCCCAGAAAATGCTGTGGAGGCTGAAAGCTTGGGTTCCTCAAATTCCGAGTGATACACGAAGAGCTAGTAAGAACCAGCGAGAAAGCAATCACCTATGGTCCTGGGCCTTGAAAACACCATCCTTTTATGCACAACGCTTTCTTAGGACTTACTCACAAATACGACTAAAATGCCTGATGGGAGAGCAGATTCCTGGTGAGAAGGGACAACGAAGAGCCAGAAGAGCTAAGGGAGCTGGACACTAAATCCATCATCGTTATTGTGCAAATGCATTTATAAGTGTTTCTGCACAAGCTGAGGGGGCTCTGTTCAAACAGTGGGGTACATCACCTCCAAAAGAATCCTCATTGAAAGACAGTATGGTGCTGGTTTGACAAAACTTGATCGGCTTTGGGAGGCAAGGCATGGTTCAGGTGCCAGAGGGCGGCACGCAAGGAAACACAGATTGAGGAAAAGTCAGGGAGTGCGGACCTGGGGAGGAAGCAGCCCTGAGCCTCTGCTCAGGGAGACCAGGCTTGGATAAGACAGAACTCCCAGCTGGACCCTGGGGGTCACCTAACCTCTCTGAGCTGATGCCTTCAGCAGGGGTAATGGTCCTACCTGCCCTATGTGGTTGAGGACAGTAGTTTCCACAAACCCTTATGAAGATGAGGATGGGTTTCACCTGTGAAATAGTTCACGATCAGGCAGGATTTGGGCCCATCTGAAGAGACCAGAAGAAAAAGTGCCACTGGGCATTTGATGGGGACAGAACTGAGGCCAACCTGGTGTTCAGCAACAATTCACTTGCAGATAGGTCTGGCTGTGGAAGGCAGCTCCTACCTGGCAGAGGACGCTCCTCTTTGGACCCCACCTCCCGGGCACCTGTGGACCCAATGGGAGGGGGAGGATTGCCGCATGGCCGCCCTTAGCCCTTTGGTGCGGTCACTGCAATGATCTCAGTGGTCTTTGGCATTCATACATAGGTGGGAGCAGGGGGCTGTGGGAAGAAAGACTGACTGTGGGCCTGGGTGGGAGAAACCTGCCATCACAGCTCCTCCTTGTTGCTGTTGAGAGGCTGGACCAGAGGCCCTGGAGCCTGCGGCTCACGGTTGCCAGGCTGTTGCCCATTGTCCCCCGTGCGTCTGCCTGCAGTGGCATAGTCCTGGAGGAGCCCACTCTCCACTCTGTGCTGCCGGAGGCTTCCGGCTTCCACCAGTCCCTGCCTTCTCAGGTACCACTGCTGGCAAAAGGGCGGCAGCTTCTGGTGTGTTAGGGCGAACAGGAAACAGGACTCTGCAGAAAAGCAAAATGGGATGAATGAGTCAGGCTGAGAGGTGTGGGAAGAGGTGCAGGAAGCAGGGGCCTTCCCAATGACCACCATCACTGAGCCTGGGAGCTGACTTTTCTGGGTGTCTCTCGTCCGAAGTGAATGGCCACAGAACTCAGCCCCTTCAGAGGTTCCAAGAATAGTCTGCCCTGACATTTGGGAAGAATAAGGTTCCAAAATGAAAGCAAACCACAGGAATGACTCCAGCTTCCAGAAATCAGGCCCAGCAGGATGCTCTATGTGGAGCCAGCCTGGGGTGGGGACTCAGCAGCTTGGTGGTGACTCCCAGTTGCACTGAGCTCAGAACTACCTGCCAAGATTCATTCCTACAACATCGGAGTTGCGAGAGCTGTGTAAGCCCTGTCCTCAGCACTGTGGGGGCTGGGCTATAAAGACAAAATGGGTCGCCTGACCTGTGGTGGCGCAGTGGATAAAGCGTCGACCTGGAAATGCTGAGGTCGCCGGTTCGAAACCCTGGGCTTGCCTGGTCAAGGCACATATGGGAGTTGATGATTCCAGCTCCTCCCCCGTCTCTCTCTCTCTCTCTCTCTCTCTCTCTCTCTCTGTTTCTCTCTCCCTCTCTCTCTCTCTAAAATGAATAAAAAAAAAAAAAAAAAAAGACAAAACGGGTCAGCCTGTGTCTATGATTTATCCTCGTCTGTGCCACGTGCGCAGGTCAAATCTGACTAACCAGGACATCATGCAGATACTTATTATTTAGAAATAGGAAGAATCCACCAGAGAGCCAGGAGTAGTTCCTTCTGGAGAATGTGAACGAAGGTGGGAGAAAAGACTTTTAGCCAACTATTACATAACTTTGATTTAAAAAAACAGAAAAGATGAAACAGATATGGGCTCAGCCTTCTGAGGGACTGAGAGACAGGATGGGAAGGTAGAGTGTTAGAAAACCAGCTTGAGTTTTTCAGGCACACAGGGGTGGGCAAAAGTAGGTTTACTGTTATTGGTATGGAAAGATATGTAGGTTATAATGATTACAACAGCTTTATTAACTCAAAACAATATCACAATACAACTGCAAACCTACTTTTGCCCATCTCTGTATTGCAAAAAATGTTGCCAGGCTTATATGGGTGAACAGGCTGCTACACAAATACTTCCCATTTTATTTCTGACTCACACCCCAGAGGGTCCCTGGCAGAAGGCTCTGACAATCCTCTCCGAGCAGGGAAGACTAGCAGAGGTGTGTGGGGGGGAGAACATGGTGGGGCAGCAAGGTGTCCTTTGGCAAGCACCATCTTCTGGTGATGTGCATCACCCCTCCTGCAGGGGCTGGGGGCAGAGCGGCCCAGCAGAATCTGGGGCCAGAACTGGCAGCTGCACATCAGCTAAGGGGGTGGAGAGAAAGCCCATCCTCTGCCAGCTGGCCCTTTGCCAGGCAGGATTCTTCCATGTACAAGGCAGTGACACATGTGGCTTGTACTGTTGAGCAGTATCTAGGGAGTGAGAGCCAGGAGGCTTAAAGGGCCTGTTATGATGCAGTGGTAAGAGCCAAAATTCAGGGTGGGAATGTATTCTCTAACAGGCACTGGCATCTTTGTGCACACCTGAAACCCCAAGAAACAGGCAGGGCTGTGGTAGCTGAGGCTCTAGACCTATCACATGTGATTTCATGGCTAAGCTGATAATTTGCAGAATGCTAGCACTGCTAGCGCTCAGCTCCATGCATTTCCTCTGTTGGAGCATCTACATATATTGACTATAATTTAAACCAGGGGTCAGGAACCCTTTTGGCTGAGAGAGCCCTAAACGCCACATACTTTAAAATGAAATTCTGTGAGAGCTATACAACGACTCGTGTACGTTAGGCATTATCCAATAAAAATTTGGAGTTGTTATGCCTGACCAGGTGGTGGCGCAGTGGATAGAGCGTCGGACTGAGATGCAGAGGACCCAGGTTTTTTTTTTTTTTTTTTTTTTTTTTTTTGTATTTTTCTGAAGCTGGAAACGGGGAGAGACAGTCAGACAGACTCCCGCATGCGCCCGACCGGGATCCACCTGGCACGCCCACCAGGGGGCGATGCTCTGCCCCTCTGGGGCATCGCTCTGCCGCGACCAGAGCCACTCTAGCGCCTGGGGCAGAGGCCAAGGAGCCATCCCCAGCACCGGGCCATCTTTGCTCCAATGGAGCCTTGGCTGCGGGAGGGGAAGAGAGACAGAGAGGAAGGAGGGGGGCGGGGTGGAGAAGCAAATGGGCACTTCTCCTATGTGCCCTGGCCGGGAATCGAACCCGGGTCCCCCGCACGCCAGGCCGACGCTCTACCGCTGAGCCAACCAGCCAGGGCCAGAGGACCCAGGTTTGAGACCCCGAGGTCGCCAGTTTGAGTGAGAGCTCATCTGGTTTTAGCAAAGCTCACCAGCTTAGACCCAAGGTCGCTGGCTTGAGCAAGGGGTTACTCGGTCTGCTGTAGCCCCACGGTCAAGGCACATATGAGAAAGCAATCAATGAACAACTAAAGTGCCACAATGAAAAACTGATGCTTGATGCTTCTCATCTCTCTCTGTTCCTGTCTATCTGTCCCTGTCTATCCCTCTCTCTGA
The DNA here is from genome assembly GCF_036850995.1 of Saccopteryx leptura. NCBI lineage: Eukaryota > Metazoa > Chordata > Mammalia > Chiroptera > Emballonuridae > Saccopteryx > Saccopteryx leptura. The sequence continues at coordinate 308,843,524 of NC_089503.1, forward strand.
CCCTCTCTGTCTCTGTAAAAAAAAAAAAAAATTTGGTGTTGTCCCGGAGGACAGCTGTGATTGGCTCCAGCCACCCGCAACTATGAATATGAGCAGTAGGAAATTAATGGATTGTAATACATGAGAATGTTTTATTTAATTTTTTTAATTTTTTTATTTTTTACAGAGACAGAGAGTGAGTCAGAGAGAGGGATAGACAGGGACAGACAGGAACGGAGAGAGATGAGAAGCATCAATCATCAATTTTTTGTTGCAACACCTTAGTTGTTCCTTGATTGCTTTTTCATATGTGCCTTGACCGCGGGCCTTCAGCAGACCGAGTAACCCCTTGCTCAAGCCAGTGACCTTGGGTTCAAGCTGCTGGGCTTTTCCTCAAACCCGATGAGCCTGCACTCAAGCTGGCGACCTTGGGGTCTCGAACCCGGGTCCTCTGTATCTCAGTCCGACGCTCTATCCACTGCGCCACCGCCTGGTCAGGCAATGTTTTATATTTTTAACATTGTTACTTTTTTTATTCAAGAGTTGTTAGCAAGCCAGATGCAGCCATCAAAAAAGCCACATCTGGCTCGCGAACTATAGGTTCTTGACCCCTGATTTAAACTATTGTTTTAAGCCATCTCCCTTAATATATACATTATTATTATTAACTGGACTGAGGATATCACCTGGGGACGAAAGAACACTTGCTCTCTGACCTGCTGGCTAGGGACTGACTGTCTTCTAACTTGATTTGATAGGAAAAGTACCTTATATACAATTGGTGTTTAACAGATGTTTGCTGAACAGAAAAGTGAATATTCTAGGCATTAGGGGTTATAAAAAAACAAACAAACAAAAATTGTACCTGTTTCAATCAGTTCTCCCTCTGGATTATTAGGCTTCTCTCCCCAAGTGTCTCTTTGGGTTTGGCTGTCAGAGCTATCTTTTTTTTTTTTTTTTTTTTTAATATTTTATTTATTGATTTTTAGAGAGGGGAGAGAGAGAGAGAAGGGGGAGGAGCAGGAAGCATCAACTCCCACATGTGCCTTGACCAGGCAAGCCCAAGGTTTCGAACCGGCAACCTCAGTGTTCTAGGTTGACGCTTTATCCGACTATGCCACCACAGGTCAGGCCAGAGCTATCTTCCAGTTCACCAATTCTCTCATCATCTCTGTCTTTGTTACTATATCTTTATGTTGAGTTTCTAATTACTAACTTCTTTTTTCATTCCCAGAAGTTTTATGTGGCCCTTTCTGAAAACTGTCCAGTCAACTGTATTTTCAACAATCTTGTCTTCATCTCATTCTGTATTTCAGACAGACTTTATATTCCCTGTCTGACCATTCCAATTCCCACAGTCTTTTTGGTTTGATCCTACAGTTTGTGTTTCTGCTGACACCCCTCATGGTGATTTGTGTCCTTATGTGCTAAGTGGTTTTTGCTTGGGAGTTCATGTTCCTTGAAACTTTATCTTGGGAATTTTTGAGGCCTAGTGTTAAAGTGTTTCTTCACAGAAGACTTTCAATTATTTCTGTGATTTCTGTACCACAATGATAGTGTACAGTGTGGTCTCAAACTCATACGAGTGAGGCCTAGGGGCTGGAAATTCTCAGGGGGCAATTTCCCCCTACTCTACCCTGAGCCAAAGAGCAGGCGTCTCCACCATTTCCTCTTGGGAGATTCTGTGCTTCCTACTTAACCCACTGAGCTCCAAGCTTCTTTGCAGGTCTCTAAACAGATCTCTCATCCTGTTCCAGCCTCGCCTTCCTATCTGCAGTGCACTCCGTTACCCCAGCTGCAGCCTACTGATGACATAAGATGACCCACGTCCAGCTTGGGTTTATGCTTTTCTTAATATCTGGCGTCTGGGAAGTCCCCTTATTTTGCTGCCAGTTCTTTAAAAAGGACATTTTATTCATTGTTGTCAGGTGTGCTGTCCTGGGAGTGGTGTCTGTGACCCTAGTCCACCATGTTGTGGGAAATGGAAGTTTTGGTTTTGGGTTCCTAGATGTGCACCCGGAATCATCACAGGGCATGGGCTATTTGGTTTCTTTTTTTTTTTTTTAAACATGAAGTTATGACATTTATTTGTTTTTTTGTTTGTTTGTTTGTTTTTTATAGGGGCAGAGAGAGAGTCAGATAGAGGGATAGACAGGGACAGACAGACAGGAATGGAGAGAGATGAGAAGCATCAATCATCAGTTTTTCATTGCGACACCATAGTTGTTCATTGATTGCTTTCTCATATGTGCCATGACCGCGGGCCTTCAGCAGACTGAGTAACCCCCCGCTTGAGCCAGTGACCTTGGGTCCAAGCTGGTGAGCTTTTTGCTCAAACCAGATGAGCCCACGCTCAAGCTGGCAACCTCAGGGTCTCGAACCTGGGTCCTTTCGCATCCCAGTCCGACGCTCTATCCACTGCGCCACCGCCTGGTCAGGCTGGTTTCTTTTTTAACCTCTAGCTCAGTCCTTTTGTCCTCTGGGAACTTAAGTTACCTGCATAGAAGCTTCGCAAGTCAGTATCCAGACAGTTCTCCAGGAAGCGCCTCAGAGGTAAAATGTGGCTCACTGGGGCAGTCCAATCTGTCAGGAAATCTTCTACGATGTGGTGGATGGCCGTGGGCCGTGGCAGGGGCCAGTCGGCAGGGCGGAACCTCACGTCCTGCTCTGTGGGGAAGAGGAGGGGCCGCGTCACAGCCCAGGGGCTGGGCTTCCATCCTGGAGCCGACTGTGGTTCCTGCATGTCCCTAATGCCTACCTCACTCAGGCTCGGCTTTCCTGGTACATCTCTGGACTGGCTGTGGTCGGCTTGCTCAACAGCCATCTCCAAATGTTTGCAAGGTTAGCATGAGGAAGCAGGACAAAACTAGACTTGTCCCTTGTGGTATCAGAGGGCAAAACTAAGACTAGTCACTTGAACTTGATGATTTTTTAAGGTTCACATAGAGGTCTACTATGGCTGCTTCAAAACTGGTCTTCGAGGAGGCTCAGGTCTCTCATCCAAAAGGGTCTTAGGACTCATCTAGTCCCCTTCCACCTGTTGCAGACTCCCTTCTATGGTGTCCGTGTCAGATGGCTCAAGCCATGACCCAACCATTCATGTACTAGGAAATTCAAGTCTAGGAGGCAACCCATTCTACTGTGGGACAGCTCTATAGTTATCCTTATATTGGATATAAACCTGTGTTCCTGTCACTTCCACCTGTTGATACTACCTCTGTCCTTTTTTAGATCATCGTCTTCCAAGTAACAGCCCTTCAAGTTCTGAAGCAGGAGTCGGGTTCCCTGGGTGGTTCACCTCTTGGTAGCTACTCTATGCCAGGCACCATGCTGGCATTTATCCTCATACAAAGGAGGAAGGTACTGTTCTTATCCCCACTTGACAGATAAGAAAGCTGAGGCCTAGAGAGGTTAAGAAATGGCCCAGGCCCTGGCCGGCTGGCTCAGCGGTAGAGCGTCGGCCTTGCATGCAGGGGACCCGGGTTCGAATCCCGGCCAGGGCGCATAGGAGAAGCGCCCATTTGCTTCTCCACCACCCCCCTCCTTCCTCTCTGTCTCTCTCTTCCCCTCCAGCAGCCGAGGCTCCATTAGAGCAGAGATGGCCCGGGCGCTGGGGATGGCTCCTTGGCCTCTGCCCCAGGCGCTGGAGTGGCTCTGGTCGTGGCAGAGCGACGCCCTGGAGGGGCAGAGCATCGCCCCCTGGTGGGCAGAGCGTCGCCCCTGGTGGGCGTGCTGGGTGGATCCTGGTCGGGCGCATGCGGGAGTCTGTCTGACTGTCTCTCCCCATTTCCAGCTTCAGAAAAATACAAAAAAAAAAAAAAAAGAAATGGCCCACAGTTATATAGCAAGAAAAGGACAGACCCAGACGTACTTCCCAACTGTTCTGCACTCCATCGCTCCAGTCCTGCATCAACCCTTTCTGGTTCCTTTCTCTGTTCCTTCTAATAGTCTCCAACTCACCCTCCCCCCCAACTCTACAGTCAGTCTCCTTTGGCGACACACAGCTAGACAGTGTCCCTCTTACTATGGGGAGCCTGGAGATCATGCCAATCCACATGTGGCCAGCCCAGGTCATGGTACAGAACAGAACTTGGGAATATCACTTATCATTCTTGGACCTTCTGTCCCATTTGCTCTGTGGGCAGAGTCCCCAGTGGTCCTCCTCTGTCAGCTGAGAGTGTTGTGTGAGGGAGTAATGGTCACAGCTCGATACACAGTTGGGCCGAGGAGTGACCACCTCAGGAAAGCGCACGTGGGAGGGAGAGCAGAGAGCAAGCTCACCAGTGGGGAGGTGCCTGTAGTAGTAGATGACAGGGTGGAGAAAGTTCGACTGCCAGGCGTCTTCCGTGTGCGCCACAGACCGTTCATAAAAGAAGACATCCTTGCCGGGCCCAGAGAAATTTCTGCCATACTCCATGTTGATGACAAACAGCCCATGCCGGGCCTGCCTCCCGGTGACTGCCTCCAGCTGGGCCAGCATCTGCATGGGGAACTCCTCCAGGTACTCAAATGCTGCGGCGTTCCTGGGGATCACGGCAAAGGGGGAGCGCAAGGCTTCAGTGCTGCGGCCGAGGTGAGAGGAGTGAGTGTGTGGGCCTGAGTGTGCGCCTGTCTCTCCCTCCAGGAAGTGACAGTCAAACAGCACACAGGCTCTGATCAGCCCTGCACATCTCACAGTGATAGTACTTACCGCTGAGCGCTGAACTGCCTGTGGGATGGAATCCAGAGAACCGAGTAACCTGACAAGGCTAGTGGAGAAAGGGCTGAGGGAAGAGGAAAGGAAAAGCCCTGGGACTGGGTGGATGCCTGGGTGTGTTGGGGGACAGGAAGAGGGCCGGGAGAGGGGTTTGGGGAGATCCGTGAGGGCAGGTCTAGGAGGGCTTGTGTGTGCCATCATGGGAACTTTTGGTTTCATCTGGACTTGGGGAGCCCCTGGCCCCAGGAGAATATTGAGCAGAGATGAATTCATGTGACTTTTTTTTTTATTATTATTTGTGAACTTCCATGACATTTTCCCTCTCACCATATTACTACCATCTATTCATTCACTTATTCATGCAGTCACAAACATTAAACAACTGTGCAAGAGGCTTTGCTGGGGACTGTGGAGGATACAGAGATCACAGGAAGGAGCAGACCAGAGCGGCTAAAAACTTGAATTTAGGGCTCAAAACACTTGTCATCTTTGCCTCTTCTGGGCTATGTGATCTTGGACAAGTCACTTAACCTCTCTCAATCTCAGATTTCACATCCTGAGCTCCAATAATTTCATGTCTTCTTTCTTTCTTCCCTCCCTCCCTCCCTCCCTCCCTCCCTCCCTCCCTCCCTCCCTCCCTCCCTCCCTTCCTTTCTTCTTTCTTCCCCTCCTCTCTTTCTTTCTCTCTTTCCCTTCATTTTCCCTCCCTCCCTCCTTGCCTTTCTTTAAAATTGATTTTAAGAGAGAGGAAGGGAGGGAGAGAGAGAAGCATTGATTTCTTGTTCTACTTATTTATGCATTCATTGGTTGATTCTTGTATGTGCCCCGACTGGTATTGAACCTGCGACCTTGGTGTATTAGGACAACGTTCTAACCAACTGAGCTACCTGACCAGGGCTCATGTGATTCATGTATTTAAAAAAGGACCACCCAGCCACTGTGTTGAAAGCAGACTGCTGCTGTCCCAGTGCCAGTAAGAGATGCTGGTGGTCTGGACCAAGGTGGCGGTGGCAGAGCTGGTAAGAGGAGGTCAGATTCTAGATAACTTGAAAGTAGAACGGATAGGATTTATAAAATTTATAGATAGATTGAATGGGATGAATGAATGTGAAAGAGAGAGGGGTGAAGGACGACTGGAGATTTTTGCACTGAGCGCTGCTGAATTTCCTGCACATCCTGAACATGGTATGCAGCTGCACTCCCTGGCTTTGGACCAGGCTGTCCCGTCTGAGGGTTCTTCCTGTGCTTCTCACCTGCCACCTGTCCTTTAACGTCCACTCCTCCAGCACTTCTACAGTTTCCTGCTCAAGAAGTGTCCCTTACCACTTGACTGATAAAGAGCCCACTTGGTCCTGGCTGTAGGGAACTCTAAAATCACAATGGTGTTGCTGTTTACTGCTCATCTTCTTGGTGCCAAATGCTTAGTTTACTCCTTCCTACAGTCCTACAAGGTAAGCGTTACTATCTCCATTTTTCAGATAAGAGAAAGGCTCAGAGCAGCTAACTAACTTGCCCAAGGGCACACAAGTAGAACAAAGCATAGCCCGGATTCACACTTAGAACTGTCTGTCTGTCTGCAATGCTTGTGGTGCTGATTTCACTGATTTTTCTCCAGAACCAATCCATCTCCCCTACCCCCAACCCTGTGTCTCCTCAGGCTTTACCTTAGGAGGGACCCTCTGGGCTATTCCACACCTGGAACAGGGAGAGAGGAGGTGCGATGAGTGTCAGGGATAGTGGGCTGGGGGGAGGGGTGACTCACTCCTTCAACAGGACGACATCAGCCAGCACACTGAACATCTGGTAGAGCCCAGAAGCCTCATTCACGCGCCGGAGGATGGAGCTGGTCAGCTGTGTGATGGGGTGTTCAGTGGAGGGCCAGGCGATGCCGTGGTGGCGACGCTCCAGTAGTCGGTGAACAGCACGCACTGAAATGGGCAGAGGGAGAAATGGCATGCTGCACTTAAAAACTTCTCTTTTGCCATCAGGCAGGACATAATGTCCCCATCAACTTCTCTGAATCAAGACACATTGTATGCATGGTGCCAAGGAGATGCCTTTAGAGCAGGGTCAGCAAATGGCTTCTTGAGAGGGCCAGATGGAAGCATTTTTCGCTTTGCAGAGCCTGTCACTCTACTCAATTCTGCCTCTGGTATGAAAGCAGCCACAGAGGATAGCTAAGTAAAGGGGCCTGGCTGTATCTGGTCCCCAGGCCAGCGTTTGCTGCCCCCCCACACCCCTGCTTCAGACTATCATGCCACATGTGGTGTGTCAAAACTAGACCCAGAGCCCTGGCCGGTTGGCTCAGCGGTAGAGCGTCGGCCTAGCGTGCGGAGGACCCGGGTTCATTCCCGGCCAGGGCACACAGGAGAAGCGCCCATTTGCTTCTCCACCCCTCCGCCGCGCTTTCCTCTCTGTCCCCCACCCCCCACCCCCCCGCAGCCAAGGCTCCATTGGAGCAAAGATGGCCCGGGCGCTGGGGATGGCTCTGTGGCCTCTGCCTCAGGCGCTAGAGTAGCTCTGGTCACAACATGGCGATGCCCAGGATGGGCAGAGCATCGCCCCCTGGTGGGCAGAGCGTCGCCCCTGGTGGGCGTGCCGGGTGGATCCCGGTCGGGCGCATGCGGGAGTCTGTCTGACTGTCTCTCCCTGTTTCCAGCTTCAGAAAAATGAAAAGAAAAAAAAAACTAGACCCAGAGCCTCCTTCTGCAGCCTCTCCCCTTCACACAGTCTCCATTTCTAGTGGAGACTCCCAAATGGAAAACCTTTGATTGCCCCCTCTCCGCAGCCTAAATCCAACCTGTCACTAAGTTCTATTTTGAGGTGCTTTGTATATTTGTGTAAGGATGGAAACACAACAGCTATCTAAAACAACAGGAATATGTTTTCCTTTATACCTGAGGCTTCTCTATACAGCTGTGAACCCCAGAAACTGCACACAGGTGCCTGCTCTCCCAGAATGAATCAACACAATACCCAAATCCAACAAAGGACACAGACAATTCACATGACAGGGGACTCAGCTGGCCAACAGTCACAGGAAGGTGTGCAGCCTCACTAGACATCTGGCTCTCTGGAGGAAACCATGGTTAAGCTGAGTTTTGCAAAAGGTTGAGGAATTGCACAGCTAGAGAAGTTTGGGAACGGTGCCCTGACAAAAGGAGCACATATGTGAATACATTCTTGAGAGAGCTTGGCACCTTCTGAAAAGCAGGCAAGGGACCAGGCTGGAAAGGCCAGCTGGTGTTGGCCTGCGCAAAGCTCTGAATGCCGTGTCCAGGAGCGGGAACCCTCCCTAAATAAAGTGTGGCCTACTGAATCCTTACAACACCCCCTTGAGGATGGGGAGTTCCCTTCATTCACCCCTCACATCAGGGTATCCCACAGAAGCTTAGGGAGGTTATGAAGCCTAGCCTCTGAGCTACCCTGCTGGGGAGGAATCCAGGTTAACATTCCTCAAGTTCAGTGTCCTCGCCAATACATGATGCTTCAGCCACACAGGGCATAAGTGTTTAACATGCCACCCCAGATGTAAGTACTTTATACTTACCTGATACTTTTCTAGACATAACCTCAGACCACGAAAACCCACTGCCATTTACCGTACCAGGGGATTTATGACAATCAACTACTAATGGGCAATCCCTTTCAGGCTACTGGAAATCAGAGTGTGTTTACTGACCCTGGGAATGGTTCTGTATGGGCTCACCTGTGTATCGGAATCCATGGATGAAGCCGCCAGCAGATTTCCGGTAATCCACAGAGTGGCTGGCCGTACCTAGGACAAAGAGACCACGACTTCCTTTGGACTCATAGCTAGGTCTGACCAGTGGGTACTTCTTGCTGAAATCACCCCCTGAAGACAGTCTGAGGGACCTGTGAGTAGAAGGCAATGTTAATAACAATTGCTGCTGTGTATGAAGCACTAATTATAGGCCTGACTCTGAGCTAAGTGCTTTATGTTCCTTACTGCATTTAATCATACCATGAGCCAGGGGGTGGGTATAATCATCTCCATTTAACAGACAGAGTAACTGAGGCTCGGGATAAAGATGTAGTGTGGGTCAGGGTCAGGATTCAAGCCTGTTCATTGATTGCTTTCTCATATGTGCCTTGACTGTGGGGCTACAGCAGAGTGAGTGACCCTGTGATAAGACTGGGCCCTGTGTGACCAGATGGGACACGAGGGTCTGGCTCAGGCCCTCCAGGTTCTTGTCCGCCTGTGCCTTGGCCAGAAGTTAAATGAGATCCTGGATGGATTCTTTGATACTAAGCCTTGCCAACGTACAGGGACAGCACTGTCTAAAGGCGAGGATCCACCAGGCAGTTCCTGAGCATGTGGTATATGCCAAGTAGTTTCCTACAGTTATCCTCACAATAGCCCTGTGAAAAATAAACCATGATCCCCATTTTAGTGATAAGAAACTGAGTCCAAGCATGGTTAAGTAACTCTCCCAGAGCTCACAGTTTCAGTAAGAAAGACTCAAATTGACCCCAGAGCTTGCGCTTTTACTGCCTCTCAGCAAATTCACCTCCTGGTTCTTGCCTCCCATCTCACAGGTAGAGGATCACAGCACAGACAAAGGCTTTCTGCTGCTCCTGTGCCAGGAGGGAGGGTCTCAGGGCCACTTGGGACCCTTCTTAGTGGACAGAGAGCTCACACCTGGGCACGAAACCAGGCAACATCCACACCCAGGCTGAGGGCGGAGCCCCTGGAGCTAGCCCTGCTGGACTGGGGAGCTGTTCCCTAGGGAGGCAGCAGATGGGTTTGTTATGAGGTCCCAGCCACTCCCCTACTTGGACTCACTTGTTGAAAATGGAGAAGTCGAAGTTCCAGCCTAGGCAGCGGATGACTCGGTCATAGGCCACACGCATGGCAAAGTTGTCGCTATCGTCCTGGGGGAGGGTGATGGCATCGGCACTCTGGTTGCTTTCCTCCAAGTAGAACTTGAGGGTGATGTGGAACTTGTTCTCGTGGTCCTTCACAATGGCCAGATCCGTCAGGTCGGACTCCAGCAACCCATCCAAGGACTTCAGCTGGTAGGTGTCCAGCAGGCCGTTGTTGACGGCCCTAGGTCCCAAAGGACATGCCAGGAGAGAGAAAGCAGTCTGTATTGGGTACAAGGAGACTCGGAGGAAGGGTGGCTAGTCCAGCTGAGGTCAGGAATGGCTTTAGAGGGGCCAGAGTACATAACACACTAGCGCAGCTGTGTGGCATACCTGAGGTCTCCTACGTAGTGGGTAGCCCAGGAGAGCCGGACCCGGGAGCGGCTCAGCATGTGGATAAAGTTGGTGACACCCAAGATGTTCTCTGATGTCTCGAAGGCTGAGTTCCCTCGGCCCAGGATCAGCACATTCTGACCCACAAAGTCCTTGGGGTCCACGGACACAGACTCATAACCCTCTGCATATTCAGAGCCAGGAAAGTCCACCAGATTGGGGACTGACAAACCGGTGGCGACAAGAAGGACGCTGCAGGTGGTAGACAAAGGGAGGCTAGCTTAGTCTCTCAGCCATAAGACAGGAAGTGAAAATCACTCTTTGGACCAGCCACCTGATTTGCCTGCCTGACCCAGACTGCTGGCTCCTAAAAGAAAACAGGTCATCCATCCATCCATTTACTGATCCCTCCCAGTGTATGTGAAACTTTACCCCTGCCCCTCACTGAGCTCACTCCCGAGGATACAGTTTGCTTTACCCCCCACTAAGATTATACCAAATCTGAAAATTAATTTGACTGACACGAGAAGGTGAGATGGTAAGAAATTGAGTAATTTACCCAATTCTGAACACAGCTGTCAGACCAAGTATCACCTTCAGTGATGAAAATGAGACTTGATGTTCCACTGTCCCCTTTCTGTCTTGCTTGGCAGAGGCAGACATCTGTTGAGGAGGAATTCTCCACCTGGCTCTGTACTGTTCTATGCATCACCTTACTGAACAAAGCAACCCTGACTGGGGTTATCTGGCTTGCTTTACAGGTGAGGAGACACAGGCCATGGCTGGCATCCAAAGTCCCTAAGACAGTAGAGCCAGTCTCTGACCACAGAGCAGATCAGCCTGGATCCAAAGTCCTGCTCTTTTTTTTTTTTTTTTTAAGTGAGAGAGACAGAGAGAGGAACAGACAGGCAGGAAGAGACAGAGAGATGAGAAGCATCAATTCTTGTTGGGTACCTTCGTTGTTCATTGATTGCTTTCTCATATGTGCCTTGACTGTGGGGCTACAGCAGACCGAGTGACCCCTTTCTCAAGCCAGCGACCTTGGGCTCAAGCCAATGACCTCGGGCTTCAAGCCAGCGACCTTGGGGCTCAAGCCAGCAACCCTGTGCTCAAGTTGGTGAGCCTCTGCTCAAGCCGGTGACCTCGGGGTTTCGAACCTGGGTCCTCTGCGTCCCAGTCCGATGCTCTATCCACTGTGCCACCACCTAGTCAGGAGAAAGTCCTGCTTTTTATATTGGTGGGTTTCTGGTGCTGTGGTGGGCAGCTGGGGGGTTGGATTCTGCCAGCCTGCAGAAGAATTATTTGATCACAGGGTGGTTTCAAACACTGAACTGGAAGAAATCAAACTGGATGGCCTGTAAAAGGGGCATGTGCAGACCCTATCACTTTGTGTCTTCTGACTCTTGTCCATTCTGCTTATATCTGAGTTCCCTACACTGTAGCACAGCTGTTTAAATGCAAGAGTCCAAATTGGCTCAACCCTTCTTTCCCTGGGCTGTAACAAGCAAGGAGCAAGGCTGGGCTTCTGGCAAAAGACATAGGAAGACGAACTCTGAGCACCTGCAAGGAGCCAGGTGCTCAGCTAAATGGCAAAGAAGTGAGAGGCAGTCTGGTGCAGTGGAAAACACGGCTTCTGGTTCCAGGGTCAGGAAGATATGAGCTCAAATTTCAGCTATACCACTTAAAAGCTGTGTGAAATAGTACCAGTTACTCAACTTCTCTGAGCCTTAGTTCTTCATCTGTAAAATGGGGATCAGTGAACCTCTTTTGTAGGGTCCTGGTGAGGATGAAACAAGTGCAGTATAGTTTGTGACTCTGAACTTGGGTTGTCTACATCAGTGGTTTTCAACCGCTGGTCTGCGAAAGAGTTAACCACTCTGATGTATGAAGATGATCTATCTGTGTGAAACCACAGGTCTATGGGACATTCTCTTTCTTGTAAGCTAAAACTGAATGCTGGTGGCACTGCCTGTAGGGCCTTCTCACTCTTGTTCAGTTCTGAAATCCCACTGAGCCCCTCTAACACTCGCTAGACCCACCATTTCTCAGGATGTATTTTGGGGAACGCATTCTGGCAGATGTTCTACAAAAAGGGTTTTGTGGGTACATAAACTTAGACGATGCTAAATACCCTATGCTGCTGGAGTGTAGCAGTGAATATGAAGCTGTTGAAGACTGACAAATCCTGGAGGAAATTATTGAGAGTATTTCCCAAACATATTTCCCAAACATATTTGATCACAATATTTTTAGGATACATGTGGGGAATGATGGCTGAGCTAAACCTCTTAGCACTGAATTTCAGCGGGAGCAAGGGGTGGCAGATCTCTCCCATTCCTCCCACACCAACTGCCAACCAGAAAGGGTCAGTTCCTCCAGGAAAGGCCCCAGCTTCAGCAGGTGAGCTTTGGGACCCATTTCTTACCTGCACCGGTATGCCTGGCCCTTCTGGTCAGTCAGGATGAAGTAATGGCCGTTCCAGGCCTGCCGATCCTTGTCTAGAGTGACGTGGGCTATGGTTGTGTTGTACATCACGTGGAGCCCCAATCTGCCTGCGAAGTCGCCCAGGTAGCGCACCATGTCGCTGGCATTGGGGTAGTAGGCATGGGAGTAGTGTCTGAAGAGTAGCTGGGGGTCGTGGCTGAGCAGAGAGTTCCAGTCGTGGCGGAGGTTGAACTCTGCGTTGGCTCGGCCGGTGTACCTCTTGTTGATGCTGATGAGCTTGCGGTGCCGGGGGTAGCGCGTGAAGAAGCTGCCCGGCCCTGCGGCGCGTTCGAACACCAGGTAGTCCCTGCCGGCCTGCTGCAGGAAGTAGGCCATTTGCAGGCCTGCGGGCCCAGCGCCCAGGACACAGTAGTCCCGGTGTGAGGGCGCCAGGGCCTTAGCGGTGTACAGGGTGAGAGCTGGGTAGAGGGCGATGGTTAGGAGCAGCCCTGGGGGGCCTGGCACCTGTGCCACGACGGAGAGGCCCATCCTGTGGCAGACCAGAGGGGTGCTGCAGACCACGGATGGCCCGAGGCCCTGGAAATGCGTGAGGAACGGGCCTGGAAAGAGGCAGAGGCCTGCCTGACACTCACTGCTACGTGGGGTGGAGCCAGGACCAGAACCCAAGGGCTTCTGAGTTCATTTGCTACGAATCATCTCAAGCTCCGATCTCAAGCTCGGATCTGCAGCTCGCTCCAGGAATCCCCAACCCCTCCACCTCCTCTGGGCCTGGGTTTCCAGGAGCGTCAGCCCTCTTATTGCCACGGTAGTAAGAAGGTGGGTGCTCCCCCATTTTCTCCCTAATTGTAAGGATGTTCAAAACCCCGTCGGGCCCTTCCCAGAGACTAGAGCCTCTAGGGACTGAAGTGTCTTTGGCCACGTTCCCGCCCTCCGGCTGGAGCCTGAAGGAGGTGTGGCCTGTACGGACCCCCACACTCAGCCAGGTGCCCAGGCCTCTTCAGTCACGTGACAGAGATGCCCAGCACGCCGGCCGCCACGCGGGAGTAAGGGTCCCCTCCTGCTGGCGCGCACTCCCTAGGAGCCGCTCCCTGCGCGTGCGCGGTACCCACGCCCGCAGCTCCGACCCCCACCTACCCAGCACTCGCACTTCGCAACCGCTCCGCAGATAGCGCTCCGCGGAGGCCGCCCCCGCCCCTCCCAGCTGGCCAATGGCGGGGGGGCGGGGTCACGTGCGCGGCGCGCGGCACGCCGGGCGGTGGGCGTGCGGTGGTCTTTCGGTCCCGGGGAGAGGCATGCACATGCTTCCCAGGGGCCTGGGGTCGGGGCTCCGAGGCCGGAGATCCAACGAAGCGCTGGGGCGGAGGTCTTGTTTTAAAGCTGTGCTTTTTCACTTTCAAGTGAGGCGCGGGAGCCGATTATTTTTTGGAGGTAATTCCAGCTCTACAATCCACCGTTAATGTATCTCAAGACTAGTTGGCTAACCAGGTTTTGGGGACTGGAAACTAGGTTGGTGAAGCCAGGACAGAAAAAAATTCAGTTAGCGTTTGCTCTTGTGGACTAAAAAAGGAGTTCTACTGAAAGGAACGTACAGATTGATCAGATCACAAACTCCTAACTGGGCAGGTCAAGGTGAGTAGTCATGCCCCAGGCATGTAACTTGGGTGAAAGGTTTATCTTTGCCTTAAGCAAGCCCAGTTCATTGTTTTTTGTGCATCTAGGTTAACACACCTTTGAAATGCCTCAAGTACCTTTAACTATACTGTAATTCTCCCTACCTTGCTTTCTCCCACCTTCATATAATCTTACCTTCTCTCCCCTCCTTAATTCAAAATGCATAAAAGCTGCAAACTGTCATTATGAGAAGCATTTTTCTTAGTCTGTTGAGATCTTGCTTCCAGGTATATCCTCTGTTTGGCTCAAGTAAAATTTTATAAGAATTCTTAACAGGTTTGGAAATTACCTGGAGGCTATGATTCAGCCTTTTTTTTTTTTTTTAAATTAAGAAGCAAACATTCATGACTGATTTGATTTTCCACCAGCCAGTAAGGCGGTCAATAATTCTATTTCCAACATTTTGTAGCCATTGGCCAAAACCTCCATAGGTTTAGGGGTGATTTGCTTGAGATCACAGTTAAGTGGAGCTTGGAATTAAAACGCCCCTCTCCCCTTTTTTAGTCAATTATGAATTCTTTCCAAAGTATGTTTTACTACATTCACAAATCATATGTTATGAACCTGGTAATGTAAAAGTGGCCTATGATAGGCCAGTGTAAAGACATTTAAACGTAAACCCACTGCTAAACAGCAAGTGTGTGGCTAAAGTGGAGGCAACCACAGGGTGATCCTGAACTGTCATGCAAGTGAACCAGCTGATTGTAGCTGGCTTCCCAGTGTTGGAATGTGGGTCCTGCGTGAGACTGGCAACTTGAAAACAGAATCAAGTAAGTAATTCCTTAATCAAAAGGATTTAAGAAAAATATGGTGAGCCTCATGCACACAATGAACCAGACAAAAATGGAGAAGCTACTTAAAGGAGTTAGTTAAGGGGAGGTACAGTTACCACCGAAGAGCTCTTCCTGTAGGGTTCTTGCAGTGGCACAGGTTGTAAGAATGCCTCCAAAACCTAGATCCTCCACAGACCCCAACCAATTGTTTTAAAATGTATCTCTTTTAAAATAATATTTATTGATTTTAAAGAGAGGGAGAGACAGGAACATCAATCTGTTCCTTTCTGTGCCCTGACCGGGGATCTAGCCGACTATCTGCGCTTCAGGATGATGCTCTAACCAACTGAGCTATCTGGTCAGGGCTCTGACCAATTAAAAAAAATCTATCATAATTTCTATCAAGATTTATATGGGCAGAACATAGTGCATTTAGGAGGGAACTACAGGAACCTTCAATAGGCATTAAGTAGGCCAATGAGATGGAGCTGAGAGTTCTCAAGGGAAGGTAGCTGGGTCTAGCGTGGAAAGAACCTGTCTTCTAGTGTTGCCTGGCTGAAGCTTCTTTTCATTAATAGTAGCTGAAACCTCTCATCTTCCCTGACCTCTCAGACCAAAGAAACCACTAACAAAGGCCACTTATCTAAAATGTTCATATCCTGAATCAGCATCAGAGAAAAGCTCCATTAGAACAGAAATAACCTTTACTATGATCTCAGTGCTTGAGTACCTGTGGGCACACATACATGTTGCCCTCAGTGAGCATTTCTTGAACATTGAAACCAGCCAGACTAGGCAAAATGCCTAACCAAAAATAAAGGAGGGGGATCTACTTCTTTGTGGTTGTGAAGATCTGAGAATGGGAGCTGGCAAGTAATTTAAGAACCTAAAATATAGTAGCTGCTGGCCTTATTTGGTGGGTAGCAGGAAATTAGGAATAAATGTGGCAGGACTGAGGCTGGGCTGAGCCTAGGTCCTAGGCAGCAGAATGCTATCAGAGGTTTTTGAGTTAGGGCTGTTTTTGGCAATCAACGTGGTGCCAAACAGGACAGATGAAAAGCAGGGGATGGATCATAGAAATGAAGTATGTGGAAGATGATATAGTGTTTTGAACATTAGCATGAGCCTAACTTCTACCAGCCCACTTGTCCCAGCAAATCCTGCTGGACTGCTTTACGAGTCTGCAAGAGGCAGTTCGGCGAGTTATTAGTCTAATTTTGAATGCCCTTGGCACTTGTCACACCACTTTAATCCAGTTTTACCTCTACCTACATTGAAGACTCCCTAAGGAGCACCTTTTATGCTCTTTCTAGTAACAATAAGAAAGTTCAATAAATATTTTTTGGTTTTTGAGGCACAATTATTTTGATTAAAATAATTACTTTAGGGCACTGGCTGGATGGCTCAGTGGATAATGTCAGCCTGGTGTGTGGATGTCCCAGGTTTGATCCCGGTCAAGCACACCAGCTGCTTCTCTTCCCTGCTTGCAGCCAGTGGCTCAACTGGTCCTAGTGTCAGTTCTGGGCACTAAGGATAGCTCTACTGATCCAAGTATCAGCCCCAAAAGGGGATTGCTGGGTGGATCCCAGTTGGGGCACGTGCGGGAGTCTATGTCCCCTCCTCACTTAAAAAAAATTAGGACTGTTTCCTCATCTGTACAATGGTGTCACTTCCACCAATATTGTAAGTTCTGTATCAGGCTAAGATATCTCTAGAAAGCTTAGTATAACACCTGGCGGGGCCTGACCAGGCAGTGGCGCAGTAGATAGACCGTTGGACTGGGATGCAGAAGACCCAGGTTCGAGACCCCAAGGTCGCCAGCTTGAGCACAGGCTCATCTGGTTTGAGCAAAGCTCACCAGCTTGGACACAAGGTCGCTGGCTTGAGCAAGGGGTTACTCGGTCTGCTGAAGGCCCACAGTCAAGGCACATAGGAGAAAGCAATCAATGAATAAGGTGTCACAATGAAAAACTGATGACACCTCTCATCTCTCTCCGTTCCTGTCTGTCTGTCCCCATCTATTTCTCTCTCCGACACTCTGTCTCTGTAAAAAAAACAAACAAAAAAACACCTGGCAGGGCAACTGCTTCAGTGTCAAGAATAAAAGTTTATGTAGCCTAAACATCTGTAGCTCTGATTTATAACACACTGCTTTGAGGGTGCCAGCTTGAGACTGCCACCAGCCCAGGCTTTAAAACAATTTATAGGCCATTATGACCATCACCCAGTGGAACTTGACACAATCTTTTGAGGCAGTTTCCATGATCAGTGACCCCAAAGACCGTACCTTGCTTCACCTTTTACTAGTGACTTGTGTCTTTAAGGGCAGCAGCTAGGTATGGCACATGACCCACAGGCACTCATGCTTGTGGAAATGGGACCTCACAACTGACAACATTCTCTAGGAAAGGATCCTTTCAGAGTTCCAAGAACAGAAAAACCTAGAGCATTTACCTCTAACAGGACAGTAAAACTAAAAGTGTTCAAGGACAAATGATGGAACCCAGACAGAAACTTCTGTTTCTCACCCTCTGCCAAAGGGCTAATTGGAGAAGGAAGAAGGCTGGAAGTCATACTGCAGGCATGCGATGAGGGTAAGAGACTAAAGAGACTTATACTTTATTCCATATGTCAAACTTCAGAGAGCAAGTATCAGGCACACTTTCTTCCAGGCATCAAAGGTCCTCTTGACTTGGTGGATTTATTGACTCCAGCTCCACGTTTCCATGTGGCTTATGCTTCTTCTTCTGAAAGACACAAAACATTAGAGATATGAGTCATGTTGAATTGGTGAACTGCTTATTTCAGCACCTCCACTCAGAAGTCAAGTCTTTCACGTCCTCATGGGGCTAACAGGTATGTCCTCAGTCCCCAGCTGGTGAAGCGAGACAGAGAGCTGTAAGCCTGCACGACTAACCTGGAGCACCTTCTCTTTCAGCCCACTGGCTAACATCAGGGACTCCCATCATTTTTCTCCAAACGCTTCCTCCTCAGCTCAGTCTCTGAAAGACCACTTTCTTCCTCCTCATCCCCTTCATGTGACCTCACATAGTGTTTTTCAACTGCCAGACGGAGGACCGGCAGTTGAAAAACAGTGACCTCAAGGCTTGTGAAACAGCTCCTGGCACCAGAGTGAACGTCACTCCAAGTTCAGTCAGGTCCCAGGTAAAACCCTCAAAAAGTTTTACATCAAGGTTCAAGAGCACTGTGGCCAAAGAGCTTGGTTGCCAGGCAGCCTACTGCTTACTTCAGAAAGAGACTTGTACAAACCTTCTTCTTCCTCCTCCTCCTCTTCTTCCTCCTCCTCGTCCTCATCGGAGCTGAAGGTGCCATCGGGCAGGCTGTAGACGCGGATGACCTGCTTGTTGGGGTCCTTGAGGATGAGGTACTTGCCCTCCTCCAGCTTCATGCAGATGTCGATGACACAGCGCAGGATGCCCCAAGCGTTCTCCACGCTCAGGTTGATCTGGCTGGCAAACTCATTGGGCTTGAACTGCTGGGTGCCCAGAATGACATGCCGTGAGGAGTCTTTCACGTGGTACCGGGACACGTAACTAGAGGGAAGGATGGATGGGGTGTCAGTGCTGGGGGCAGGCTGGCCCGGATATCCGGGAGCAAATATCAGTTACACGGGGGCACCTGGCCTGAGGCTTTTCCCAAGGGAAAGGGAAGAAGGCAAGCCCTCATCTCGCTCCCTGCCCACAAACACTTCCTTCCAGAAGATGAGTTCACAGCTCCTGGACAAGAATCTCACCCAAGCTTGAGGTACTCGGATCCAGCCAGCAAAGCACAGCAGGTCCATCGGGCTAACTTGTAGCTGTTATTCTTCAGCTCAGTGGCAATGACAGCCCCGCGCTGAGAGTCCAGCTTCTGACGCCAGTCCACACCATTGCAGTGCTGCAGGGGGAATGCCCCATTACAGGAGTGAGGGTGAGCCCTGGTTCTTCTCTGGCAGAGAACTCCCCACTGGCCTGACTGGCAGTTGGGCGCAGCCACAGGTAAACCAGAGTTAAGACTGTTACCATGTAAGAGGCACAGACATGGTCACTCCCTTGCACAGCCTACCATACTGCAGGCACTCAACAAATTGCAATTCCTCTTTAAAAAAGCTCATCTAGACAAGGATACAAATGCACACAAGTTAAAACAAGTGCCATATAAAAGGCAGAGGTGAGTGTTTACTTGTGCTGTGTGTTAAGGGAGGAGCTGCAGCTACCTAGGTGAACAAGGGCAGGGGCTGAAGGTGGAGGCCCGTGGAGAGCAAGGAGGTCCGAGTCTGGAGCCGTACATACTTACGTATCCAGACAAAGCAGAGAGCCCCCTGAGGTCATCTCCTCCAACTACCTCTCCTATAGATGAGGGAACTTAGAGTGATGCAACTAGTTGAAGGTCACATGGCAGGGATCGCCAAACTTTCTTGATTCATGGCAACCCAAGGCCAAAAGAAACACTGAAGAGTCCCTGCTATTGAGTAGTGAGGTCCACACCACTTCAAGTAGTATTCTGACAGATGTCTTTGTTTCCCTCAAAAATTAAAAATATTCTGCAAGTCCTGGCCAGGGAGCTCAGTTGGTTAAAGTGTTGTCCTGATACACCAAGGTTGAGGGTTTGATCTCTGCTCAGGGCACATACAAGATCAACCAATGGATACATAAGTAAGTAGAAAAATATCCTGCAAATAAATACTCCTGTGAGTTTACTGTGGCATTTTAAGAACTCACAAATCTGTGCAGCACAATGGAAGCAGTGTTTTGGACAATTAATTGGCAGAGATAAAGTAAATGGGGTGGAGTACGGAAGGAGAGTCAGGGAGGCCAGCAGGCATGCTGAATAGGGTCCTAAACTGGGCTGCTGTCAGCGAGATCCAGAACTGAATGAGAAGACAGACCACACCCGAGCAAAATAGAAGAACGAAGAGCTGTCCAAGGCTCTGAGCCAAGTGAGCAGGAGAAAAACAAAGCGGTTATCAGCCAGGCTGGCAGTCATGACAGAAATTAGGACACTGGAAGGGCAAGGTATTTTAGCAGGAAAACAATGGAATGGGGAGTCAGAGTAGATCAGAGTTCAAAGTTGAGGCTTAGGGTAGGCAGAATTCTAAGACTACCCCAATGACACTTGCCCTTGAGTAATTCCTACTCTTGAGTGTGGGGGGAATCTGTGTCAATAATGAAACATCATTCCTGTTATTGCACTCCCTTCTATGTCAAAAGGGATCTTCAGGTATAATTTAGGTCCCTTAAGACCATCTGGGTGGGCCTCACCCAACCATGTGAGACTCTTAAATCTGGGTGTAGAGATCAGAGATGGAGCAAGTCAGGGATTCAAAGCACTAGAAGGATTTGATGTGCTGGTGCTGGTGTGAAGATGGAGGGGACTATGTGGCAAGAGAATGGGGGACCTTAGTCCTACAACGGCAAGAAAGTGAATTCAGCCAACTAGACTCTTCTCAGAAGTGGGTTTTCTTCCAGAACCTCCAGACGAGAATTTGGTTGTGCTGATACTTCTGACTTTAGCTTTCTGACCTTTTGAGCAGAGAACCAAACCACATGATGCTGAACTCGCCTACCAAACTGTGAGCTAATGGGTGTTCTTGTAAGTCTCCAAGTTTCTTTCAATTTGTTATAGAGCAAAAGAAAACTAACATAAGGCTGTATAAAGAAGTAATTATGGCAAAAAGAGTTGTGCAGGTGACTGACTGTAAGAGAAGGGTCTATGAGGGATCAAAAAGCAGGGGACTGAGCAAAGAAAATATATGAAGGACACTGAGAAATGTTTAAGACCAGAGTAATGCATGTATTGACACAGGGAAAAGCCACATAAACACAACAATGCCAAATGCCACAGGGAGGCCATGGTGGAAAGTCTAAGAGAAGGTCTTCGGCCCAGAGCTCAGGTCACAGCCAACCTTACAGCGGGGGCTGGAGACTAAGGAAGACCTGGGGGTGATAATCAGTGGTATTAATTGCTAATCCCTTGGCTCTAATGAAGACAGAGGTCAATGGCCCTGTGTGCTCTACATCGCTGGCCACTCCTTCAACACAGGCCTGGTCCTGGAGCTGTTCTTCCCACTGAGGACTCTATTCTGTACAGCAGCACCCAGAAGCATTGCCACCCAATTCAAACAGGCACATAAGCCTAAGCAGCTTCAGAAAGGATAAGAGCCAACAATCACAGCACACCAGCATGAGTGAGCAGAAAGAGGATGAAGAAAGAAGGAAGCTTGCGTCACTTGAGATGTCTCCTGAAGAGCCAAGAGCTAATCTTGAAATCTCTGAGTTCAGCAGGTGAAGGAGTTAGAAGACTGGAGAGAAGGAAGTAGCTACAGTAAGTGAAAGAAGAGCTCAAAAACAAGAGCTGCTAAGCTTACAGGAAACCTGCCAACCCAGATCACAGAGAAAGACCTAAGTCAGATGATGCACTGAGCAGACATCAACGGGAGGTTAGAATGGAACAGAGCAAGAAAGTCCTGGAAGAAGGCAGTCCTCTCTCACACACTCTCTTTCTCAGTGAGGAATTAAGGAAAACTGAAAAGACAAAAATCTCAGTAGCTCTCTAAGTGATGCAAGGGGAAAACAAACATTAGCCGGTGACAACACGCCCTGTAGGAAATACAGAGGTGGAGCCCTGTGAAGGTGACAGAGGTGTGCCTCACCCTGGAGTCCCACTCGTTGAGGGTCTTGATGTTGATAAAAGACACTTCCCCATTGGCTCCGGTCATGACACCGTCATGCTCACAACGGACAATCAGGTCAATGTCGTCTCCAAGCTTCCACCTGCGATACCTGCAATGAGGAAGGAACCTAGTTGGTCACCTGAGATCCTGAATTTCAGGTAGTTCACCCATATAGGGTCAGTCTGTGCACACTCCACCAAGGTGACATACCGGTATGCAACAGAGGCAATTTCATTCTTATCCATGTCGTCCTCCACAAACGGGTTTGGGTTGGGGAAGTTGTATCTTTCTTTCCCCTGCAAAGATGACAAAGGTACTATAAAGACAGTGCCAACTTTTTGCCAAGCTAATTGGCCTGACTCTGCAATTCTGCTTAGTTATAGGCCAGGCAAGGTCCCTGGAGCCCTTGAGGGGGCTGAGCTCACTGTGTGTTGTCTGTCTACCTACCCCTTCCAAGCACAAGCACCCATGAATTAAAACAAATGCAACAGCTGGTACTTGCTGTGTGTCTGTGCATCTCATTTAATTAGCAACCACACACATCCCGTTTCATGTTTCTCTAGAGCACACATCGTACATGTATGTAGGATTTAGTTTTTTCTTCCATTATAATGAAGCTTCCAGGGGCAGGAACTGTGCACCTGTACAGTAGATTTGTACACAACAGTGCAGTTGTCAAAAAAATCGAAGGCCTCTTTACAATGTGCCTACATGAGACAGGGTCATTAGTGTCCTAGTTTTACAAAGGAACATGCGCAACACCACAAAGCTATGAGGTCAGAGATGCAGGGTTCAGAGCCAGGCAGTGTGACCTCAAAGCCCAAGCTCAAAACTCCTTGGTGACAGGTAGACCCCATCTGTTCCGCTTAATCCCACAGTCCCAGAGCCTACTACAAAGCAGATGCACAACAAAAGTAGCTGTAGTTGGCAAAGGAAGCACACGCCCAGACGCAACCTTTCCTCACCATCCTCAGGCACTGCTGGGAGAAGTTGTGGTTGATGTAGGTTGCTTCCATGGCCAGGTTGCGGGGTGAGTTGAAGGAATTACCTTCATCTTGAGGGGGCTCATTGGCTGTCTCACTCACTGTCAGGAGGTCTGCAAAAGTGGCAGCATGGTCACTCACCCACAAAACAATCGGTGATGTGCATACCACCACTGGGAGATGTGGCGATCTAAACGACACACACCCTTCCTTCAAAGGGCTACCATCTATTAGTGTGGGTCTCCCAAGTGGGACATGCTGGGGACAAAGTCGGGGAACCCTCTGAATAACTTTAGACACTAACATTAAATTCAATCATGGTGTAAAAAAGCTATACCTTTCAACCTTTATGGATTCCTTAAGAGAATGTCTGACATTAGTAGCTTTCAAACAATGACAAGACCTGAGGTACAGAATATAATGACATTGTTTTGATTCACTGCTGTTACTGTAAGTGAGCTGGTTTTCAATCATGGCACATACATATATACATCTGAATGGCATAAGATATATGCACGTGTGTTTTTCCTTTATAAATACACTGAACTAAAAATAACCCATCAATTTCAAGAAAAACATTTAGGTAAATAGTAAAGATGGTATAGAGATGGCAGAAGTCACAAAAGGATTATTCAGACGAGTAACTCTTGGAGCAGTTTGGGGGCAGGCACTGTGAGCAGTCAAAGCTGACGCCCCAAGGAGGGACTGCAGTGACAGCCCCTTTCCATGCCTTTGAGGCAGTGGGGAGGGTTCTGACATGGCTGTCAGGGCCTGCAGGGGATGCCATCTGCCTCCCATTCTCTAGTGCCAACGGTAACACTCAATGCCTTGTGCTGTTCGCAGACAGACTTCTCACCAAAGTCAGAGTTATCCCTCTTGTCAAAGAAGAGCTTGGACCCGACTCTCTGGACAACGATGTCCCAAGAATACACAGAGCGAGTGCAGCTCATCAGTGTGGCCAGAATGGCATCGGTAGCAAACACGTTCCCCTGGGTTTTTGCCAGCTGTAGAGAGAACAAAAGGGAGGAATGAGGACCCTACTCACCTTGAGGGAGGACTCCAGTAAGAAGCTTCCACAGCCACACCACAGTCACATATGTGCGCCACTGGCTGAAGGAGGCTGCAGTGACTCCGCCGGCAGTCACCGTGCCGGCTCACGGGGCCTGCAGCTCACTGAGCGTGGGCCATGGTCCAGGAGAGCACTTCACAGTGCTTCCATCCTCACCCCAGCAGCATGCAGTAAGTGCGCTGACCCCCATTGTACAGGGGAGAAAATGAAGGCCCCCCAGGTGAAGCTATGGAGCACATCTAGCCAGGACCGGAGTCCAACTCTGCCTGATACCCATACTCCCAGTCCGGCCGGCAGAGTGCCTGTATTTTCATCTCATCCTAAGTCCAAATCAGAAGGCTCTTATCTAGAGAAGTTTCCAAGGGCCAACCCTCAGGTCCTCTGTTCTTTCTTGGCCTCAGTGTAGAAGCCGGCAGCCTTCCTAACAGGTGGGCGAGTGATGGGGGCACTCACCTTTCGGATGACAGGGTCATCTGTGGTGGTAACGGTGTGGAAGATGCGCTTGATGCTCCGCAGGGGCTTCTCGCTCCTTGTGGTGATGCGGTCAAAGGCTTTGTCATAGTACTCTAGGGCTCCACAACATTCTCTGTGGGAGAGTGGGCAAGGCATGCAAAGTCAGGGGGAGATGATCACCTACTTTTCCTTTCATGCCCTGGAATCTGGAGTCTCATCAGAAGTCTAATACATAAGGCAGATGAAAACAGTCTCTGACTAGAACAGGATATGAACTCAGTGCTCACTCAGGTCCCTGTTTGCTTAGCTCCCAATATGGCTCCACAGAATAATGTGAACCCAACTGATTCAGCTCAACCTCCCCATTTTAAAGACGGGAGACAAGGAGTGACAGGCACCCAGGCATGGTGACTTCTAGTCTGGCACACCAGCTGCCCATTTAGTTGTTCCCATGACTTGCCCTGAGGTAAGGAGTCCTCTGAAATGTCAGGAAAAGCTCTGCCTCTCAACAACTTTCTCCTTCTGCCAAAAGAGAGATATAACTTAATTTTATTTCTTTTGCTAAGGATTCCAGGAAGCTGAAAGAAATCTGGAATTTAACATCAGCAAATCTCTTTCTGCTTTTGCTTTGTTCCTGTTCTCCTTCTGCCAAAAAGAGCTACATAATTTAATTTTTCCTTTCGTTGTGATGCTAGGAACTTCAAAGAGATCTGACATTTGTTAGTAAACTTCTTTAAATTCACCTGTTAACCTTATGAGTATCTTTTGCATAAGCGGCTAGAATCCTTTTTGGAAATAACGAGGGGTAGGAAACATTCACCAGCACCTGGTCCACCCACACGAACAGGTGGAAGGTGGTAAAACATGCTACTTACATGTCCTGTGGCTCTGACACTTCCAAGTAGCGCATCTTCATTAGCTGAGGAAAGTCCATTTCCTCCTTCACCTCCCAGTCACTACGGACTTCAACGGAAGAGTCTCGGGGTTTCTATAGTGGAAAACCATCGGAGGGAAAAAAAATTACACCAGTGTAAAACATAAGCAAAGGCAGGTTAATAGTATGAAGGGTTTTCATTCAATAAATATGTCTGCAACATTCACTGTTTGCTGGCTGTTCTCTAACACAGAATCCCCTGACTCTCAGAAGCTTATGATCTAGAAGATGACTTAAGTGCTCGAGTCCAAAAACCACATGGGAATTCTATCCCTAGTTAAGGATGTCACCAGGGAATATCAACTCTTTATGGACAGTAATGGTATTTCATAAAGAAGCTACTGCAGCCCTTTAAGATTTCTCTCAGAGTATTAGTTATCTATTCTTGACACAGCTAGCATCATATCCAGCAAAATGTAACTTCTACAACTATAACTTCATTCTTGCTTACATGCATTTTCTATTCTCATAATGTCCACACAAACACCTGTAAAGAAATGTTCACAGCAGCATTATTCATAATAGCCAAAAGTGGAAACAACTAAAATGTCCACCAGGTGGTGAATGGATAAACAGAATGTGGTCTATCCATACAATGGAATTTGGTAATACAAAAAAATGAGGAACTGATACATGCCACAACATGGATGAACCTTAAACATCACATACTGCATGCTTCCAGTAATATGAATAAATGAATACAATAGGCATACCCAGAGAAAGAGATGAGACGTAGCCTAGGGCTGGGGAGAATAGTGGTGGACTGCTAGAAGGTACAGGGTTTCTTTTTAAGTGGTGAAATATTCTGAAACTGTACTAATAAGTGTACAATTCTGTGAATATGCTATAAACCACAGAACAGTATACTTCATTTAAAAAAATATATATTTTTAAAATATGTCCCAGCTCTTATTGTCACCACTACAATAAAATTACAGTGATGGACCTATAACTTAATTTCAGTATAGCCACGTTAATGTCTGGACATGATGTGCAATATTTTGTAAATGTTTTAAAATTTATTTTTATTGTTAATTTTTGTTTTTTTACTGATTTGAGAGAGTGAGGAGGGAAGGAGGGAGGGAAAGGAGGGAGGGAAGGAGAGAGGGAGAGAAACATCGATTTGTTGTTTCATTTATTTATTTATTTAGATAGAGCAAGAGTTAAGAGAGAGGGACAGATAGGGACAGAGAGATAGTAAGGGAGAGAGATAAGAAGCATCTATTCTTTGTTGCAACTCCTTAGTTGTTCAGTGATGGCTTTCTCATATGTGCCTTGATGGGGGGTGAGGGGGGCGCGCTAAGCAGAGCGAGTGACCCCTTTCTCAAGCCAGCGACCCCTCGCTCACGCCGGTGAGCTTTTGCTCAAGCTGGTTGAGCCCCTGCTCAAGCCAGTGACCTTGGGCTTTAGAACCTAGGTCCTCCGCATCCCAGTCTGACGCGCTATCCACTGTCCCACTGCCTGCCTGGTCAGGCTGTTCCATTTATTTATGTATTCATTTGTTGACTCTTTTATGTGCCCTGACCAGGGACTGAACCTGCAACCTTGGTGCATTGGGACAATGCTCTAACCAACTGAGCTACCTAGCCAGGGCTCAACAGTGCATTTTAAATGGGCGAATTGTACAATATGTGAATTATATCTCAAAACTGTTACAAGACCAAACAAATAAACAAAATCAAATGCCTAGACAGGATTCTGGTACGAATTCTCTACCTGTGATTTTTGGTCCCATTTCTGCCTCACTCCAAACTGTTTCTGAAATTTTTTCTGTAGTCGTATACGTTCTCTGGAAAGAAAAAGAAATGTGATTTTAGTGAAGATTTTTAAGAAAAATAAGGGCTTAATAAAAAAGGAACAGAAGAGGCAAATTGTCTTCAACTAGCGACCAGCTACATTTTACTCCATCTGTAGAGACTGTCTCCTGGCAGCCCCAATCTGGACCAGGCTGCCACCCATGCAGCTCCAGGGGGCTCAATGACTCAGTGCCAATGGGGCCCCTAGAGTTGTGTCCTAGCATAACTGAGCCTACGTGAGCTCCAAGTCTCCTATATGCCTTTGGTTGCCTTCAGTGTGTATGTCCACTGTGAGCTGTTTCTTGCCCATGCTATCTGCCTTGAACTGAAACTGGCCCTTAGAGAATGACATCAGGGTTGAAACAGTGGCTTAACTGGCTTTAAGGTCTTTTTGTTTTTGCAGTAGTGGGGAAGACAACCATACTCCTGCTTTGACCAGTGACTGCTGAACAGTCAGTCCTGACAGATTACCCTGCTCTGGCAGGGTGGGAACTCACCTCTCTTTCTGCTTGGCGCTCTTAGGCAGGGTCTGCAGGTTAAACTGCAACATGTTCCGTCGATCTTTGTCTCTGCGGAGGTTCCGCTGGGAATTAGGAAAAAACATCCACGTTAAAATCTTGGATATTCGGTTTATAAGAGGCAGGGCTTAATAGGAGGTCATCAGCCTAAGTTCAGAATGCAAAATCCAAGGTGCACATTTACTCTTACTCTACATAATCAACAGTCTGGGGGTTTAGTTGGGTAAGTACTTGGAGTTGGCTTAGACTTAAATTCACAAACAAATTTTATTGAAGTAGGTTTACTGGCTCTTATTAGACTTGCTGAGTGTACCTCTTTATGTAATAAGATGTGGTCAAACTGGACCATCTGCTTAATAAAGCCTGCAACCTAGCAATTAAGCCAGGCAATAGGCCAAATGCACTCTTTTATCGGGTACAAATGTCATTCTTAGCACAGTGGTATGATGTCCTACGTACCGGTCAACAGAAATCTTAACTATTTAAATGCATCCTGGACCTAGTCAAGTTTTCTTGAGTATAGCTTGTCACTGAACAGCTAGTTGGGGTTCACCAGATGATCTGTAACATGCTTTCCTCTCATCAGTACTCACAAGGTTGCATTTTTAGCAGCAGGTGACAGCCCTAAGTTCTAATAGCCCCTAGATGGTCAGACTGCTGGCTCTTGGCCTACCTGTGCAAATCGCATCCGATTACGCTGGTAGGCGGTCTTCTGTGTGCGTGCTGTATCCACCAGCTGGAAACTAGTTTCATCCTCCTCGTGGAAATAAGCATACTGACTTCCACCACCAAACTGAGAGGAGTACTTATCTGGAGGCAAAGGTGATAGTGTATAACAACCAATACTTATAGTCTTTACAAATATACACTAGCTTAGAGCCTTGCAATTTAAATGCAGTCTTGGGAACCTTAGCATTAGCCGTGAGCATCTTAGATGCAGACTCACAGCCTCACTTCAGACCCACTGAATCAGAACCAGCATTTAAAAAGATTCCCAGGCGATTCACATGCACATTCAAGTTTGAAGAGCTCTGGTCTAGATAATTTTCTAATAAGACAGAATCTGAGGAACTCAAGCCCATTCCCATTTCTGCCTTATTCTGTAAGAATATGAGTTAAAACTTTATCTTGCAAGGCAAATATGGAGTATAAGTACCATCACTGTCATTGTCTGGTACCAAAGGCAGATAGGAAATCATAAGTTATGATTTTCTCTTTTGCTGACTACAAACTCAGATAATCTTAACTTACTAGTCCAGATCGCCACTTCCAACAAGAGGCATCAATTCTTCATTGCAGCTCCTTAGTTGTTCATTGATTGCTTTATCGTATGTGCCTTGACCCGGGGTGGGGGTAGGGCTACAGCAGAGCGAGTGACCCCTTGCTCAAGCCAGGGACCTCGGGGATTTGAACCTGGGTCCTCTGCGTCCCAGGCCGACGCTCTATTTACTGCACTGTGTCACTACCTCGTCAGGCTATATCAGGATCTTAAAACCAGAAATTTAAAACTAGGACCCACTGCTTGGCTTCACAGTTTAGTATATCCCAACAATGAAATGCAAAATGAGAATATGTTCAACAGATTTATAAGAGTTCATGGCTCCTCAAAAGTGGGGGGAAAATATAGCACTAGAATAGGTCAAACTCCTTTAATGAACAGCCTAACTATGGAGGTTATTCCCCAAAATATGCTCCTAAAAACTATGAATTATTATCAGCATTTCATCCCCATTCTAGAACACTTTCAGGTGGAGGTGACCAAAAAAAGTAATTATTTCCCCAAGGCCCTGAGGGGGCAGTCAGTCAAAGAACACTTACTTGTGTACCTCTTATCTTGGTATGTGGTACCCGTCCAGTCTGCAACCTAGTAAGAACAAGGGAAGACACAGCACAGGTCAACAGGCAATTTTCTGTTGACCCATAAACCCCCAAAAGTGAGGACACAGTGTGGGAAAGTAGCAGAAAGACTGGCTCACAATGCCTTTATAAGTACCCCGCTCTCCTACAACTACTGGAAGTATCCAGAGGTTATAACCTTTCTCAGCTGGTGTCCCTATAAGGAACACAGGAGTTATGCTTTTGAGAGAATAAAATGGAAATGAACTCAGAGAGCACAGCAGCCACAGCTTAAAAGATTCAGACTCCCGCTGATAGGCAAGTACCTTTCCTAGCCGATCTCCTTTGCTGAATGGCTGGTAGGGCATATCCCGAAACTGCTCGGGGACCGCACAGGGACCCCAGCCCGAGGGATTGTCCTGGATCACGGGTGTCATGAACTTTGCCATCTTCTAAAACCTTAAATATACAAAAAATGAAAGTAGTTGCATGAAGAAAGGCCTCAAGGTATTATAAAAGAAAAAGCCTATCTGAGGCAAGACATAAACGATTAAGTTAAAAAAGCAGCACACAAAATGAAACCCTCAACCGTTAACCACTCTGTTGTTTTCTTGTAACTAATGTTGTGAATATTATAAGAGGACTGCTAACAAAACTAATTTACCACATTTCACTGACTTTTTCCCTACTGTAACATCTTTGAAATGATGGTGCACCTCATGCTTGATGGGCTACATCTTAATTGACAGTTTGTCTTAGTATTATATAAAAATAGCACCTTTTTTTGACAGAGAGGCAGAAAGAGGGACAGATGGGGACAGTCAGACAGGAATGGAGAGAGATGAGAAGCATCAATTCTTCGCTGCAGCACCTTAGTTGTTCATTGATTGCATTCTCACATGTGTCTTGATTGAGGAGCTACATACAGCACAGTGAACCCTTGCTCAAGCCAGCGACCTTGGAGTCATGTCTATAATCCCACGCACAAGCTGGCGACCCTGCATTCAAGCCAGATGAGCTCTGCACTCAGGCCCATGACCTCGGGGGTTTTGAACCTGGGTCCTCTGCGTCCCAGTCTGATGCTCTATCCCCTGTGTCACCACCTGGTCAGGCTAAAAATAGTGCTTCTTAAATTTGGTGGTTTCATAGATTTGATAAAATGTAGAAACTTTTTTTCCCCAAGTGTAATAACCAGGCCCTTAGAATCACCTTCACTACAGCATAAAATACTTAGCTTTCCTAAGTCTATTTCTTCATCCGTAAAATATATTCCTTGTTTTATTGGTTAACAAACACAGAAATGCTTTCGCTGTAAAATGCTACACAATTACTAGTCAGACTTGCAAAAATATAATTAGAGTGCTGAGAAAAATAAGACTCTGTAAGTATATCATGAAATTCAACTTTCCTTTCTTATTCTTCCAATTCTCTGTTGTCAATGCAAATCCTTATGTAGAGCAAGAGGACACACAGCCAAGCAAAAGGCCTATGGAAGGCTGAGGAGGTCACCAGAAACCTTCAGCCAAAGAAGTGGCCATACGTCAAATATTCATAAGAATTTGAGTACCAGACATTGTTTTTAGTGTTTACCATGCATAGTCATTATATCCCCCCAATAATCTGAGGTAAGGGCCAGTATCATTCCCTATTCAGATTAGAAAAGTGAAGCACACAGAAGTTAAGAAATTGCCCAAAGTCACAATACTTGTTGATGAAAAATTAAACGCTGGTATCCTGCCTCGAGTCCATACTCTGCCTAATGCTGTAGCTTCTTTTAGGAGAGTAAAAACCAGGGCCTCCCAACAGATGTTTGGCAGATGCCTGACAGTTCCTATCAAAACCCCATGCACTTATCCATTATAATCCTCTGCACAGACTCAGACGGTGAGTTCCCAGAGGAAAACTCATTAAAGATATTTCTGGAGGTTGGAGAGCAATCAAAGAGCACTGGGTACCAAACTTAGTAAATGCTTCTCACTGGCCCATGATTGGGAGACTAAGGCCTACTACAGAGGTGACAGCAACAGGGAATTGGTGACAGTGACAGAAAATGAAGCTCCACTGACCAAACCTAAACTTAGGTTACACTACAGCAGTGGTTCTCAAACTTTTTGAAGTCGGGGCGCATTTAAAATCCTACAAATAATTGTAGGTGCACTATATACAAATTTCTGAGAAATATGTTATAATAATTAAGTCAAATATTAAAGAAAAAAAAATAAAATCCAAGCGTGCTTTTATGGTAATTAAGTGAAATAAATACAACAAAATTAAATTTATTCTGAAATTAAATACCATTTTTGTTACATTTTTTGAGTTATGCTTTTTAGAATTCGTAAAAAAGAGGGGTTAAAAAATAAAACAACAAAAAAGTTATCTTTTTATAGATATAGATACATTCTTAATAAGATTTAGTAAATTCGGCAGGTCCTGGAGCAAATGTGTTGTTTTTTCATTCTTGTGGTTTTTTTTTTTTTAATTTATTCATTTTTTTTTTTTTTTAGAGAGGAGGGGGGGGAGAGAGAGAGAGAGAGAGAGGAGAGATAGAGAGAGAGAAGGGGGGAGGAGCTGGAAGCATCAACTCCCATATGTGCCTTGACCAGGCAAGCCCAGGGTTTTGAACCGGCACATTCTTGTGTTTATGAGAAACATGAGCCTGATATGTCCTAGCGAATTCTTCAATGTTTGGGCATATATTTGAAAGGCAAACTCTCATTTCTTTGTCAATAAATTGAAGAATTCCTCTCTTTATACTCTTAATTGTGTTGAGGGTAGACAATCCTAATTCACGTAAATAGGATGTTGAAAACTGTAGTAAAATGTTCAAAGCTTTTTTTAGATATTGCCACATATTTTTCTTTTATAGAAATCCAAAAGGCTTCAAGAGACAATTCCTTATGTTTAATCATTAATCCAAAACCCCCACCTTACATATCATCTTAACTTGACACCAAAGGATAGAAGAAACTTGCCTCCAGTCTTTCCGGGGAACATGGGGGGTAGTGTAAACAATCCAGCACCACAGCTTAACAGCCTTTTGCAACCTAATCAGGCAAGTGCGGTAGGGGTTGGGCAGATTATCTGCTTACAGCGAATAACCCACACCTCTGTCCCCCCAAAATCTAAACTCCAAAAAACGTGTTGGTTTTTTGGTTCCCAACAGGCACATATTTCTCTGGAATACCACAGAGCGCACACTTTAAAAACCACTGTACTACAGGAACAGAACCATCATGTCAGACCTTTATTGAGCTTCTACTAAGGGTCAGGCACCATGCTAGATACTTAATGCCACTAACTTCTCCACGCCTCTACTTTAGAGATAAAAATTTGAGGCTCAGCCAAATCCAGGAGTTAATCTTCCCATCATTTTAAAGCACATTTTATTTCCTGGGCTGTCTGCTGCGAGTCCAACATTCTTCCCATTATATTCTGGACAACAGCCTGAAAAGATCTGGGGTTCAGGCTGTACTTAATAACACAATAATGATGTCTCAAAACACTTTAAAAATCAACTTGTCCTGTCGAACCTCAAGAAGGAAACAGGCCTAAGGCTTGACAGGCATTCTTCCTGAGGGTGGAAGTTCCGTTTTCCACACATGTAAAATAAGTAAGAATGGAATCTGTAAGAGAAACTGAGCCCTTCAGTTAAAACGGCGTCACAGCTGTCCTGGCTACGGGGGCAGGATGGGGCGGCAACAGGGCAGCTGGAAGGGGCCTTGCTCCTGGCAGGCCCCGGTATTGTGTAAATTACTGCTGCCACTACGGATCTTACGCCCCCAACCACTGGCGGGGTGGGGTGGAGGGTGTATCAGACCAAAAGTCAAATCTATTCCATTCTCGTCTTCCACTTCACATTAAAGGGAAGGAAACCTTTGGGCCGTGATCTCAGCGCAGGGGTGAACACCGCTAAACTTGGCACTCCCAATACCTCACTGGAAGAAACTCAAACTTTGGCCACTTAACAAAGACCCTGAGACCCAGCTGGGTTAGGTGACATTACTAAATTCGCTCAGTCCTTGGTCGGTAAGCGGAGTCTAGGGGCCAGGGACCTCACCCACACAGTCCGCCACGCACTCTGCAGTACGCTGGACCTGGGGCCGGGAGGCAGCTTCCTGCCACTTCCATTGTAGGGAGAGCGGCTGCAGTAGGGAACTCCAGCAGGCTCTTCCGGGGGACCTCGGAGGGCCGGGCTCCGCTCAAGCCGGCTCCGGAGATCGCCGGAACCCTCCGGAACACGCCGCTCACCTTCAAAGGCCTCAGCCAGCCAGGATGGCGAAAGATGTCCCGAACCAGACAGCTCACTATCAGGTACACTGCGAGGAACCGGGAAAATGAGAAGAGGTGCGTGCGCAGCCACCGGTGCCGTAAACCTGGCCGGCGCTGTCGTAAACTGCCCTCCCGCTTCCTGTGGGTTCGGCGGCAGAACGTGAGTCGTAAAGCGAAGGCATACCGGAAATTTGTCACTGCTCTTGGTGAGGTGGTCTTATTAGCCTTTTAGGTGCCAAGGCGCAAGAAGGGTGTTTACAGTTACTTCATGGGGTGACTGGCGATACCCCAAGAGGGCGTTCAGGTTTATTGAAACATGGCGGTCGTTCAGTCAAAGCTGGCGGCTGGATCGACTGACGGCCCCTATGTGTCCCACAATGCTTCACGGGACACTTCGGCCTCTTTATCCCACAATGTTCTGAGGCTCCTGCCCTTACGTGGTTTGAGCCTCACAGGTAGGGGAAGTCGAGCGTCTTAGGCAGATTTAATTGTTAACCCCGCCTCTGTCCCTATCATTTACAGTTTCCAAAACTCAGGTCCGGAGGTGTAAAGTGTTCAGCCTGCTAGTTTAGGGGGGTGGCCGCCAGAGTTCAAATTATATGTATACTTCCACGGTTCTCAAACTGTTGCACATGGAGGATTTCTGGAGCCCTAACTTGAAAAATGCAGATTCCGGCTTTGGCTAGGTGCCTCTGAATAAAGCGTCCTCCTGTGCACCGAGCACTGCCCTGCGGTCCCTTTTTCGATCCTCAGGGCACCTG
This sequence comes from Saccopteryx leptura, assembly GCF_036850995.1. Classification (NCBI taxonomy): domain Eukaryota; kingdom Metazoa; phylum Chordata; class Mammalia; order Chiroptera; family Emballonuridae; genus Saccopteryx; species Saccopteryx leptura. The sequence goes on from NC_089503.1 coordinate 308,877,600, forward strand.
CCAGAAGCAGTGAGCGCACAACTAAGTGGAACGAGTTGATGCATCTCTCTCTCAAATCAATGGAAAAATTAAAAGAAAATTTATTTAAAATGCAGATTCTAGGGCTCACTTCTGTAGATTGTCATTCAAGTATGTCCAAGCCAGAGCCCAGGAATCCATTTTTAAGCAACAATGCTGTCCTTTCCACAGCTCCTAGCCTACAGAGTTTGTCCTGGAATTTTTTTGGAGGTTTCAAAACATTGAAAGTGAATCAGAGGGCTTGATTTTATTCAAATCTTAGATCCTCTTCTATCCTGTTTCTTAGGTTTCCCTTATCAGTCTCCCAACCTGTCTCCTTTATTGGAAAATATATCAACTATAGACAGCTCTGATGTCTACTCTTGATTGCCACTTTCTAGCTGGGCCTCAGTTTCCTTGGTTATCTGTAAATTGGAGATACCACGAAGGGAATGCTGTGAGGGTAAAAATAAAAGTATATGAAAATACTTAGGCCCTGGCAGGGCAGCTCAGTTGGTTAAAACATTCTCCCAACATGCTAAGGTTGCTGGTTCAATACTGGGTCAAGCCACATATGAGAATCAACCAATGATGGCATGAATGAGTGGAACAACAGATGAATGTTTCTCTCTCTCTTTCTTGCCTCCCTCCCCCAACTTCCTTTTCTCTCTAAAAATAAAAAAATACTTAGTAATTTCATTTACCATTTGGGTGAACTTTGGCAGGTTATTTGATCTCTAAAGCTACTTACTTATCTGTAAAATGAAAATATTAATAGTGTATCTGTTTCTATAAATTCTCTTCCAATCTGCTAATCTTTCAGTTTTCCTAATTTTTATTAATGGTATGCAGTGAATGGTGCTCCATGTAAAATCTTGCAGTCATCATTACTAGTTCCTTTTCCCTTTCCCACCACATTTAGTCCTTTACTAAGTCCTCTTGATTCTTCTTTCAAAATACATCTTGAATGCCAATTTTCCCCACTATCTTCAGCCTTGTGTTTGCACTCCTAGGGTCCACTCTCACTCCTCTAGGGTTCCTTTTCACATGGGGTCAAAGCAGTCTGTTCACAGTTTTCTAGCCATTTCCCATTATGTGCTTAGAGTGAATTATGAATGACTTCCTGTGGCCAGTCTGGTCCCTGGCTAGCTTTCAGCTTCATATCCTGCCATGTTCTACTCACTCTGCTCTAGCGACCATGATCCTCTTTTTATGCCTCAGATATACCAATCTCAGTAGGGCCTCTGCACTTGCTCTTCCTTCTGCATGGCATACTCTTTCCTAAATTTACCTGTGGCTGGCTTGGATTCATTATGTCTCCGCTCAAGAGTTACCTCTTTAATGAGATCTCTGATCACCATTCCTAAAACATTCCTCCCTCCATTCCTCTTCACTCCCTTACTCTTCTTTGTTTTCTTCATAGTTCTCATCACATTCTGAAATATTTTTGCTTCCTTGTTTGGGCTCTGTCTTTGCCTTTAGAGTGTAAGCTCTGCGAGGGTAGAGGCTTTTTCTGGCTTACTTAGCACAGTGCCTAGTCATACACATTTGTTGAATTGTTGAATAGATAGAGATTTTGTGAGAATTAAATAAGAAAATGAATTTAACACATTACCCTGGGCACATAAATAAGCACTCAATTAATGTTAGTGTAATGAATATCAACAGTAAGTTGTAGTATGTTGTAAAATATAAGGGTAGATGTATTTTTACTAAATTGCTTGAATCATGTCTTTTGTCTTTTTCTCCCTCCTGTGGGCCCAGAAGTCATCTGCTGTTGTCTCTTTCTCATGTCCGAGTTTAATGATCGTTCCCATATTTTGGCTCAGATGTCCTTGCCCACCCCAGATGACGGAGGGATTGAAGGGGCCTTTCTCATTCTCAGTAGTGGGTCCCTGGGCTTGGGTGGGAGATCTGCCTCCATTCCTCCTCCCAGCTGACACATGTGCTGCCCCTTTCTGCCTATCTCACTGTCCTTTCTCCACATGATGTGAAGCTGCAATGACCATCCTGCACATGATATCAGAGGATGATGCTCGACTTCCCTCCCCCACTGAAAAGCTTTCAGTGGCTTACCTTGATCCTGAGGATAAAAGCCCATTCTGTTCCATGGCCTGCAAGTTTCTGAATGGCAGTTCCCCACTGGCTGCTGCTTCTTTCTGGGTCATACCCAGGTTTGTTCCTGTCTTGAGACCTTTTCACCTGCTGTTCTCTGCTGCCTGGAGTGCATCTCCCTTAGATCTTCACTGCATCCTCAACAGACGGGCATGTCCTGACCACCCCTCTGAGTAGCCTTGCCCTGTCCTCATTCACTCTGTCACTCACCATGTACCTGGGACTGTTCCAAGAACTTACATGAACTCATTTAATTCTCGCCACAGCCCTGTGAGGTAAGGCCTCTTATTCTATTTCACAGATGAAGACATGGAGGCACAGAGAAGTGTTCTAGGCTGAGCAGTGTGGAGTGAAGCCGGGGTTTCAAACTTAAGGGGTAGCCTGGCTCCTGCTGCTTCTGCACATCTCATTGGAGTTGCTGTATGACTAACATCTCTATTAAAGTCATCTTGTTTATTTATTTGTTTACTTATTTATTGTCTCCTCATTAGAATGTAAGCCTTATGAGAGGTGGGGTCTTACATGTCTTCTTCATTGTATGCTCAGCACCTAGAATGGCACCACTTAGTTGGTGCTTGGAAAATGTTTGCTGGATGACCTTTGAAGACAGGGTCTCTCCTCCAGGGGTCCACTTGGCGGAGCCCTCCACGCTTACCGTGCACCTGGTTCTGTTACCAGTGTCTGCCACCTCTCCTAACCCAGATCTAGGTTGCTCCAGCATGGAGCTGCATTATTCCTGGAAGAAGCCTCATGGCGCAGCACAGTGCTTGGAATACAGTGTACCCAGGAAATAAATACTTAATGAATCCAGGGCCTTCAGATTCTTATTTTAGAGACCATGAAATAAAAAACATCATTCTTGCCAGAAAAGTGTAGGTTTGAGGGCAGGTGCTCTTTTCTCAAAAGGAGATGGAGATTTCACAGTGCCTTTTCAGTTAGGAGAGACCGAAACATGGTCTTTGTGCAACTGTATGACTAACTTTTCATTATTGCTAATAATGACTAACATTAGCATAGCAGTTTATAAGTGACAAATTTCTTAATTTCTTTTGAGCCTCATGACTACAACACTTTAATACCAGGTTGTTGTTTTTTTTTGTTTTGTTTTTCTGTATTTTTCTGAAGCCGGAAACGGGGAGAGACAGTCAGACAGACTCCTGCATGTGTCCGACCGGGATCCACCCGGCACGCCCACCAGGCGGTGACGCTTTGCCCACCAGGGGGCGATGCTCTGCCCCTCTGGGGCGTTGCTCTGTTGCGACCAGAGCCACTCCAGCGCCTGGGGCAGAGGCCAAGGAGCCATCCCCAGCGCCCGGGCCATCTTTGCTCCAATGGAGCCTCGGCTGCGGGAGGGGAAGAGAGAGACAGAGAGGAAGGAGAGGGGGAGGGGTGGAGAAGCAGATGGGCGCTTCTCCTGTGTGCCCTGGCCGGGAATCGAACCCGGAACTTCTGCACGTCAGGCCGACGCTCTACCACTGAGCCAACCGGCCAGGGCCTGGGCCTTTCTTAACCTCCTGCATACTTTCTCTTCACGTGAACAGATTCTCTCTTCTTTACACTCCCTGGCCTTATGGCACTCTTGTTCTTTCATATCCTCTCTCTGCCAAGCAGTGAGCTAGCTACCTCTGAGTGGTTGGCTTGGACAGCTTCGTAGAGCTGACTTACCCACATTCTTTCTGGTGCCTGCATTTTGCCTTTCCTCCCAACGTGCTGTTGTCTGTGCTTGGAAGGCACCTCTGTTCTTTGACTAGTTTTCAGTTCTTGTCTAATATTACTACTTAGGGTAGCCTTTCCTCCCACCCCATACCAGGCTCCTTGTGCTTCCCCTTCCTAACACTCAGCACTGATAATAAATGATAATAACGTGCTTACTTGCGCACTTATTTGAGCCATATATGTCTCTTCCACCACATGGAGCACCCAATGGTGGTGGGGTTAGGCCTGTATTTCCAGTTGCTAGAACAGTGTCTTACATAGAGTACATGCCTAATAAGTATTTATTGACTTAACTAGTCAATGAATAAGTGGATCAAAATTGGTATGATATCATTCATTCAACTGTCATTATCCAAAGCCACCCCTTTGCAACCAGACCCCACATATATAATAATATATGAGATTCTTGTCTTCTAAGATCTTCCCGTCTAGCTGAAGGAGTGACTGCAAAAGCATTTTCTAAACCAAAAAAGGGAGACCCATAGGTGCCTGCCAGGCCCTTCATATATATCCCCTCATGTTGTATCTAGAAGTGAGAGGCACCAGTGTTACTGATTTCTGATCAGCCTTTTATGCTATTCTGTCCTGTCCCTTCCAGATAAGGCAAATGCACTTTCTAATAGGAACCTCCAATGCCTTAAAAAGGGAAGTAGCATTTATTGCGTGTTTACTCTATGCCAGGCACTGTGCTAGTTCTTTACATAAATAACCATCTCTTTAATTCTTTCTAAGAGTTCTCTGGGCGCGGCATCAGCCCTCCCATTGATGCAGGTGGAGAGAAGCAGGCTCAGGGTAGTTGGTACTTGGCTCAGTGAGTAAGCTGCTGAGCCAGGAACTGAGAGCAGCTTTGTGTCTGTTCTCAGAAGTTCCCTCCCTTACATGGCAGTGATAGCCTTACCCAAAGTTTGAAGAGTTCCCTGCCCCCTGGATTTCCCCATTAACTTTCCTCATGGGAAGGGGAAATCCAGAATTTCCTCATGGGAGGAGCTTAGTGACAGCAGTATGGTGGGAAGGGGGAGCCCTGGGCTTGTTTTGAAGCTGTACTTATATAGCAGACATCCTGTTTTTACTCAGGATGTATATTTATTGGGGGAAGTGATTCTGGAGACTGTGAGGGGACTGAGCCTGACCATCTCTTGGAAAAACTAATGAGCATCCAGACGACAGAATTGGGGGAAAGGGCAGGGACAGAGAACAAGTGTTAATTTCTCAAATGCTTTTTATATACAAGGCATCTCATGTATATCAATCATTCTAGAGGTGAAGGGTTGTTGCCAGGATCTATAGAGTGCCCTAAGAACTTGGCCAAATGTCGGGTTAGCATATAATTTACTAACCAAATTGGGACACTTCTGGGAGAGAAAAGGGTTGCTATAGATAATTATGCCAGACAAAAGGTATAAACAGAGACTATTCCATGCAAACCTAGGGAGAAGGGAAATAAAATTGCCCCTTGTTCTGTTATCTACTGTGTAACACATTCCTCCAAAATTTGGCAACTTAAAACAGCAACAATCCTTTTATTATTATCTCTCTTGGCTCTGTGGGTCAGGAATTTGGGAAGGGCTTGGCTGGGTGGTTCTGGCCTGGGGCCTCTCATGCCATCATGGTTGGATGTGGATGGAGCTGGAGCAGCTGGGGGCTGACTAGCCCTTTTTCTTTCTCTCTTTCGCCATTTCCTCTCAGGGCCTCTCTTGTGGAGTGTTTGGGCTTCCTCACAACATGGCTACCACAAGGCAGTTAGACTGCTCACATGGGAGTGGAAGAGTTCCAGGGCTAGTATTCTGGCTAAGAAGCTGGAAGCTGTGTGGCATCCTACAGTTTGGCCTCAGAAGGTACGCACATCATTTCTCCTTCTGTTGGTTATCAGCAAGCCTCGAGTATGCCCAGAGTTAAGGCTCGAGGCTCCGGAAAGGCATCTGAAGGGGGAGATGTGGTCATTGCCACCGTAGGAGTATCAAATCTGCCACAGATGTAAACTGGCCTTTTCTAGGAGTCACCAGTTGGTTGTCTGCATATGTGTGACTGAAGAGTGGCAGTCACATGGCAGACAGTTTCTGAGGAAGTCAGGTTGGGTTTGTGGTTTATTGAGGGAAACCTGATTAGAGAGAATAGAGGTGTGACTGGAAATAAGGACAGGGGAGGATCACAGAGCTAGAGCCTGGCCTTGCCCAGCAGTTCTTGGCTGAGCATTGTTCCCATTTCCTGGGCAAGCCAGCCCCTTCAGCTGCCTCCCCTGAGAAATGCTTCCTCAGACGAAGGCTATCCCTTGTTCTGCTCCCTCCAGCCAATGTGCCCTGTGAGACCATGAATCTTCACGGAGCTTTTGCTGCAGGGAATTACGTGCTGGTCAGGCCAATAGAAGTGCTCCATCCTGCTGACAGCTGTATTTCTTCTGCTCACCTTTAATAAATGGGTCTTCTGTTTATGCGTCAGCCTTACAAGCTTGGTTAAAGGGAGTCTGCCCCTGCCTGTGTGCAGTTATACTTCTAACTGTGATGGGCTCACTGAGGTCTCATCCTGAGGACCTGTTCTGGTCGACAGCACTCCTTCCTGTACAGCCTCTGGCATCTCCTCATGTGCCTTCTAAGAGCCACCTAAGGGCAAACTAAGGTGCAGTGAAGAAGAATGTCTTGTTCAAGGTTAGCCAGCTGGTAGAGGTGCAGTTGGAATGGAAGCCCAGAGCTGGGAGCCAACGCGGGTACTCATTCACAATTCTCAGATCTCCAAACACTCTGAAAGCCAAAAGCTTTCTCACGAGGGCAGGGCCAGCATTTGATGAAAAACTTGATGTGAATTGAAAGTGAGGTTATTTATAGTCTTTACCCCACTTAGTGTGACTATTTATACATTTTGTTGTGGAAAAATTAACGGGTTTATACAGCACTGCCCCAAACACGCTGGGTGTATTCCATACTATATGGTGGACCTACCCTAAAACCTTCTGAAATCCAGTTATTGAACATATTGAGTCCCTCAAGATTTTGGGTAAGGAATTGTGGGTTTGCACCAAACTTTTTCTCCTCAGCAAGGAAGGGACCACTACCCCCATCGTACAGATGAGAAAGACTGAGGGTGGGGCAGTGTGCCCTGGGTAGACTCCGGGACCGCAGTACTTTTATCACCCTGTTGGAGGTATGCCGGTAGGAAGGGAAGCCTTTGAGTCACCAGCCCACCCTGGCTTCCCAAGAGCCTTGTCGCCTCAGTAAATTTTTAAAAATAGAAAACCTTTAAGGATTAAAGCCCCAAAGGATGCTTCAAGTGCCCCGGAAGAAAGGGAGGCTTGCTGTATATCCCAATGGGCAGCATTCAGATTTATTATTTTTTTTTTAATCTCAGCTGGATGTACACTCACCCATCACAGGATCAGTTCTCAGAATAGAGAGGTACCTGTTGAATCATCTACCCCATTTCCTGCCTCATGCAGGCATCTCTCCAAGTGCTGAGCCATCCGCTTCTCTCTGTGGCCAGAGATATATCGGGATTTGCAGCCCTGGTGACGAAGACAAAATAGACTCCCATTTCCTTTGGAGCCTTTTAGCTAGTTTAGAGCGCTTGGCTTTTCAATGGGCTGAACAATAGCCAGGCCTGTCCTTGGCCTTTTCTTTCTGCTCTGTACATTTACATTTCCTTGTGTTGGAAGCTGGGGTTTGGTGTCCTGGGCACAAAGGTAAACAGTGATTTTGCTTCATCTGGCAGTGTAGTCATGGGCTGGCAAGTGTCCCTCCCTGAACCTGGGGCCACTTCCTGCGGCACAGGTATTGTCCTGCTCTCTGTGCCAGGAGCCTTGGCTCCCACTGTCCTCAGGACCGAAACCATGCCGGAAGGTGCCTGGAGATCCTTGTGGGGGCCAAGGGACTGCAGGCAATATTTATGGGGGTCTCATCGAGGAGTACAGCATCACAGCAACGCAAGCAGTTATCTGTGGGGACAGACTGCCTGAATTTGAACCCTAGGTTACTACTTGGGCAAGTCTTGCGACTGTCTAAGCCTTAGCCTCCATACCTGTAAAATGGGTGGGATCATAGCCTGTATGTAGTGAGAATTAAGTCAGGTGGTATGTAAAGTGCTTACAGCAGTAAACCCTTAATTCATGCCAGTTGGATGAGCATGGTCACCAGAAGCCTGTGGGAGCTTTGCCTGGGACAAGTTCTGCAACATTTCAAAAGCAATCACAGGTCACTTATGAGGATGCAGGCCCTGAGCTGGTCACTACGGGTTCAGAGAGGCTCTCAAGTAGCCCTAAGTCTAGCAAGAAAGTAGGTAGGTAGGCGTGGCTAATCCAGGGGCTGCAATACCAATGAAGTAATTAATGAAATGTATATTGTCCACATTTAAAAAGCAGATTTCACATAACAATCCAGATTTTTGGCTTGAGATCTAGCAACACTGGGTTGGCTTCGTTGCATGATGAAGAGCTGGAGCTGCATAAGGGCTGCCCCTCGGCCAGGGGCTCCCCACTTGCCGTAGTCCCCACTACTCCCAATTGTATCACATCTGACCGTCTTTGTGTTCATGTATGTCTGCTGCCTGGCCCTCTGGGAATTTGCAGATAAATTGCAATGCAAGGCTGTAAGTGCTACGGGAGCACAGCGCGGGACAATAACTCAGCCTTGAGCAGTCTGGAGATCCTCCCAAGGGAGGCAGAGTCACAGCTGCTTCTCTATAGAGCCTGCGGATGCTGCTGAACACCCTTGTTTTTATGGCTCAAGGACACGAATAGAGGACAGAGTCAGAGCTGGCAAGGATCTCTTGACATAAAGCAGCCACGGCTCAGTGGCTTGTCTGAGGTCACACAGCCAGCTGCTGGCACAACTAGGGCTAGAACCAGGATTGTCAACCAGAAATAGGCATGGGCCTAGGGGGTCAGAGAATCTGTACTCTGGAATACTGAACTTGAGTCCCATCTCTGCCACGTACTGGCACGTGACCTTGGATAAGTTATTTAATGTTTCCAAACCTCAGTTTTCTTATCTGTAAAATAGGGCTAAAGATTCTGATCTCAAAGGAATGTTATGAGGGCCAAATAATGAGAAAACCGGTAAGGGGACACTCACAAGCCCAGGGAGACTCTAGACTTATGAGGGTCATTATGATTGTAGAAAAATAGCCACCTTCTCCCAACAGATTTTGTTACGATCTTTTCAGTGGAGACCTTGATGGGCACCTGTCCCCCCGTCTGCCTTTACCAGTCCCTTGTGGGAACATGCACTACCCTTTTCAGGTTTGGACCCAGGAAAGGAATGTCTTGGGATTCTCTGACCTTGGCTGTGAGCAAGACCCTGGGTACAGAGTCCAAAAGCTTCCTTCCAGGAGGATCCAAGGTCAAAGAAGTTGCTAAGATAGAGATGAGAAGGAAGCGAAATTTCCTGAGAAAGAGGAGAAATGCCAGTATTTCTTTTGTTTTATTCAAGTCCCCCACTGCTGCATGTCAAGGGCTACCTTTACATCCCTGCTCAGTGGCTGCAGCTGTGGAGGTGGTGTAGCATTGTCGACCGCCCCGATTTGGAGGTCCCTCCATCCTGAGTTTAAATTTTGGCTTTTCTCCTTATTGGGTGAGTGTGTCTTTGGGCAAAATTTCGCTTTCTCCAAACCACAATGTCCTCATTTGCAAAATGGGTTTCCTAAAAGTACCTATTTTATATAGTTTTGGGGGACTCAAATAGATAATTTGGTAAAGGGTTTAGCCCAGTGAGAAAAGCTCAATAAATGCCATTTGTTACTATTATTGGAAATACTGTACTACTACTACTAATTTTTTATGTTTGTGTAGCATTTTACCACCTTTGAACTAGTTGTGCTTTTCTTATTCCATTTGACCTTCACAACGATTCTTTGAGGTGGCTAGTGCAGAGATTATAACCTCATTGCACATGAGAAAACGAGTCCAGAGAGGGCAGTGGTCTGCTCAAGGTCACGCAGTTTGTGAGTGGCAGTGCATTCAAGTCTTCTTAGATGAAGGATGGGAAACTGCGTCCATGTCCACAGGGTCAGGTCAGGCTACCTGAGCACAAGTTTGGGCTGCTCCTTGGGCACTTCAGTTCTCCCAAAGACCCCTTTATAGAGAAATAATTCGATGTGTTGCTTCAAACCCTAGTTGAACATACTTGTACTGAGCCTGTATCACCTCTGAGGGCAAAGGGATTTCTCCTTATTCCGTGGTGTCTGACTTTTCTTGCATTTGTCCTAAAAAGACATCTGTGGGGTTTTCAGCTACCGCCGCCAGGCCTGGTCGGTTTCCCAGGTCTGTGTGTTCTGAATTCTGGCCACAGGATGGCGGTGTTCCCCAAGGCTGGAGAAGCCATGACTGTTACTTGGACTGTGTTTCAATGCATCTGATATCCATTGAACACCTACTAGGTGCACATCGCTGTGGTTGCCGAGGAGAGGCCTTTAGTTATTCATTATTGCGATACTAAGATGTATTAATAACAATGACAACAGCAGTAATAACATTGGTACAAATTTTCATAGGTGAGCAGTTTACATAGGTTACTTGGTTCCATTTGCTAAACCATCCTGATATACTAGATGAGGTGGGTCTTTCCATCTCCATTTGAGGGGGAAACTGAGGCAGAGAGAAGTGACAGGGCTTGTGCAAGGCACAGAGCAGAGTAGCACATTGGTAGGACTCAATGAGTCATAGATGGTAGATTGAATGGGATAGACCAGACATCTACCTCCTCCATGTCATTTTTTGTCCATGAGGGCATTATTTGCCATTCTGTCCCCACTCCTAGCACACACAGAACCTGCTTGAGGGCTTCAGCAGACCTCTGTAGCAGGGAGAAGGGAGGCGGGGGGCTCCTTACAGGCTGTCCAGCCTCCCCAAAGCTGCAGTGCTTTACAGTGCGCCAGCTGCAGCTTCCAGGCAGCCCGGAAGGCTCTGGGTGCACTCAGGCTGAGAGATGCAGCCTCTGGGGTGGAGCTGGTGGAAGAGACTGCAAAGAGAGGTCACTGTTTTCACCACGAGGCTGGGCAGGGCAGCAGTGACTCACCAAAATTTGCCTTCTTAAAGCTGCCAGATAGCCAAGTGGTTAGGAATAATTCATTCATTCATTTATTCATTTAACAAACATCTCCGAAGTACCTGCTAAATGCTAAAGGCTAGGGATACAGAGATGAAAAACACAGCCCCTGTCCTCCTGGAGCATTCAGAGCAGTGGGGGAGACAGAGGGTAAATAGTGAACAATTCAGGCCTTGCTCAGAAACGTAGCTGTCAATACTAACTGTCAGGGAGTAACTGAATCTACCAGAGGCAGTGGGCAGAGGGCAGGGGGCAGGCTACCCAGAGGAGGGAACCTTTCCAGATTGCCAGGCAAAGAAAGGAGTGTAAAGGTGGAGGGAAGGAGAGTCGGGCAGTGGTGTGTGCACAGAAGCAAGAGCTGTCAAAGGTCCTCGTGCAGATGAGAATGGGGAAGAGGTGCAACTGGAAAGATAGCAGAGCAGCCAGACAGGGCCTGGAAGCTACCCTGAGGACTCTGAACTGTGTCCCGTAGATGTCAGGGAGCATTTCAAGACTTAGGAGCTCTGGGATTCAAAGTTGAATGCTCTGGCTCTTGCTCTCAAGAGCTCAGAATTTCGTAGTGAAGATAGACAAAGAGAAGACCACCATTCACGTTTACTGAGCCCTATTTGCGTGTGTGGCACTAAGTGCTTCCTGATCACTAGCTTCTTACTTGCCTTACAAGGCAGGTACTATTATCACCCCCATTTTATTGCTGAGTAAACTGAGGCTTGGACTGCTTAGGTAAGTTGTCCAAGGCCATAGAACTAGTAAGGTAGAGTCAGGCCTTTTTTGTTTTTTAATGATCACTTTTAAGAAAGCAAATTCATTAATTTAGATAGGTTTGACATCCTGCTCTTAGCCCTCGCTCCCCAGAAGTGACCACTCTTATGAGTTTTTTAAATAAAAACTTTTTAAAAATTATTTATATATTTATTTATTTTAGAGAGAGAGAGAGAGAAAGGGAGAGAGAGAAACATCAATTTGTTGTTCTACCCATTTATGCATTTATTGGTTGATTCTTGTATGTGCCCTGATTGGAAATCAAACCCACAAGCTTGGGGTATCGGGATGATGCTCTAACCACTGAGTACCTGGCCAGGGGACTAGTTTCTCGTGTTTTCTTCTAGAGCCTTTCTATCCAGACTCGAGCACAAAAGGCAAGAAAGACAAGTGCATATGAATCACTAGCGTGGGCTCCGGGAACAACCTACAGGGGGCCAATCCTGACTGTGTGGGGGTTTTGTGTGTGTGTGAACTTGAAGAATGTTACCACTCAATTCTACTTTGAATAAGGGGAAGAAGGGCTTGTGTGTGTGTGTGTGTGTGTGTGTGTGTGTGTGTGTGTGTGTGTGTGATGGTGTAGGGCTGGACCCGGGGCAGCTGAGGTGTCAGGATGGAGAGGGGAGACTGAGGACCAGCGGAGCCTGAAGACAGACTAAGAGGGGGTGAGGGGAGCGAGACGGGCTGCGAAGGGGTTGCTGTGACAGGCTGGCATTTGGCAGGGTGGAGGTGCACTGAGGGGGAGAGAGGTGGCCAGTGGGGCTGGGACAGTCCCTGTCTGAGGCCTCATGCTGACCCCTGGATCTGTTCTAGCCCATTGGGCTGCACACCAGAACTGAGCATCTGGCACTGGGCTGACAGGGGGACCACAGACTCAGGAGTCCAGGAGGTCTGGCCTGAGTGGGGGATTCTGAGCAAGCCGTTTCTCTCTCCAGGCTGTAAATGCCAGTTGGTGCTCACAGAGGTTCATTTCCCCAGTTGTTATTCCTTGTGGAGGGAAAGGCAGGTGGTGGGAGTGGAAGGGCTCGGGAGAAGCCTCGGCTGGAGGTTTCCAGGCTGTGTCCGAACAAGTGTCCGTGGTGCGCAGAGCTTTCCTGGGCAGTGTGGGGAGCCGAGATGGAGCTATGATGTTACATGCTACATCTGGCCTATGTATAATATGTGTAATAATATGTAATATATATTATTTGGTTTGACTGCCACCTCCCCCTGTTTTGAAATCAGTTTTCAAAATAAAGAGTAGGTTCTTTGGCATCCTTTCATTCTTTCTGGTGCTCAGATAGCCTTCTCTCCGGTCTGTGGAAGCCCCTTCAAGTTGGACACTAAGCCTTGTGACCAGCCCTTGTAGTCTTGGGTAACTTCCTGGCTTTCTGGAAGAACATAATGTTCCAGATTCATCTTGTACTTTCCCTTCCCAAGTCCTGGAATCAGCCATTTCTCCACGGAGCCCTGGTTCCCTTCCATGAGAAATGCTATTTGGAGGCCACAGTCCTTGAGTTGGAGAGATGGAGGAAGTGGCAAGCTCTGGAGGAAGAGTCTCCCGATCTGGGCAGCGCCTTAGTTCTGGTGACCTTGAGCAAGTCCCTCCATTTCCCCTGGGGGTTGAGGATTAGAGGACCAGTGAAGTCTTTTCCAGACTGCCTGAGGCCAAGAACAAAATGTAGGAAATGTTCATGCTGTGTGCCCCTGGCTGCAATGGCACGTTGGAAGCCCACAGACCTGGATTCCAGCCCTAGCTCTGCCAGTGTGCCTGAGTGACTCTGGGACATTAACTTAACCTCTCTGAGCCTCAAGGTCCTCAGTTGTGACATGAGGATAATAGCACCTACCTCGCAGGACATTCACAAGGATTATATGAGACTATACTTGTAGATTGCTGATATATATCACCTAGAGCAGGTGTTCAATGGATGGGAATTCCCTTCTCTCTCCTGAGTCATGTGACTTCAGCACCTCAGGAGGGGAGGACTGGATTACTGGTTGGTTTGGGAGAGGGCAACAGAGGTGGCTAGGCAAGAGGAAGAAATGGGAAAATCGAAGCTTATGGGCAAATGAAAGGCAGAAAAGTTAACTCAAAATAGGGAAGATGATGAAACATTTTTATCAAGAAAAAATGTTTTTGACAAATATATGGTGATGGAAAATGACCTGACTTTGGGGTGATGGGCACACAACACAATAAATAGTCCAAATGCTATAGAAATGCTTGCCTGAAACCTATGTACTCTTATTGATCAATGTCACCCCATTAAATTTAATTTATAAATTAAAAATATAAAATAAAATGAATATTAAAAAGTTAAATATAAGTATAGTTGGTATACAATATTATATTAATCTCAGGTGTACTATGTGGTGATTTGACATTTCTGTATCTTATAATGTGATCACCCCATTAAATTTAGTTATCATCTGTCACCCTGTAAACTTATTGCAATCATATTGACTTTATATTCCCCTTCACCTTTTTCATCCATCCCCTCTGACATCCATCAGTTTGATCTCTAATCTTTGGGTCTGTTTTTCTTTTTCTTTTGTTTTTTTTAAAGGTTTCACATTTAAGTGAAACTATATGGTATTTGTCTTTCTCTCTATGACTTCTTTCACTAACCTGATGGGCAGGCATTTTTATTTGTCAGATCAAGGAATGCTCTGTTTGCTTGGGGGAGGTGGAGAGCCTCCTGTCACTGGAGGTATGCAAGTAGAGGCTGAGGGACCATATGCTATAGAGATGTTCTTGTGAGGATTCCTGCATTGGCCAGAAGGTTGATTCATTGACTCAGCGAACTTTCGGAGTGGGTTGTCCTTCCTGGCCCTGTGGTGGGACAGGGCGTGCCAAGGTGAGTGGGACACCATCCCTGGCCCAAGGAGCTCCCAGTGCAGGGAATGAACTGATCTCTAAGGTACCTTCTACTCTGTGGTTCTGTGCTTTAACATGTCCAAACCTTGGAGGAAATTGGCTGAGTGTTTTCAGCGTGCGTCTCTTGGTATTGATCCACTGGAACTGGCTGGGGAGCGGTAGGAGGAGGACGCCGCAGTGTTATTAGTGTGGAGGACATGCTGCAATCCGTCAGTGTCACCCTGGTTGCAGCTGGCCTGAGAGCCATCCTGTGGTTAACTCCTCCCTCCCAAGCAGCTACCAAGCACACAACTTATATGGCAGCCTCCCCGGCACCTCCAGCTGTCCTTAGAGGAGGGGCAATGTGGGTGTTTACTCTTCCTGCTTCTCCCTGGTGTGAGCCCTCTTCTCCAGTCACACTGACATATTCAGTGTTTCCCTAACACACCTTGGTCATTCCTACCCCTGTACTTTCAGTTACCAGATTTTCCTACTAGTTAGGTCACCAACTCTAGTCCCATCCATTCATCCATCCATCATTTTAACATCTAAAAATTCATTCATTTTTTTTTAATTCAACTAACTATCCATCTATCCTTCCATTCTTTTACCCTCCATCTATTCAATCTTACAATTCAGTTCAATTCAACTCAACTTAGTTCAATTCCATTCAACTCAATTCACCTTTATTCAGTTCATAAAATTATAAGGCCTTGCCATGTGCCAAGCAAGTGATACGTGTATCTTGTCCCTGCTGTGAAGGAGTCCATGGGAAGAATCCTCCTCATCCTATATGGCTGTCTTTGAACCTTACTTCTGTTAACCCTTTGCCAGTCCCTTCAGCAGAAGCAAATTGACTCTGAAAGGCTGTCTCATAGAAGAAAGTTTACTGTGATTTTTACAAACTCTATAGCAGTGGTCCCCAACCTTTTTTGGGCTATGGACTGCTTTAATGTCAGAAAATATTTTCACGGACCAGCCTTTAGGGTGGGATGGATAAATGTATCATGTGACCGAGACAAGCGTCAAGAGTGAGTCTTAGACGGATGTAACAGAGGGAATCTGGTCATTTAAAAAAAATAAAACATCATTCCGACTTAAATATAAATAAAACGGAAATAATGTAAGTTATTTATTCTTTCTCTGCGGACCAGTACCAAATGGCCCACGGACCGGTACTGGTCCGTAGCCCAGGGGTTGGGGACCACTGCTTTATAGGACAGTGCTAAGGCAAGAGAGGCAAAGCATGGGAAGGAGGTAAGAGTGAAGTCAGCCGATGGGATGGGAATTTTGATTTTTCCAGAGGGAGAGAGAGATGGAGAGAGAGAGAAAGAGAGAGAGAGGGGCATCAACCTGTTGTGCAACTTAGTTATGCCATTTAGTTGTGCCCTCATTGATTGCTTCTTGTATGTGCACTGATCGGGGAGCCAACCCACGGCCTTGGTGTGCCGGGATGATGCTTTATCTACTGAGCCACCTGGCTAGGGCCAGGATGGGAATTTTGGCTCCATGGTGGGAGGAGCTCCCATGCGGTGAGGACTTCGCAGACTGAGTGCGTGTATACTGGGGGATGAAGGGAAAGAGAAAAGGAAAAGAGAGCACTAGTGGAGAAGTGGGTTCGTGTAGGGGTGAAGATGTGAGCTCTGGAGCCAATAGACTGCCTGGCTTACTGTCCCAGCTCCACATTCTTGCTGTGTGACCTTGAAAATATATTTTACTCTCTCTGAGCCTATTTTCTTCATTTGTAAAATGGGGATAATAATAGGCTCTACCTCATAATGTTGCTGTCAGAATTAAAATATAAAGTGCTTCAATTACTGCCTGGCACAAGGAGAAACTCAGTAGATTCTAGCTATGATTCTTCTTCTTCTTCATTGAGCACCAGCTACATCTAGGCACTATGCTGGGAGCTTTCATATTCAGTGTCTGCACAGAGTGTCCCAGCTGCTAATCCTGTGTAGGGATTATTGAACCCATTTTGCAGATGAGAAAATGCAGGCTCAGGGAGGCTGTCTCTTACTTGTGGTACCCAGCTGGTGAAGGGTGAAGCTGGGCTTCAGATACAGGCCTTCCTCCCTTTACTACCCATGCTTTCTCAGCTGCCCTTTTCGGTTGCCTCTCAAGGCGTGAGTGTTCTAAGATGCAGGGGTTCTCAGACTGCCACCTCAGTTTGTGTCAGGGGTGCTCTTTTGACCTTCTCTTCTTTTAGCTGTGAGTTGTTAATTATTGTGTCATGTGTGTTTTCTCTTTCTCTAGAGATCATGAGAGCAAGAAAAAAATTTCTTCTCCATAGCAACTGAAGTGTTGACTTTGACAATAAAAGCTGCAGAATTTAAGGTGTTTCCGTTTTTGCCTTGCTTGCCAGGAAGCTGGTACTTTTTGTCATATTGCTTCCTCCTTTTCATGGCCTTGGTTCTCTACCCTTACTATTCTTTTTTATTTATGGTTCTGTTATTGTAAGCTGTTCCACTCATAAAAGGAGCTATATAAGTAGAGGTTAATTGAATGGAAAAGGGCAGATCACAAATCAGAAGTAAATCAGATAAAACTATGAGCTTCAGGGGTGAGACCTGCCTTACTTATATGTGTCCCCCCACAATAGCTAGCCCTGGCTTGGGCTTAGTGAATTTTGCATGGAGAGGTAGGGTCTTTTTCCCTGTCATGCCTGGGGGGCTCTCCTTGCACTTAGAATACGATCTAAAGGCCTACTCCATGAGTACCAACCCTGCCCACCTTTTTCATCTCATCCTTTGTCACTTGTCCCTTGCTCACCAGGGATAACCATTTGGGTCATCTTATAGCTCTACTGACAGAATAATTTCTTTCCTGCCTCAGGAAAAGAGGCTTTGTACATGCTGTTCCCTGTGCCTGGAACCTTGCCTTCTTTTCCGTCCCATTTTTGTCTGGCTCACCCCTCTTACCCTTCAAATTTTAGCTGAAAGTCAGCATCTCAGAGACGCCTCCCTTGACTGCTCTATTTAAGGGTTTGTGTTAGCTAGCCTTCAAAGAAGTCCCCCTAGCATTTACTCATTTCTCACACATATGCTGCTACTCCCATCAGAGGTGGGCTTGATTTTTTCTCTCCTGGAACGGGCCTTGGGACTTGCTTTGACCAACAGAATATGGGGGGGGGGGGTGACTTGCTGACACTTCTGAGGCTAGGCCTTCCTATGACTGGCAGCTTTCATTTTCTGCTATTTGGAACCCAGTTGACATGCTTGAGAGGCCCAAGATCCACAGAGAGGGCACAGGGTGCAGAAATGAGGAGTTCAGGTCTATAGCCCCAGCTGAGCTCCCAGTCAACAGTGAGCATTGACTACGCACCTGAGTGAGCCAGGGTGATTGCTCCAGCCCAGGCAAGCCCCCAAATGACTTCCCTCAGTCATCACCACAGAGCAGAATTTCCCAGCTGAGCAGATAATAAAATGGTTATTGTTGTTTTAAGCCACAAGCCCTGTTACTTTTTAAAATTAATTTAATTTTAAAAATGAATTTACTTCATAGCACTCATGATAATTTGTGATTATATTATTTGATTTTTTTTTTTTTTTTTTTTTTTTCATTTTTCTGAAGCTGGAAACAGGGAGAGACAGTCAGACAGACTCCCGCATGCGCCCGACCAGGATCCACCCGGCACGCCCACCAGGGGCGACGCTCTGCCCACCAGGGGGCGATGCTCTGCCCATCCTGGGCGTCGCCATGTTGCGACCAGAGCCACTCTAGCGCCTGAGGCAGAGGCCACAGAGCCATCCCCAGCGCCCGGGCCATTTTTGCTCCAATGGAGCCTCGGCTGCGGGAGGGGAAGAGAGAGACAGAGAGGAAAGCGCGGCGGAGGGGTGGAGAAGCAAATGGGCGCTTCTCCTGTGTGCCCTGGCCGGGAATCGAACCTGGGTCCTCCGCACGCTAGGCCGACGCTCTACCGCTGAGCCAACCGGCCAGGGCTATTTGATTTTTTTTAACTTGCTAATTTTCCCTCTTTCCCTCTAGAACATGATTTATAGGAGGTTGGAGCTGTGTCTGTCTTGATTGCTGCTACCCCCAGCATTTAGCATAGAGCAGCATGTAGTAGGAACTGAATGAATGAATGAATGAATGGATGAATGGATGAATGGATGAATGCACGAATGAATGAAAGGCATCAGAGTGGTCTTGAGTGTTCCTGAGAACCAGGCTGGGGTAGCACCAGGGAGGAGGTGGGTACAGCCTAAGCTTCAGCCCTCAAGGGCTTTTACACCCCAGAATGAGGCCTCTCCTGGCACTGCCTTTGCTCCTAGGCCCCCTGGCCCTTGCCAAGGAGAATTCCTCCTCCCTTCTTTTTGTCCCTCTGTGCCCTGTACAGCTTCTATTAATGCACTGGTGACCTTGCATGTTTGTGTACATAGATAATGAAGCCAGGACAGAGCAGTGGGTACAAATGAGGACTCTGGACACAGCTCTGCCACATTCTGAGCAGGTCTTGGCACCATGGCCCACACTTGAGTGTTCACATATCTAGAAAGTGCTATATATAACTGTTATTCTGTATCAAGCATAATGCTTTATGTTCTAGTGCTTGTAATTCATGTAGTCCACATAACAACAGCGCTCTATTATTATTCCTCTTTTACTGATGAGGAAACTGAGGTATAGATAACTTGCCCAAGGTTGTGCTACTAGTAAGTGTTAGAGCCAGGATTGAACCCTGGCAATGTGACTTTAGAGCCCACCTTCTTAACCCCTGTACCTCACTGCCTCTCTAAGCCTGTTACCTTATCTGTAGAGGGGATAATAATAATACTTGCTTAATGGGGCTGTGATGATATATGATTTGACAGTGCCTGGCACACTGTAGGCTCTCAATAAAGTAAAGTAAGATAGACAGCCAGGACCCAGACGAGGGAGAACAGTGAAGACTCTATTGTGAGGACACCGGGGAGCCACTGAAGGTTTTAAGTGAGAGAAATAGTAGTGTAGCTCTAGTCCTACCCTTTCCCTCCCCTGGCTACCCTCTCCCCACCTGGAGTCACCCTTTAACAGCTGACTACATCCTGCCTGACGTCGGTGTCTGAGTTTCATATCCCATAAAATTTTGAACTGTTTAAGGGCCTTGACAGGTCATCCTGGACTCTACTTGATGGATGGGAGGAGATCTCTTCTCTTCCCCTCATACCAGACGCTCACTCTTTTTCTTCTCGCAGAGGGCTGCCCAGAGAGCTCAGCCACCACTCTCTTTCCTCCTCTGCTCTGAGCACTGGTGGCTGAGAGGGGTGCGTGGGTTAGTCTCACCATTTACTTCTTATTCCCCCTGGAGTCTTTTGTATTGCAGTGTGACTGGATGAGCTTGAGGTCACTAACTGGTTGGGAGGGGGAGGAGGGAGAGAAAGCAAGGGAGAAAGTGGGGAAGGAAAGCCAGACTCAGAGAGGGAGAAGAAGAGGGGGAGATGGAAAAAGAGACTTGAGAGAGGTACTAACAGAGAGAGAGAGAGAGAGAGAGGGAGAGAGAGGCTGGTCTCATTGTTTCAGGCTAGGTGTGCCTGGTGACAAAAACGGGCCATCTCTCTAGTGTTGTGTTTCTTTGTTTTGATCAATGTTCTGGGCACATATAAGCATGCATATATATGTACACACATGCACATATGGTACATGTGTCTACATAGATGCAAGCATCTGTGACATAGTATACACATCTCTATGCTTACCTGCACATGCAGGTGCACGGGTGGGTCTACAAGTGCATGCAGATTGAGTATGTAGAGAAATGTGTGTGCTGTGCGTGCACATCCTCGCTGAAGCCCCATCTCCAATGTGTACCTGCCCCATGTAAGTGCACCTGCCTCTCCACACCTTTGTGTGGCTTTCTCATCTTTCTCAGCATCTTTCTGTTTCTCTGTCCATGGCCCTGTCTCTGCAGAGAGCTTCCTGAAGGAAAGTCCCTATCGTTGTCATATCTGTACACTTGGGACCAAGATCCAAGCCTGGTGGAGGGGATGTGGTCAGTAAATGCTGACAGACTGAATGAATATGTTTGGGTGAGTGGATCTAATTCCAGGAGTGTGTATGTGTGTATGCACAGAAGAATATGTACATGGACATGCATGCATGCTCCCACACTGTGGAGGCTGCAATGTGTCTCAAAGATGTGCATAAGAGAAACTTCACGCACATACCATACCCACAGATTTATGCAACAGTATGCTGGTAAATGTTTGACAGTCAGCTCTTCATGAAAAAAAAAAATCCCTGATTTGTAGCATTTGCCCATTTCTGTGGTGTAAACACTCCTACCATGGCCAATTTCAAGATGCCAGTGTGGCCTCACTCAGTGATTAGAGAGTTGAGAAGAGATGCTGGTAGGAGGCGGCCCCAGCACACTGCTGGGTTTGTGTCTGTGACAGCCGTTGGTGGGGAAGGCAGGTAGGGCAGAGCTCCTCCAGCCTGGGAGAAGTCTGCAAATGGACCCAGCACCATTTTTTTTCAGAGCCTGGGCACCAGGGGAGCAGGCAGTGGTTGGCTACCAGCCAGCTTCTTCAGCCTTTGGAAGCTAGTCCTAATTGATGCTTCTTGTTAGACAGGTCTAGACACTCACTGAGACAGCCACCCTGCAGACACTCTTGGAGCTTTGGAGTTTGGTGAGGTCAGCACTACTGTGAGGGGGAAGCTCTAAGCCTGGAATGTGAACGGAAGATGGAGAAGAAATGCTTCAAACCTCCATCAGAAGGGGTGGCTGAAGACAGGAGGGGTCAGGAGGCTGAGGCCTGGAACCTGCCTGAGGCCAGCTGACAGTGCAAGTCTGGACACATTGCTTGTCCTCTCTGGACTCTAATCATGTCCTTTTTTCCCAAGAAGGTGTAGGTCTTCTGAGCTCTCTGGCTCCTTACTTGACCCTCTGGGAGTCGGAGGCCTTGGATTCAGCCCTGAGTGTTTAAATCTACAGTCAAAGGCCAGAGGGAGGCTGTGCTGTGGACATGTACTACAGGAGGGGCTCCTGCCTGGAACCCTGGGCTTTAGAGTCCCGTACTCTGGCCCTCCTCTGACCACGCCCTTCCCCGTGGTGGGAAGAGTTCCTATGCCAACAGGATATGCTCACCCTGAGCCCACACCCCTATGCTAGACCTGTGTTTTGAATTTCTCCCCAAAGGGACCTGCGGCAAATTCTAGGGCTGCCTACCACTGTCTTGAGGTTGGACTGGCCTGAAAGATGGCCAAGGAGTGGCTGTTTGGAGTGGCTGTCACTGGAACTTGGATGTGCAGGCTGGGAGGGCACCTTGTTTGTGGTAGAGGCCCTGCACAAGCTAAGTGTAGCTGGGGGTGGGTAGAGAAGGGGGGCTGGGCTGTGTGCTGGGTGTCAGGGTCAAGGGCCCAGGACAGGCTTGCCTCCTGCTGCCACTTTTGGGTATAGAAATTAGGGAAGGTTGAAATTTCTAAATTTAAACTGTCAGGATAGAAGGATAGAACATTATTCTAAAGTTTGATTTTTAGCTGTTAAATTTTTAGATTTATGGTATGTGGGTCTCCATTTGTATTCTTGCTCTGGGATTGTAAATGTTAGGGATAAGCCTGGAGGGAAGGATGCTTGTTGGCCCCTGGGAACTTGGGCTGAATTGAACAGGGAGTTCTGAATGTTGGCCAGTTCTAGAGTAAAGTTTTCCAGGGTCCCACCCTGCAGGGCTGGCCTGCTTGTGGGTCTGTGTGCTCAGAGGGTGCCGTCTCCTTTCTCTTTATCCCCAAGGAGAGCTGCACAGTGACTGTGCTTCCTCCCCCTCATCTTAGTGTCTTCCCTCTCAGAGACACCACTGCCAGGAGCTCGTGAAGAAGCCCTGGTCTGTGTTAGGACTTGGGTTGTGACTTTTGGGACGCTCCCCTGTCCCCGTCACTGTGTGTTAGCATGGCTTTTTCAAAGGTGCCTTGGATGGCACCTATAGATCACCTCAGCTTTTCCAAATAAAAATATCAAAATACCTCTATGCTTTTTTTGGTCTGTAGTGAGAGATGTCAGTAGGATGAAATGAAGCCTTTTTCTCTTTTCAGAGCAATGTATCATCATGTTTTCCTGTTACACAAGCTTTGGCCAGCTTTTCTTTTTCCTGTTTGTCATGGCATTGGCTGTGAGTTTGTACCTGATCTCTGAGTCTAGGACAGTGAATTCAGTAGGGACAGTGATGGGAAGGTGGGCACAGGAAGTGCTAAGAGGAGGAGAAGAAATCTTTACAATTTTCCTACGATACTTTTCTGTTTGCTTTTTAAATCTTGATTTGTTTTGAAATACCTTTCTTCCTCCCATCCTATGTGGTATGAGTTTTTTAAAGTTAAAATAAACTAAATTAAATGTATTTAATGCATTTTGGGATACACGGACAGCCCTCCTTCAGACAGCTGACCCTGGCAGTCTGACTGGACCAGGGCTGGACACTGGCCGGCTACCTCTTTTAACTGCCTTGAAACGAGGCCTTTCTTTACTGTCAAGGGTTGAATTCTGTTAGCATTCTGTTATGGACTGAATGTTTATGTTCCCCTCAAAATACACCCCATGTGATAGTATTTGGAGGTGGGGTCTTTGGCAGGTAGAGTGAAATGAAGTCATGAGGGTGGGACTCCAATTATGGCATTAGTGTTCTTATAAGCAGAGAAAGAAAGACCAGAACGCCTCACTCTCTGAGAGAAGGTGCCTTCTGCAATCCAGGAAGAGAGTTCTCACCAGAAACCTATGTTCTAGCACCTTGATTTTGGACTTCCCAGCCTCCAGAACTGTAGAAATAAATACTTCTTGCTTAAGTATCCAGTCTATGGTATTTTTTTATAGCATCCTGAGCTGACTAGATCATAGGCCATCTTGCCTTTCCCATCTCAAGTCAGGAGAGTCCCAGGGTGCCTTCCAAGATCCTTCTCATTCTTCTCCCAATCCATGGTCCCCTCGAAGGAACACCCTCCTGTGCAGGGAGCCCCATACTTTCATGGGAGAAAACTGAATCCCTGGACTGTCATTGGGTTGTTGAGTGAGACTGATTTATTTAAAGGTGGAAAATTCAAGGACATCATGCTCACAATCTTCTGGGGAACTGTTATGCTGAAAAGGGAAGGTATCTTTCAGTGTTGCTGGATTCAAAGAAAGAGTGGGTTGAAATTTCTTGTTCAGAGAAGACTTTTACCATGAGTGCAGCCCAGCATGGGCTGAGGTGAGCCCCCATCACTGGAGGAGTGCAGGTATCAGTAAGGAATATTCAGGAGAGGACTCATGACCCGACCCTACTGTGGGGGCACCCCTGCATGGCTTCTAAGCCTCCCATCCCTCAACTCAACAGTCTGGCTTTGCGGTTGTTCTCAATGGGATGCCAGGAGTAGGGAAAGCAGTTAAAGAAATCCACTGAAGTGAGGACCAAGCTATAAAAAAAATCTTTATTTCATGTACCAGGATTTTTTTCTTTTTTTTCTTTTTTAAGTTTTCTGCTTTTTAAAATTTTTTTCTGTTAACAGTCTGGAAAATAAAGGACCCACCAAGAAAATAAAATGGTTTCTTGAACTGGTTTGAGCTGGACATGAGCAATCGTCTACCCTGGCAAGCAGCGCCCTTGCCGCCCCAATCCTGGCTTCTTCCCTCCAGGCCCCCAGCCCTTTCTCGGCCAAGCTGGTTTTACCCACACCCAGTGGCCTTCTTCAAGAGGACCCAGGACCCAGGCCTCACGTCCTGGAGAGAAGCACTGATTTTCATCCCAAACACTGCCAGAACTCAGAGAATTGGGGCCAGTTCTCCTCTTCGGACAGCACCCCCTTGTTTGTTGTTTTCTTGGGACCTCACCCTTCTCCCTAGTCCTTGATTCTTTCAGGTTTTGAATCTGGTGGGGTGGAGGGCCTGGTGGAGAGGGGAGGGAGAGATCATGATTTCTGCTCGGACTGAGAAACCACACCTGGCTTCGGTCCCTGTTGCTCTGCCCTGGGGCCCCGTGGTTTCCCGTGAACTTCTGGGCTGGCCTGGCACATGTTCTGCCTTGTGGTTCAGGTTGAATTTAGGGTTTCCAGCTGCTGCTGACCTGAGAACAGAGCTTTCCTTTCCCAGACAAAAGATGGGAAGGGCGGCTGGGAGTGTGCAAACCCCAAAAGCCTTGCTAGCCACTCCTCCCAACTCTCCAGAGCTCAACTTAAGAGACTTCAGGCCAGGGCAGTGTCAAGAAAGAGGCAAACCAAGACATGCAGATGGAGGCAGCAGGGCCCCTTACCTTCAGCAGAGTGACTGGCAGGCTGGGCTGAAATTCAAGCTTTTGGGTTTCTCTCATTCTGAACTGGCCCTTGTCTTCTTGGAAGAAAGGGGAGCAACATGGGATGCCCCAGACTTGAGTCTGTGGTATAAGTTTAACTTCTGAGTTTGGTCCTCACCCTGGGACCAAACTTTGTAAAGCTCTCCTCTCCATCCCCTGGCCTTAACCCATCCCAGTACACCTCGGAGGATCCTCTTTTTCTCTGACCTCCAAAGACAGTGGGGAAGCATGGTGGCTGGTCTCTTCTCTCAGGAAAGCCCCCTTCCCTCTCTAGGACTGGGTTATGGCATTAAACAAAGGGGGCACAAAATAAAAAGTGGCGTTGAGGACCTCTGGTGCTTTTTCTCTCTCTGTCTGAACGGCAGGATACGTTTGCTCACATGTATGTAATTTTTGCTTGACGTTGGATGTAGGGGCAGGGGGTTGGGAGCACAGTGAGGAGGCATATGGTGTGTGTGTGTGTGTGTGTGTGTGTGTGTGTGTGTGTGTGTGTGTCTGAACAGCTGACTGATAATTTGGAAATGTTCTCAGTGTCTGGGGGCTGGATGGCAGCTATTTTAGTTGTCTCTGGCATCTTCCTCGGGGCAGGTGGCATATCTTAGAAGTCATCAAGAATGGGCCTTTGGAGCTCATTTGGGTCAATCCACATGCTTACACAGGGGGAAACTGAGGCCCAGAGAGGCTACACAGCAAAGGATTCCAGAATTCAAAGCTGGATTCTAGACTGGTGCCCTTCCCATGCATGCAAGTGGTGTTTGTGTATGTGGTGGGAGGGCACATGTGAGCATAAAAGCCAGTGTGGAGCTGTTGTTGCTTGTGGCTTTGGAGGGCACAAGTCGTCTTCTCTGAACCCTTCCTCTGCCTGTGTATGAGGATGGAAAGGTTTAGATGGCATATATGTCCTTGTAAGTGATTCTAGCACTGGGCTTCAAGGAGTGTGTCTGTGTGTGTGTGTGTGTGTGTGTGTGTGTGTGTGTGTGTGTGTGTATATGTGTGTGGTGCAATCTCCTTTGTGAAGACCAATTCTCCTTCGTAATTCTCTCTCTCTCCCACATTAGCAGCAGCTTCCTGGTATAAGGAAGAGATCTTTTGTTATAGGAACTCCCTGCATCTCCCTAGGGCCTTTCGTCTCTCCTTCCTGCTTTGAGCCCAGCTCTCATCTCTCACAACAGTATTTTTTAAAAATGGATTTGTATATTTGTTTTCTGTTTTCTCTTTACAAGTTCCCTGCTAAAGTTTAAGTCCCCCACCCCACCCTATTTTTTTGTTTTCACAGTTTAAAGCTGGAAAAGAATTAAAAGAAAAATACTATCTGATTTTCTTGCGAGTAAATCCACTTATTATATATTTACATTTATTTATAGTCTGTGGTTTTTTTTATTAAAAAAAAAATCACCACTTGTTTTTCCTTTTTCTTTTGTAAAAAGAAACCTTTTTGCAATGTCATTGTTGGACTCGCTGAACCCCAAAGGAGCTTCAGCAAGTCCAAGGACCCCCAAAGGGTCAGTGAGCCCCCTTCCCAGGGGGCTGGGGCCTATGGGTCTGGGGGTCCACCATCGCCCCAGGGTCATCGCGTGGCCCTGTGGTGAGGGGTGAGGAGGGAGAGCTGCTTTATATCCCCCGGGGGGTGGGATCTCCTGCCCCCAAGGACAGGAGCTTGGGGTGGTAACCCCAAGAGGCTCACCCTGAGGATTCCGGGGTTTCTGGGCATCTCGGCAAGCCACTGGCAGCCATCCCCTCTCCTTCCTTTCCCTCAAGGCCTAGGAAGTCATCACAGTGGGTTAAGGACCATTAAGGACTGGGAACCTGGGGGCTGGGGCAGCCCCAAGTGCACCCCCCTCCAGGCACCTTTCGGACAGGAGGGACCAAGGACTCTTGGGTCACCTGGAGGCCTGTAATTGCCCCGTTGATGCTGGGCGGAGCGGGCTCCCGAGCCAGGAGCTAGCCCAGCATTCCTGGGGCACCCATCCAGAGGCTCCAGGGACCTGGCAGTGACCAAGAAGCTCACCTGGCCCCGGGGCCTCTGAGTCTCCACCCCCACTCACCCAGGGAGGCAGAGCCCGCTTGGGGTCAAAAGGAACAGAAAAGTAACTCTCCCAGAGTTTAAAAACACAAACAAACAAGTAACAGAAAGCCCTGATTAAATGCAAAGAACATCCCCCTTCCTTTCTGTTCCTTCTCACTTTTTTGCTTTAATGTTATCTTGGTTCCCTTTTATTTTTTCATTTAAATTGGTTTTTATTAAATGTTAAAATAATGGTACATGGGAAATCATGCATTTTCTTTTAGATTTATTTTCTATTTTTAATTTTTATCCTCTCTTGCTTTTTTTAAAGTTTGTTTTTCCTTTCCTCGTTTATGTTTTTTTTTTTCACATTTTCTGTTGTTTGGCTTCTTTGTTCCTCTTATAGTTTGTTCTTTTTTTAGAATTTACTTATGTTTTTCTCTTTTTTTGTTTTTTTGCTTTTGGAAGGTTTTTCCCCCCCGTGGATGGTTTGGTTTTCCCCACCCTCCCCCCACCCCCTGACCCACCCCGCGGGCCACGCCCCCACTCTGGGCTCTGCCTGGGACCCGGCAGCTGACGGAGGCCCCGGTGGCTTCATACGGGGGTGGTCCGGCGGTTGGCTGTGTTGGAGTGGAGAGAGTCTTTGTTCTCCTTCTGGATACAGTTGTGAACTTGGAGGAAGCTGTTATCCCTGTCGGAGTTGTAGGTGGCGGTGGGCGTAGTGGCGGCCTTCAGGGGGTCCCTGCTGAGGGTGTACATGGAGATCTCCGTGGACGGCAGGGTGTTGAAGCCCTTGAGGCCCACGGGGGAGGCGTCCCTGGAGTGTGAGGGCTCGGTGGAGCGGGAGCTGGAGCGGCTGCGGCGCTGGTAGCGGTAGCGGTAGCTGGGAATGCGGGTGATGGCGGAGGCCTGGAGGTAGTCCGTGGCGCGGGCTGTGGCCCGTAGCTGTTTGTGCCGGTCGATAAACATGTGCACGGCCAGCACACCGACCATCTCGGCAATGATGAAGGACAGGGCCCCGAAGTAGAAGGACCAGCCGTATGAGTAACTATTCTTTTTGGAGTCGCTCTTGGAGGGGTCTCCCGCATTGGCGGATATGTACACTATGATGCCAATGATGTTACTCAGACCTGTGGGGCACAGGATGGACATGGAGGAGGGGTGGGGCAGAATCAGAGAGAAGGATGTTAATTTCCAAGCAGAATGCCAGGCACTGGACAGTATTAAAGGACAGTTGGGGGGATGGACTTTTGTTTTCACAGTGCGTGAATAGGTGAATATATAGGGATATTGGCAAACATCACCTTAATACTTTATTATTCTATTTGGAGAGAGCCCACAAAGAGAAGAGCTAATGGGAACAGATATATCGGAAGAGGGGAGAGAAGAGAGAGGCACTCTAGAACTATTGAGTAACAATAATTATAATAGAAATTGTTTAGTGAGCATTTACCCCCTTCCTTTACTGATAAGTGCTTTTCAAAGGGTTTGCAGGTGAGGAAACGGATCACAAAGGGGTTAAGTAACTTGCTCAAAGCTGCATAGGAGATTTGAAGCTGGTGTATCAGGGAGTTAGGACTGGTTCCTGGAGCCAGACTACTTGGGTTCAAAGCCTTTGGCAAGGTAAACTTAGTCTGAGTTTCCAGATCTGTGGAATGGGGGCAGTGATAGGCCTTGCTCCTGTAGGGTCGTGGAGTGAATTAATACACGTGAAAGCTGTTAGAGTTTGGGAATGGTTAAGTGCTACTTAAACGTTAGTCATTATTAAGTGGCTCACGCTACATACAGCCAATGTTCTTTTTCTGGAATTGGAAGCAAATGTGATTGGTTATGTAAGAGGGCTGAGAAATGTAGCTTTGGGTGCCTACCCGCTTCCACCTGGGTAGGGTAGTGAAGGGAGAGCAGAAGTGAGAGTAGGTCCCGTGCCCTGAGAGGGACGTGGGATTTGAGCGCTTTCCTGAGAGGTGGGAAGAAGATGGGCCACTGGGCTAAGAGGTGGGGTCCAGGATGTTCCTGGAGGACTCAGTGCGGGGCTCAGGTGGGAGTTCCCCTCAATATGACCTGTTGCAAGGCCCAGAGATTCCTTTCCTCCCTCCTCTCCTCTCTCTTCCAGGTCCTCCCAGCCAATGGGCACCCAAACCTCAGCCTTCTCCCCACTGGTGGGTCTGGGCTCTGGCCTGCCTCTCTCAGTGGCCTTTCATTACCTGCAGACACGAAGAAGATGCCGGCACTCAGGATGATGTTGTGTCGAGTCTTGTAGAACTCGCTGGCTGCGATGCAGAGCCCACCCATGAAAAGAAGAATCACACTCAGGATCGGGAAAATGCTCGAGGCCCTCACGGCCCCTGCAGAACAGGGAGGTTCAGAGAGAGAAAGAGCATGGCTGTGAGACTGAGGCTTGCAGGAGGGAAGAGGCGGCAACACACAGGAATGGGGGTTTTATGGACACAGGACCAGAGTGAGGTTGCTTAGCAATACTAGGGAGGAGGGAGGAGGGAGCGAGAGCAGGCCACTGCCCAGCTCACAACCCTTCAGAGGCTTGTCTCTGCCTACAGGCCCAAAGTTGAGTGCCTGTTGAAGCCCACAGGGTCCTGTGTGACTTAGCCTCTGCCCAGCTCCAGCTGCATTCCTATGTTCTCTTTTGTCCAGCCACAGCACACTTCTCATGTCCTGTCATTGCATGCTGCTGACTTTGATGTACTGAGTTTTTTTACTAGAATGTTTTTCCTACTTTTTTTTTTTTTTTTAACAGAGACAGAGAGTCAGAGAGAGGGACAGATAGGGAGACAGACAGGCAGGAACAAAGAGAGATGAGAAGCATCAATCACCAGTTTTTTGTTGCAACACCTTAGTTGTTCATTGATTGCTTTTTCATATGTGCCTTGGCCGTGGGGCTATAGCAGACCGAGTAACCCCTTGCTCAAGCCAGCGACCTTGGGTCCAAGCTGGTGAGCTTTGCATAAACCAGATGAGCCCGCGCTCAAGCTGGCGACCTCGGGTTCTCAAACCTTGGTCCTCTGCATCCCAGTTCGACGCTCTATCCACTGTGCCACTGCCCGGTCAGGCCCTGCTCTTTTTCACTCAGCAAACTTCTGTTCATCCTTCAAAATTCAACTCAAAGCTTCCTTGTCTATAAAGCCTTCACTGACATCCTTAGGCAAAGTTTTTAGCTCCTTCCTCTGCTCTTTGGGGTACTTGGGGCACATTAAGAGGCAGTGATTTGTGGTTAGGGAACCACATGGCCTGGATTTGGGATTTGAATCTGGCTTTAGCATTTATTGGCTGTGTAAGTTTAGGTAAATTATCTCACTTCTCTGTGCCTCAATTTCCTCATCTGTAAAACGGGGACGGTAGTAATGCCTGCCTCCTAAGATTGTTGTGAGGATTAGATGAGGTGGTTCTGACAATGCACTTAGATAAGTCTTTGAGGGCATACAGTAAACATTTGATGAATGATAGTATCCAGGTGGGCATGTTTGGGGTGAACCCTCGCTGGGTAAGAGGATGAGGGTGTAGGGTAGAGGGCAGCTGAGTTACTCTGCATTCTCAGCACCGTGTCCCCCCAAGGCAGGGACAGGGGTGCCTCCTCCCCAGACCTGAGCAGATGTTCTCTCCTTGCATCGTTTCTATGATAAGGCACTGTATCCCCAACCTGACCCCTCCACCCCTCTCTACACCTGCACGCGCACACGTGTGTGCCTGCACATGCACACTCACAGCTACCTGCATTCCCATCGTGAGCACACGGACGGTGAGAGCTTATTGAAGACTCACAGCTACCTGCATTCTCACCTTCATGAGCACACAGGGACAGTGAGAGCTTATTGAAGACCCAGGAGAGAGAGAATGTTTGTTAAGCACCCATTCTGTGCCAGGTTTTGAGTGGATAGCTAACATACATTATATAATATAATTCTCATAACAGCCCTTCAGGGTTGTGTTTTTTAGCTCCAGTTGACAGATGAGAAAACCGAAGTTCAGAGAGGTTGAAGTAAGACCATTCAGCTAGTGAGTCAGAATGGGGATTTTGCAGTTAGTCTCATGTGAGTTCAAATCCTAGCTTTGTCACTTACTATGTGTGTGACCTTGGGCAAGAGTCCTTACCTCTCTGAGTCTCAGTTTCCCCATCCCGTAAAGTGGGAAGAACACTAAGAATATCTGGCTCACAGGACTGTTGTAAGGCCCTACTGCTCTTGAGATAAAGGTAAGCTCAGAGCATGATCCACAAGGATCTCTGGGTCATGCTTACCTTTATCTCAAGAGCAATGGGAAACATTAACGGGCTCAAAGCAGGCAGAACTGTCACAAACTGGTTTGCATCTTAAGCATGTGGGGCCAAGGGTGGCTTCAGTGCACCAGTGAGAAGGCTATCACAGCTAACCAGACAAGCTTAGGTGCTTAGACTAGGGTGGGTGCAGAAGGTATGGGCAGAGGTGGGTGGGTTTGAGGGATGTTGAAGAGGTGAGTTAAGACTTGGTGATGGGTGGATAAGAGAGTGGTTTTGAGGATAACTTCTCGTTCTCAGATGTGCCAGCTGGATGGATAAAACTGCTTGTGAGACAGGATCAAGCTTAAGGAGTGAGGAGAGGAAGAGCAAGGTTTGGTTTGGCTCATGCTGAGTTTGCGGTGCTTTGCGAGCGTGAGTGTGGAGTGTGGAAGGGAATTGGATGTGCAGGTTTGGGGCACAGACGTGTGGGTTGAGCTGAAGCTGTAAATGGTGGGGGTCACATAGCTGAGCACAGAGGAGCCCCCCATGGAAGAATAATGTTTAGTGACCAGCTTGGGAAGACCTTGGGCAAATCTCATGGTGTCCCTGGACCTCTATTTCCTCATCTGTAAAATAGGGATGAAAATTCAATCTCAGTCGATCTCACGGGGTTATAGGTAACTAGGAAGAAGAATGTTGGAAGCTTTTGAAAATGCAGAATGTTGATAAATTATAAACAATTTATTATTTTCTGTGTCGGTGACAGAAATGAGTGTCATTAGTAACCAAGAGGGAATGACATTTTACCTTCTGGATGGGGTGCTCTAAGCTAAAAGTTCTATACTAATCCTTTTTTGAGTCAAATTCTGTAGACAAATCATTTCACCATCTAGTGCCCCAGTGTGCCCTGACACCTATGGCCACCCTGCTGTGAATCCATCTTCATGGGGCCACAGTTGGAGGATGGGGCAGATGTCTGAGCATGAAGTTTCCTCACTCAGTCAGGCAGAGGAGGAGGGGGTGCTCTGTGGGGTAGGAGTGGTGGGAGGGCAGGCCCAGGCCTCTTTGCCTGTCTCTCCACAGAACCCAGGCAGTGGTGGGATTCAGCCGGTTTGCATCGGTTCAGTAGAACCCATACCAAACTTTTTGTTGAGTTTGGTGTACTGGTTGTTAAAATGGCACTTGTAATCAGGGTTCTTTCTAAGATGGGTGCCTGGGCAGCCGCCCAGTGTGGAAATCACAAATTTTTATTCCTTACTCTTTTTTAACGTTTATCTGTGCAACAGTGTATTCTAAGTGTTCATAGTAATGTTTATTCTGTCCATAGGTGAAAAAAATTGCAAGTGAGGATGCCAATCAAGAAGCAATATGTCCTGACCAGGTGGTGGCGCCGTGGATAGAGCGTCGGCCTGGAACGCAGAGGACCCAGGTTTGAAACCCTGAGGTCATTGGCTTGAGTGTGGGCTCATTCGGCTTGAGCATGGGCTCACCAGCTTGAGTGTGGGATCATAGTTATGATCCCATGGTCACTGGCTTGAGCAAGGGTTCACTGGCTTGGCTGGAGCCCCCCCCCCCCCCCCATCAAGGCACATATGAGAAAGCAATCAATAAACAACTAAGGTGCCACAACAAAGAATCGATGCTTCTTACCTCTCTCCCTTTCTGTCTGTCTGTCCCTCTCTCTGTCTCTCTTGCTAAAACAAACAAACAAACAAAAAAAAGCAGAAGAAGATGTAATATGGAAATATCTTAAATAACAGTTTTGTTGTTTTTGTCAGGCATTATTTAATATTTTTTCATTAATATTTTAAAACTCTTAAAACAATCTAGTTTTGTGTACCTCTTTTATTCTTATTTAAGTATTAAATGCATGAAATAATAAACTACCTTTTGGTATATCGTTTTTTTATACTTAAAATGATCATTAGGGCAGAGAACCAGTTGTTAAGTTACTTGAATCCCAGCACTGAGCCCAGGCACAGGCTTTCCCTTCTGTAGGTCCAGGTCTGCACTCTGATGGGGTTGGACTATATGATCTTCAAGGTTCTCTGTCCTCCAAGGCCTCCCCTCAGGCAGACTAGGCTGCTGTCAGGGGTGCAAGTCGTGGCCTTTAATCAAAACAGTTGTCATAATCAGATATAGGGAGGGTGGGTCCTGGTTTTGTGGGCACGGTGTTAAGCTCTTTATGCCTGTTATCCCATTTGGGATTTGATCCTTTCTAATGGGTTGGGAGGAGCTTCTAGGCTCTTGGGCATCTCTCCCTCCACCCTTCCACACTCTCTGGATGGGGAAGCCACTGACTGTGAAATGGGGTGGGCCGCAGCAAAAGCATGTGTGAGTGTGTGTGTGACAGTGTGTGAGTGTGAGAGTATGGGGGAGATGAGAGAGAAGGAGAGAAAAGAAGGAAGAAGGAGAGGAAGGGGGAGGGAGAGAGAGAAGGGATTATTGGAGAAGAGAGAAAGACCTCAGAGCATGAGGAAGAGGGAAAAGAAGATGGTGGGTGAGGGGAAGAGAGAGAAGTCGAGAGTGGTGACTGGGAGCATGGGGGACAGGTGCCAGTGCTTGGGGGTCTCATCCTGGCTCGCTCACTGTCTTTGTGGCCTCTGTGCCTCCCCTTTCTCATCTGTATAATGGGGACACCAGTAGTACCTACCTCTCAGGGTGTTTGTGCAAATAATGAAGATAATGTATAAAAGTGCCAGGCCTGGCACAGACACTGTCAGGTGTCCAATGAACGTTTGCTACATGTAATGACATATGAATGTCCTTCGGGAGCGCCATCTGTGCAGGTCCTGGGTGCTTTCCCAGTTCCTGTGTCTTGGGTTGGTGAGCAGCTATAGAGCTCAGGAAAGAGAGCCTGAGCACCTCTCACTAGCGGTGTCTCCTGCCCTCCCTGAGCCTCAGTTGCCTCCTGTGCCGAAGGGAGAGGGTCGGACCGCTGGCTCAGAGGGCTGCAGTGAGGGGTCATGAGTGAACACATCTCAAGCAATGAGAACAGGGCCCGGTACCCGATGAGCACCGGGGGATGTTGGTTCTCCCCACGGCAGAGCATGTTTTTGCTGCTCCTCCCGGGCCTGTGGTTACCCGGGTTGGTGTTGGTTAAAGTGTAGGTTGTGACTCATGAGTAGCTTGTAACGTCAGCATGGTGGCTGCAGCAAGGACAGAATAGAGACTGCCATCGTGTGCGAGTGGGCCAAGGCAGGCACCGTGTTGTGAGACGTTGGCTCTACGTGCGTGGAGTGCGTGAGCGCCAGTTGCAGCTTAGGAGGTTCCCTGACTGCAAGATTTGGTCACAATTTTAGCCACACTGACTGACCATGATGACTTCTGGTGGGAATGTCTCTCTAAACAATTTTGCTGGAAGGGGCTGCCAGGCTGGAAGCCTGGAATAAACCAATTCACTTGGTCCTGCATAACCTGCCGGAAGGCAGATGGCATCTCAGAAAGTGTGCTGGGCTAGGTTAAGTCATTTTATCTCTCTGGGCCTCAGTATTCCCTCATCTGTAAAGCAGGAGGTTGGGACTGTGTGTAGCACCAGCATTCTAGGAGCGGGGAGGATGTGTTGCTGTGTTTCTAAGCTCTTACTTGAAGGAGAGGAGTGATGGACTTCTTTCACATGTCCCACCGGGCACTGGGGAGCCCTGACAAAGCACCAGCCTAGCCCTTGTCTCACTGCGTCCTCAGAGTCCCTGGTGGACTGGTATTCATCCAGGCTCAGAGAAGTTGAGTAATTTGTTCAAGGCTGCAGAATTAAGACCTCACTTTGAATTCAGGTCCTTTCACTCTAAATCTCAAGCTCAGACCTTGACACCTGGTATTCTCCATACCTCCCACACTTAGGTACCTAGGAAATCTCTCAGTGCCTGCAGGGACTGGCAGAGGGGGTGGTGAAGGGGGAATACAGAGGGGCGTTCTCCGAGGCTGGGAAGGGTGGCTTTGGCTCAGCTTCAGACCCAGCGTCCACCTTGGTCCTCATTCTGGGAAAAGGGTGAATATGCCAGGGGCACTAGGGAGGGTGGGTTCTTGTTTGTTTATTCAGCAGACATATCCTGTGCCTGACTGGGGACAGGCCTTCTGTTGGGTTGGGTGGGGGTTAGGGAGAACTCTATTTGAAGCTACTCAGAGAAGTATTTGTTCACAGTTCAGGGGGGGGAGAAGAATCCACATCAGAAATCATGACATGCAGGTTGGCAAACACAGTGGTCACCTCCCTGCAACCCAGCCTCCTCTTACATTCCCAGCCTCAGAGAGGGGCAGCACTGCTCACTGTCTCTCAGCCAGGACTCCTAGATGTCTGTGAGTCCTCTCTCTCCCACCTCTCCGCATCCAGGCTGTCAATGTGTCCTGCTGGCTCTGCCTTCAAATACATCCAGGATCAGACTCCTTCTCAAACCCCGTTCCAACTCCCACCCCAGTCCCCCCACCTGCATTTCTAGCCTGGATTGTGGCTATCTTCTCCTGGTCTCCCTGCTCCTGCTCAGACCCCACAGTCAGTCCTCCAGCAGACGCAGAGAGAAGCAGCAGTTAGCGCAGATGTTTGTCCTCACCATTGCTGTGCTCAGAACATTGCGAGGTCCCATCTCAGAGTAAAACTGAGGCCGACAAATCCTGGCCTCCCACCTGCCTGCTTACTACTCTGCCTAACCACGTGGCCTCCTGGCTGTTTCTGAGCATGCCAGCTTCCGACACTTGGCAATAGCCATTCCCTCTGCCAAGCATGCTCTTCCCAGTATACCTGCAGGACCAGACAGATTCCCTCACCTGCTTTAGATCTCCTTCCTTTCTGACCACCCCACTGAAAACTGAAGCCCTCTTTTTGGACACGCCCTCTCCCTTCCTTGCTCAATTATAGCCTTTGTACTTTTCACTGTATAATATATGCAACAATAATGGCTAATGCTTACCTAGTGCTAGTGCCTATGATTGAGGCTGGTCTGAAGAATTGTCTTATATTAACTCATTTAAGCATCATTACAACACTGGGAAAGTACCAATAACCACCATCTCCATTGTGAGGAATCTGAGGCCAAGGAAGTGGCAGAGTCAGATTTGAACCCAGGCAATGTGTGCTAAAGCCTGCTGTTATGTTCAGATGCCTCCTGTTGTGTCCTAGCTCAGTAAATTTATCCTCCAAATAAGCCTCGTGCCAGTCTTCCCAGCCTCAGAAGCTTTTCACTTCCCCTTTCTTGCAGGTGTCTGCTCCTAGTCTTAACCAGCCCCGGGAACTTTCTTCCTGCTTGTGTGGTTAAATACTCTTGGGTGGTCATTTAATCTTTGGGAAGGTGTAAACTCCTAGTTCAAGTATAATCGAATGAGGCCTCTCTTGGTGGGGAGGGACAGGCCCTAACCAGAGCCCTCCCTCCCCTCCCCTTCTATTCACTTCTGGCTCTGCAAAAAGAGTGTTTGACACAGTAAGGCCCTGTTACTGCAGCTGTGTTGTGTGTATGTGCATGTGCATGTGTGACCTCTTGGTGCCAGCCCCTCCATTCCCCCTGGACAGAATGTGTCAGGGACATCCCATCAGCTCCAGCCCCAGGAGAGCCAGACCCCACCCTGTAGTCCTGGGCTACAGGTGGCTGCAATACAGTTGATTTTGGGGTCTAGCACACAGAAGGCGCCTAATACATGACTGGAAGGGAGCTCATTTCCTCTGATCTTCTTCCCCTGCTTCGAATCACATTGGGACAGCTGGGTGATACCACTCCCATTTCCTGGACCTGACACACACATGCACACAAACACTCACCATGCAGGGACCCACATGCACACAAGCAGACATGTGCAAACACACAGGCACTTACCCATTCAGACAGGCAGACACTCAGACTTATGGACATGCAGGCAAGGAAAGACATAGAACACATTGCCCCATAATTGAATGAATGAATGAATGAATACATGTGAATCTCCAGGGACATGTGCACGAGCGTGTGCATGCATGCGCGTGCACGCGCGCGCGCGCGCACACACACACACACACACACACACACACACCACACACACAATGTAATCTGCTTCTAAGTGGTCTTTCAAACTTGATATCATGTATAAAAGTGGGGGAAGAAGGGAGACCTGGGACAGGAACAAGGAAAAGAGGGTATTTCAGACCCTTGACCAACTGCATCTCACAATTCTACTAATTGGTAGGCAATTTTCCACTCTTACAGATGGGGAGACTAGGTTCTTAGAGGTGAAAGCACCAGGCAGATCAGGGGCTGAGCTGTCCCTTGACCTCAGGTCTGCTGGATACCAAGAGGAGCCAGGGCCCCTGGGCAGCTCAGATCTCTTTTGGTCTCCTGAATACCAGGATAGTTGGCCCCAAAGACCCAGGAAAAAACACTTAGAGGTTCCTCGGGAGCTCTGGCTCTGCCTGGCAAGGCCTGCAGTCCCACACTTACACATGTTTATACTTTCGTTTGTTCCAGATAGTGTGGCCCTATGCCAGGCTCTGTGCTGGGCACTGGGGAGTCAGAGGTGGTTCAGAACAGATCCTGCCCTTAAGGTGAGCAGAGTCCAGTGGATCCTGGCCACGAGAGGCACTCCAGTGTCCTTCCTGGAGCCTACCCAGCCTGTCCCCCTGCCCCTCTGATTCTGAGGCAGGCTGAGTGCAAAGGGTCAGAGCCAAAGATGCCTGGTCTGGGCACACAGGGCTCTGGTGCCTCTCTTTGCTGAGCCCATTTGTACCTTCCTGGATCCCCCACCCCTGAGACCCCTGTCCATCCTCACAGTCTTCTACTGTCCTCTGGAAACCCAGCAGTGTCCTGTCCCACTGCCCACCACAATCACCAGGCCACCTCTAGCCCTGTCAGCTCTGCCTCCCAAGCAGCATCTCACTCTCACTACCACCACAGCCACGATGGTCCTAGCCGCCATTGCCTCTTACCAGGATGGCTGCCACAGCCGTCATCTGGTCTCCCTGCCTTCCTGAGTATCCCTTTGTGATCCCCTGCCTCCCCTACAGCAGCCAGCATTGACCTTCCAGATCAGTGCCCCTGCTCGTGGCTCCCTTCACAGGTGGAGTGAGATCCACTTTCTTCCCAACAGGATTGGGCTCCTCTGCTCATGGATGCCCTCCGTGCACCCCCCGGGCTCTGATCTGCAAACATACTGCCTTGTTCCTGCCTTAATAAGATCTTTGCTCTTGCCATTCTCTCCTCAGATCCTTGCTTCCCCAAACTCGTCTTAGCTCCTTCATTTAGAGAAGCTGTCCTGACGCCCCCATCTAGGTAACATGCCTCTCTGCCCTGGGCCTGCCCCCTCCCTCTCCACTCTTCACCCATCTCTTCTCCGCGCTTTGAAACTATGCAGGGGGGTAGTTTTCACTTGCTATTGCTTGTTTCTTCCACTGGGATGTAACTTTCATGGAGGCCCCCACTTTCTTTGGATCCCCTTAACTGACAACAGTGCCCTGCACATAGTGAGTGCTTAGTGTATGACTCATGAGTGAATGAACAAACAAACAAACGAATGAATGCTTCTAGAGCCCAGGTCTCAGCTTTGGTGCTGCCTTGTCTAGGGACCCCTTCTAGAATGTTCTCCTTCAGGCTGGGTTAGGACCCATGCTCTCCTGCACTCCACACTTCCTTCTAGCTCATGTCATGGCATAACACCTTACATTCATGGGTCTATCTCCAGACAGTGAGTCCTCGGGGACAGGGGTGGCTTCTTAGGTTCTCACAGCCTCCTGTGTGGCAGGTGCATCGTGCAGATAGGTTTAACAGACTTGAATAGAGAGCTGACTCAGGCTCTACCCACTCAGATGCAGCCCCGCCTACCTTTCATTATAGCTCTGACTACCTCAGGAGAAGCCGGGCAAACCTCCCTGGGCCCCAGCTCTGTCCACCTTAGTGGGGCAGAGGATCCTTCAAGAATGATCCCTGTCTTCTAGCTTCTCTAGTCAACTAGATTAGAGCTTAATAATGATAGGAACTCGCATTTCCAGCTTTAAACAATTACTTTTATTGTCTAGCCCAAGATTAGCATATTACAGATCAGGGGTCAGCAAATTATGCCAAATGCATCCTCCTGCCTGTTTTGTAAGTAGTTAAGTTTCATTGGAGCACAGCCACAACTAATTTGCTTCCATATTGTCTTTGTTGCCACTGTGCAACAAGGGTAGTTGAGTAGTTGGGACAGACTATAGTTTGCAAAGCCTAAAATAAACAGGAAATGTTTGCTGACCTCCTATTATAGATGCTCAGAAATATTGTTGTATTAAGTCAACTCAGACACTCGGATCTTGCACTGCTAATATATGTTTAAGTCTTTTGTCCAGGGATGCCAAAATGAGCCAAACACTAAGTTCTTCTATCTTTAAGAATAAAGAAATGGGCCCTGGCCGGTTGGCTCAGTGGTAGAGAGTCAGCCTGGCGTGCGGAGGTCCCGGGTTCGATTCCCAGCCAAGGCACACAGGAGAAGCGCCCATCTGCTTCTCCACCCCTCCCCCTCTCCTTCCTCTCTGTCTCTCTCTTCCCCTCCCGCAGCCAAGGCTCCATTGGAGCAAAGATGGCCCGGGCGCTGAGGATGGCTTTGTGGCCTCTGCCTCAGGTGCTAGACTGGCTCTGGTCACAACAGAGCAGGCCCCCGGATGGGCAGAGCATCCCCCCATGGTGGGCATGCCGGGTGGATCCCAGTCAGGCGCATGTGGGAGTCTGTCTGACTGCCTCCTCGTTTCCAGCTTCAGAAAAATGCAAAAAAAAAAAAAAAAAAAAGAATAAAGAAATGGAGATATAGAGTAGGTAGGAATAGTCACTGAAGAAACCTATATGTTTCCTTTACTTAACAAACAGCATTGACCAAGCATCTACTGTATTCCAGGAACTGTTCTAGGCACAGCAGAGAATGAGACAATGTTTCTGCGACAAGCATTTGGTGTCTAGCTGATAAAGTATTACACCCTCGCTGTGCTCGACCAGTGTGGCTGTGGGTGGGCCTCCCCCTACCGCTTCTGTGTGCAGGCTGCATGTCTGCCGTGTGGGTCTCCCAGTCCAGCTGTTTCTCTGAGGGTCCTCCCCACCTGGCTGTGTGCCTCATGGTCTCCCTAGGGCCACAGACTGTGTCTCATTCATTCATCTTGATTTCTTCAGCCCTGAGCACAGGGTCTAGCATCAGAAGGTGCTCAATCTGCCTTCACACCACTGCCAAACTTTTTTGTGAGCCCCAGACATGGTAACAGGGAACACAACCAGGCCCTTCAGGAATTCCAGTTAAAAGCAGCATCTTGCAGGAATTCATTAAAAAAAAAAAAGTGATGAGCATTGTAAGATATTTTCTCTCCTTTAAAAAGAAATCTATAAATTGTACCATGTTCCCTGCCTTTCTCTTCCCAATTGCCTGGCTGACTTCATGTTCCATGGGCTTTTCAATGAAACCCGGATTCCAGGCTGACCTGAGATTTGGTTTGATATGAGGAATAATTATTGAAAGAGACAGGTGATCCATATAATAAAATGCCTCCTACATTTTTCATAGTAGTGATCTGAGGGTGGTGCTAACCACTCCACTGCGGGGAGGGAGGGGGCAGAGGGGTGCTCCTGGGAGGAGAGGAGAGCTCTGGAGGAGCGGGCCTGAGAGCCTCAAGCAGAGCCTGAAGCCACTCCTGCTCTGGGCGGCTTTGCTGTCCCGAGTGTCAAGGACCCTCAGCCCCGCTCTTGGAAATCCCTTTCTCAGGGAACATTTCATCTTGTTAGTTTTTGCCGAATCTTGGGAAATTTCCTCTGGGACTCAAATGCTGTCTCTTGATAGGTATGTCTCAGGTGGATTTAAGATCTCAGCTATTACATCAGGTTTTAACTGTGACTTGACAAGTGGTGGAAGAGAAAGACTCTCATTTATTGTTTCAGTAGAAATTCTAATCCGGCACTGCCTAAAGAGTTTCCTCATTCAGCTATTCAGGAAATGTTTACTGAGGGCACTGGCCTGAAAATATAATACAAACAAGATAGGAAGAGCCCCTGGCCTGGCAGTGTTGGTAGGACCATGAGGGAAACGGTTGCTCTAGTAGGCAAGGACCCCACAGCATGGAAAAACTGTTGTGCTCTGGTAATCTGTTTAAGGACATGGAGGACTTCTTGGAAGAGGTAACACTTCAGCTGAGAGCTGGAGGATGAGTAGGAGTTTGCTCTACAGAGAAGAGAGGGGAAGGTGTTGTGGGCAGAGGGACCCAAGCATGAAGGTATGGCCCCTGGCCAGGAGGAAAGGAGAGAGGCTCAGCGTTTCCCTGCCCTCTGCTGAGACAAGGAACCTCAAGATAGTGCGGGTCTTTGGAGCTCTGAAGTTTGGAGAGCAGAATGCATCACCAGGAAGGAGATAAAAAATTACATGCACTCACGAAGGAAATATTCTGCTGTGTCAGCTTCATAATCTGCGTCCTCTGGGAAGTGATCAATTTGCTTGCAGAGACCTTTGAAGTTCCCTGGAAAACAAGGGGAGACAGAACACATGAGACATCATAGTTTCTGGGACTCGGTGCTCACTGGCCTCTTCCTGACTTCTCACTCTTCTGAAGCTGGCTAAGCCTTCTCCCTCACCCTGGAAGGAAGGCATTGCTTTGTCTGTTTGGATGCCCTCCTGGGGAATCAAACACGCCCCTCCCCGGCAGTGCTGCTGTGCGGATCTAAGGCCTAAGACTTCAAAACTCAGCCTCCCACCCCTTCATGGAGGCTTCTAAGGATTAATTGAAGCCTGGAGGATGATGGAGGTTTGATTCAGGGCTGGGAACCGACACTGAGGAGGCCCGTGAACAATGAACCGGTTACCTGTGGCTGCTTCTGTGCCCCAGTTCAGCCAGAAGTCACCTGCAATTTGCATGAGAGAAAGCAGATAGCTTTCCCAGGAAGGCAGACCCCAGGCTGATGCTGACAAACACTCCCACAGCAATTTAGATGAGCTTGCAAAGCACCATCCCATCTGCAGTGGCATGGAATTCACAGCTCCCAGCCCCCAAGAGTGTTGAAATCCAGGAGATGAGCCCCACTAGGGACTGGGCCCTCTGCCTGGGCTTTTGGACTAGACTCATTTTGGCTCTACCACAGGCCTGTGGGGGGTGTTATTAATTCCATTTTACAGATGAAGAAACTGAGGCTCAGGGGGCTACATGACTGAATAAGTACTCATGCCAGGAAATGATGGACTTAGGGCTTTTGATTCTAAATATTTGCTCGGTGATAGGTAAGAACCAGCTACGGTGAAAACCCCTACCCAATGCCACAGCAGCCCTCCCCCCCCCCCCCAGCAGTCATTAGTGAATGAGTGAGCTATGCAATGCAATCTCCATGAAAATAGAGATGTGGGACAGAAGTTACAGCCATGTCCACCTCCTGACAGCAGGGACTCTGTGTCCCCAGTACCAGCATAGGTACCACAAATGCGGGCTAACTTTCCCTAAGTGAACGACTAACTGGACCTATGCTGGGAGTATGGTGCAGGAGGTGAGAGGCAGGCTCAAGACCTGGACCACTTGGGTCCAGCACAGCCTCACTGGGATGCCTCAGTTTCCTCATCTGAAAGTGGAGATCATAGGAATTCTGCGTTGGCAGGTTGTCATGGGGATTAAATGAGCTGACACATATAAAGTGCTCAGAACAGTGCCTGGCACATTAGTGAGCATGCTTGAGGGCATTGCTGTGAGGGAGAAATGGACTTTGACTATATTCAGCCACTGACATTTGGGATTTTTCTGTGAAAGCAGCTAATATAACCTAATTAATGCAGTGCTCTGTACATGTTAGCAATTTATTTTCCTACAGAATTCTGAGCCTCATATCCCGTAAAGAAGGTCTCATTATGTACAATAGAAGTTATTCAGGAATTTTAAAGCATTATAACACAGATCTGTATATACATGTGCATATATAGGGCACTGGTATACTTACATGAAGATGAGTATTTTAGGTATTTCTGGCATTTATTTATTTATTTATTTATTTGAGAGGTGGGGAAGCAGTGAGACAGACTCCTGCATGCACCCTGATTGGGATTCACTTGGCAAGCCCCCTACAGGGTGATGCTCTTCCTATCTGAAGCTGCTGCTTTGTTGCTCGACAACTGAACTATTTTAGTGCCTGAGTGAAGCCATAGAGCCATTCTCAGTGCCAGGGCCAACTTGCTCGAACCATTCAAGTCATGACTGCAGGAGGGGAAGATATATAGAGAGATATATATAGAGAGATGGAGAGAGACAGAGGAAGAGGGAGGGGTGGAGAAGCAGATGGTCACTTCTCCTGTGTGTCCTGACTGGGAATCGAACTCAGGACTTCCACACACTGGGCTGGCACTCTACTGCTGAGCCAATGGGACAGGGCCAATTTCTGGCTTCTATTCTATGCTACATGTTACAGAGAAAATAGTTGACCCCCCCCTCACCTCCCGTTCACTGTCTCTGTACCTAATTTATCTCTTTTCCTGACTTCTGCAAGAAAAATAATTCCCCAGAGCATATTGGGACTTCTGGTAGTTTCACAGAAGTTTTGTAGGGTCCCAAGAGCACAGGGTTTCACCCAAAATGCTCCCATAAGGCAGGTCTCTTTTCTGAGTGTTCTGGGCAGTCCCTCTTCTTACTCCCTCCTTCCCCTGACCTTGCTGTCTTCCAGCTTCTGTCATCCCGAGCACATCTCCCCTTTGCCCTCGTGCATCTTGGTCTATTAACAGAAGACCTCAACCTCCCCCTAGTAGCTTCTTCCCTTTTCCAATCGCATACCCCTCTCTCCTGAGAAGTGTCTTTGTATTGGCTGCTAAGAGGATGTAATATCCTCCGAATTGTTAAAGTTACAAATCAGTGTGTTCTAAAAGCACTTTGTGAAGCACTTTCATTTTCTCTCAGCTCAATCTGACAAACATTTCATCAGCGCCAACTCTATGCCAGGCATCTTTCTAAGGAAGCCTGCAGGAGGTGAGGTGCAGAGAGTGATCCTGATGTGCCCCGAGTCTCCTAACAAGTTGGGGACAGTGCTCAACCCAAACCAAGGGCTCCCAGGCGGAACTTCCGCATCCTTCTTTTAAGGGCTGCACACCTGCACCTGCTCCCCCTGCAGCCTGGCTGCCACTCTGACAGGCCTGTCACTCAGCCATCCTTGACTGACCGTTGGCTCCTAGCATGGTGCCTAGCATAAAAGAACAGAGAAGAGATGCTTGTTGAGAGGCTGTACTAAAATAATCAGCTGCCCAGACCTCTCCTGTGAGGTCTAGACCTGGGTATTCAACCGCCCATTTGATGTCTCCTGGTGGATGTCATAAAGGCACCATATGCTCAGCAGGTCCAAACCTGAACTCCTGGTCTTTATCTCAAGCCTAGTCTTCTGGAGGCACCAACTAGCTCAGCAAATGCCTCTCCATCACTTCTTGGTGCAAGTCTAAGCCCAGTTGTCATCGCCAACATCTCCTCGTCCTCAGTGCAGGTTCCATCCATCATGACATTTGTTGTATTTGCTGCTCAGTGTCTCTCGAACTCATCAATTTCTCTCTATTGACAGCATCACCCACCTCTACGCCACCTTCCTTGCTTCCTGGGAGGACTGCAATAGCTTCCCTACTGGTCATTTTGCACCCACTCTTGTCCCTCTCTATAGAGTTATCATAGTGATCCTTTGAGAATCAAATCTTATCAAGCCACCTTCGGTTTAAAATACTCAATAACTTTTCCGTGCTCTTAGGGAAAATTCAACATCCTTTTTATTTTCTTCTTTGGTTTGAGAGAGAGGGAGAGAGAGAGAGAGAGAGGAAAGAAGGAGGGGGAGGGAGAGAGACAGTAGGAGGGAGGGGGGACAAGAGGTAGAAGTTCTCGTCCCACTTAATTGTTCCATTTAGTTGTGCTCTCATTGATTGCTTCTTGTATGTTCCCTGACCAGGGATCGGACTTGCAACCTTGGTGTGCCAGGATGTTACTCTGTCTGCTGAGCCACCTGGCCAGGTGAAAAGTTTAACGTCTTTAACAGGGCCTGACCCAACCACTGT
Source organism: Saccopteryx leptura (assembly GCF_036850995.1). Taxonomy (NCBI): domain Eukaryota; kingdom Metazoa; phylum Chordata; class Mammalia; order Chiroptera; family Emballonuridae; genus Saccopteryx; species Saccopteryx leptura. The sequence goes on from NC_089503.1 coordinate 308,922,448, forward strand.
CTGGTCTTACCTCCTATCCACCTCCCTCTCTGTGCACATGCCATCTGAGCCTTCCTTCTGCATGTTCCTTCCTACCACAGGATCTTTGCACATGCTGGTCTGGTTGCCTGAGCTCCCTCCACATCCTTTGTTGTCTCCTCTCTATCTCTCTCTACCCTGTTCCCTGCATTGTGCTAGTGGGATGTCTATCACCCTTTTGACTACTCTGTGTTGGGGGAGATGTAAGGCATGAGTGATGCTGGTGGGAATGTTCCAGTAGAGAAGAGAATTGACCCAGAGAAAGGGGGAGCAATGCAGAAGGAATTGAGGGGAGATGAGGTCCAGTACACAAGTGCAAGGGTGGCCTTTGATGGAGTGAATGACGGTACGTTCACTGCACTAGTTGGGCAGGAGAAACTTGTGAGTAGACATGGTGGGAGCTTGTGACACTTCTCTTCTGGTTGCTTCTGTTTTCTTGATAAAATGGGAAGCAGGATCATCAACTGAGAATGAGGAAGGGGAGGCAGCATTGGAGATTCGACAAAGGAAGAAGGGAGTCAAATTTTCCTCCATGACAGTGGGAGAGAGAATGGACTAGGCTCGAAACAAAGTATGCTGTTGGTGGCTTCAAGGTCCCTCTTGTGATTCTGTGGTCTCCTCAGGCCCCATTTAGCATGTCGCTGCAGTTTAGCTGGAGGGCTGCCTTTAACCAGGATGGGGGTCTGTGAGATGAGTGTGAGAAGGGCAGAGAGTGATTATGAAAACTGGCAGGGCCTCGGCTGGGTAACAAGGGCAGTGAAAAGATGGTGCGTCGGTGCATCAGAAGCCTGGAGTGGGGGTCAGAGAATTGTCGGAGTCATGGGCTCATGGGGTGAACCGAAAGGGTGGGCCATGCGAGTCCAAGGGTGGATGCGAAAGCCAGATTGTGGAGTGTGGTTATTGGTCACCTCAGGGTCAAGTGTAAGGCCATGAACTGGGTGGCTCAAAGGAGGTAGTGATGACATTCAAAGTATTTAGCAACTGGAAAGTTCATCTAAATTAATATATAAGATAAAACTAAAGTTCATTTTTATTTTCTATGTACATCATGTATATATTACAAAACTGCTTACTATGTTAAAAGTTGAAGTGTAAATCGATTTATCAAATTGTTCTAATAAGCCCCAAATTACTGGTTGGCTTTTAGAAATCATTGGTGTGATCTTTCGATGATGAGGCACTTAACACTGAATGGTGGTTCTGTCTCAACCACGATTTGACACAGGGAACCACACCAGCTGTCTCGGGTCCTTCTCTGCTGGAGTGTAAGTCAGCCCGTCTCAGGGAGTGCTGAAGTTAGGTACTGAATTTTCTCCTAATCTGGTCAGCTAGAGCAGTGGTCCCCAACCTTTTTTGGGCCACGGACTGGTTTAATGTCAGAAAATATTTTCACGGATCCGTCTTTAGGGTGGGACGGAAAAATATATCACGTGACCAAGACAAGCATCAAGAGTGAGTCTTAGACGGATGTAACAGAGGGAATCTGGTCATTTTTTAAAAATAAAACATCATTCAGACTTAAATATAAATAAAACGGAAATAATGTAAGTTATTTATTCTTTCTCTGCGGACCGGTACCAAATGGCCCACGGACTGATACGGGTCCGCGGTCCGGGGCTTGGGGACCACTGAGCTAGAGGACTTCTCTGTGAAAAGGGCCCTCTTCCTCACACCCCCTGGGGATTGATGGTGCTGGGAGTGGCGGAGTGCGGGCAGTGTGGTGAGGGGAGGGGAAGCCTCCGAGGTAGTGCTTTCAAGGGCAGTGGTATAAGCACAGCCCGGCCCTGCCACTCAGGCCTGTAGGAAGGATCTTCTCTTCCTGGGCCCTTGACTACCTCTCCGTAGGTGTATTTGGGCTAGGCCTCAGGGTTTGTGGAGCTGCAGGGCCTGATGCTCAGGGCTTATCCCTCTACCCATCCTTGGGGAGGAGGGGGAGGAGATGGGGCTTTAGTCCAGCCCCTCCCTCCGCTGCCTCAAAAACCCAGGAGCCACCCCTGCCCAGCCCTCTCCCCAGACTTACTGGGGCTTACTGGTGCCATAGGTAGGAGGTCAGTATTTAATGACCAGAGAGGCAGGACTAGTAAGTACCTGCTGGCTGAGGCCGGGGGTGAAGCCAGGTGCCAGGGGGACCCTCTGCCCAATTGCGAAATCTGCAGGAGGTCTGCCTACAAGAGGAGCCTTGAGCAGGGTGGTGCTAGCTCCTCAAAGAAGGTGTGCTGGGAGGGAATGATGGCTTCGGAACTCTGGTAGAGAAGGCCGGGATGATTTTCAGCGAGGCAGGGAGTTTGGAGAAGAGGCTGAGGAATGGTCTCAAAACAGCAGTGAGGAGCAGGGAGGGTCCTACCATCTCCAGGCCCAGAGGCATGGGCTAAGTGCCTGACACTAGGGTGTGGAGGGAAATCTAACCTGACCCCTGCCCTTCAGGGACACACAGTCTGGGGGTGGGAGGGGGGAGGCAGAAAACACAGAATGTAATGCCTCACATACTATATTAGAGGGATGGATGTACAAGCCTTATGGGAACAGCGTTGTTCAGCTAACATTTATGGAACACCGACTGTATGCAATGCTCTCCCTGCGACCTGCTGAAGACAGAGAAAAATATTCTTCCTGTGCCCACAGGACTTGCAGCCTGTGGTGGGGGACAGAGCGCAGATGCTGTGGCGTAGCAGGGTGTGTGCTGTGACAGAGCAAAGCCTGCCTGGGTGCACACAGTAGGTGCATATCTCGGTGTGTCAGTGTGTGGGTGTTGAAACTGGCCTCCTGAGGAGGAGCTGTCTGAGCTGCTCCAGAAGGCGGAGAGGGAGTCAGCCAGGAGAAGCAGGTCATGTGTGTGTGTGTGTGTGTGTGTGTGTGTGTTGGGGTGTGATGAGGAAGTAGTGGAGGGTGAGGAGAGATTCTAGGAAAAGGGGCCAGCAAGAGCAAAGTCAGGGAAGCAGGGAAGTGCTGGACACACAGGAGGAACAGACTGTCTGGAGGAGGAGGTCTGAGGAAGTATCCCAGGGCAGAGTTGGAGGTAAGTAGTGGAATGCTGGAGCTGGCTTGTACTGGCTCCTGGGAGCTGACCTGGTGTCTTTCCTAACTTACATTAGAAACTTGAAGTCAGCCATGGTGGGAGTATTTGCACCACAGGAATCGGCAAATAGTACTTCTCAAGATCCCCTTCATGGCCCAGAGGTCCAGTGGTTACATGTTCACCGGCACACCACTGGATGGAAGGCCATCTTGGGTGAGGGGTCGGCTGATGTGGACATGACATCCTAGTGGGATTGGAGATTTCCAAAAACGTTGGTTCATTTACAGAGCAGGATGGCCGAGCATGAAAGCAGGAGACGGCTGGAGAGGGACAGGGGCCAGATCCCACAGGGGCCTGTGGTCCCGGGTGAACTGCCCACTCCCCCACAGGCATTGGCTTTGAGCATTTGGAGGATAAGGAGAGAGTGTAGGGGAGACTCTCCCTTCATGAACTCTAAGTGATTATTCTGCCAAGGGGCCCAACAGCCACAAAAATCTCTGCTGAACCCCCACTCCAGAAGGGCAGTGATGCCGCACCAACTCCAGAGCTGAGTGACTTCAGGCCAAGTCAAGACAAAAAGGCCAAGGGCTGTGCCTAAGGCTGCTGCAGCTCTGCCTCTGGGAATTTACTGTCTCAGCCTGGAAATTTCAGCTTGCAGGTATTAAGTAGTTTAGGAGGAGGTTTCATCAGCTTTGTAAAAAGCACATTAATATCTCACAACACCAACTGCTGTCTCATGTCTGTGAGATACAATAAGCTCTTCATAAACCTGGTCATTAGGGGCTGCACAGACGCTGTTTTCTTTTCTACTTCTCATGAGCAGTTGTAGGGAGCAGCATGGGAGCCAGGAGGGTGCGGGTGGAGGGGCTGAGGCACCGGGAGGAGGCTGGCTCAGTAATTTTCTAAGTGAAGTAAATGAAGGGTTTGGTGGGAGCTGCTTTCTCTGTGTTTTGAACCCTTTCTGCTCCTGGCTCCTTGCTTTGCTGGCAGGGCCCTCCCTGAAGGCAGGGATTCAGGGAACTTTGAGTGGGTGAGCAATGGCTGGCTTGTCCCTCCTAGAACACCAGCCCCCAGCACCGCCCTGGCACCAGCTGGTGCTTGAGGGTTTGAAACAAGTCTATGTGGTTTGCTCTTTTACCTGTTGTTCACTTTTTCATTCATTTATTCATTCATTGGATTGTTCTGAATGCCTACCATGTACTTGGTCCTGTGTGGACACTGGCTGGGGTTAGAATGGGGTAAGGAGTCTGTTGTGGCTCCTTCCTCTTTTCCCTGAGTTTGCCTTTTCCATTTGCCCTAAGCTGTCACCTCCCAGAGGTCCTGACCCCATAGCGAGCACTTGCTCATACAATCTCCAGTGGTATCCTGTCCTCATTCTTATCATTCTTGTCATCACAGCTACTTCTTTAATTCCTTCTATGTGATGTGGGGGAAGAGAATGTACTTCAGACTCAGAAAGATCTGGCTTCTCAGCCTGACTTTGCTAGCTATGAGCTGTGTGGCCATGAGCAAGTTATGTGACCTCTCTGTGCCTCAGTTTCCTTAGCTGTAAAAAAGGGATATTAATCTCTGTCAGGTGATTCTGAGGACTCAATGGGATGACAGAAGTGAAGCCCTCTAGTGAGTTTCTAACCCAGAGCAGGCACTTTGTGAATGTTGTTCTTCCTTCTCTTTCTTCTTTAAGAGGCATCTCTTTCGGCAGGCCATTCTTGATTGCCCTAAGCCAGAAAGACTTTTCCCTCCCACAGCTGCTGTGCAATGCCTCTGGGTTTCGGTGAGTGTAGGAATCAGCGGGGCATCGTGCTAAGCCAGATTCCAGACTCCGTGGGTGTGGGTGGGGCCCGAGCGTCTGCGTTTCTCCCAGGCTCCCAAGGCAGTGCTGACACCACAGGGTCCCCGAGGGACCACACTTTGGGCTGGGTTGTGAGGCTTTCAAGCACTTTGTATCTGTTTTGTCATCGTCTGCATTCTGGTATCATTGTTTAGGAAGACATGGCTACAAGTCTGTAAGCTTCTTAAGGACAGATTTTCTTAAAGAGAAATTCTTATGTGAACATGTCATATTTCCCTTGATTCTAAGATGCTCACATGAACAGTTAGTTCAGTGTTTCTGAAGTTGGGATGTGTCTTATAACTGATGGGCTCATTTACTGCAGTGTGTCTCTCTTCTCCTGAAAAATCACTGTTACATGGATGATGTGTCTTATAAGTAATGATAACGGCTACATGACAAATGTTTATTGAACAAATGGACAAATGAATGAGTCAGTGTGGGTGTGTGTGTACATGTGTGTGTGCACACACATGTGTGTAGGCAGGGAGTATACTACACATTCCATTCTTCTAAACAGATGAACATTATGTCAACTGTTAGAATCCCCAGGGCACCAGGAGATTTTGTGCCTCTTTCTTTTTTGAGAGAGAAAGAAAGGGTGAAATGGAGGAGTGGGAAGCAACAACTCATAGTAGTTGCTTCTCGTATGCGCCTTGACCAGGCAAGCCCGGAGTTTTGAACTGGTGACCTCAGCGTTCCAGGTCAACACTTTATCCACTGTGCCACTACAGGTCAGGCACGCCTCTCTTATTAAAAGCCTATTTGACAGTATAAAAATGGGGGTATACTCCACAACCTAGCAATTTCTTTTAGAAATTTACTTAGGAAGAAAGAACACTTGCATATATGCACAAGGAGATGAGTATAGAATGTTTGTAACAGCACTGCTTGTAACAGCCAAATGCTGGGAACAGCCCACTTTAATATTGTTAGAGGAAAGATAGTACCTTTGAGTATGTTACTATAATGGGGTCAGCAGTGAATGTGAGTGGGTTACAGCTACACATGTCAGCACAGGTGAATTCTGCAAACATAATATTCAACATAAAAAGTCAAGCCACAGGAAAATGTGTATGGTATAATTCTATTTTCATGAAATTAAAAACTTGTACAACTAGACCACAGATTGCTTAGAAATACATACACTTGTGGTGAAGCTGTAAAATCAGGCAAGACGATGATACACACAGCATTCAAGTCAGAGTGACACAGAGTAGGAGAGGGTGCGGAATGTGGCAGGGAGGGCATGTGATGACTTTAATGCACTGAGGACGCTCTAATTCTTAGCCTGATGGTGAATACACAGCTGCTTATTCTTTGTGTCTCTCTATGGCAGAGCCTGCTGGCTATTTCCTAGTATCCTGTTCTATCTTCCCACGTTTTGCTTGGACATATGACTTCCAGAATGTAGACTTTTGCTCCTAGACTCTGTTGCAGCTAGAGGTAGCCATCTGACTGAGTTCTGAACAATGAGATGTAAGTAGAAGTGGTGGGAGCAATTTCTGAGAAATGTTCTTTATGGGATGTACCCTTCTCAGCTATTTCCTCCTGGCACATGGACTTTGGAGGTCAAAGGTTGCCATCTTGGATCACTACACAACCTTGAGAATGGAGAGCTGCACGGTGATAGAGGCATCTGGGCCACACCACTATGGAGTCTAGCCCTGGACATCTTATCTCTAGTTGTGCAATGAGAGAAAAATAAACCATCTTTTAAATTTTAGTTAAAAAATATGGTAGCTGAATCTAATCCTAATAAACACAATCATACATGTTAAAATAGTCTTTTTTTTTTTTGTATTTTTCTAAAGTTGGAAACAGGGAGGCAGTCAGACAGACTCCTGCATGCATCCGACCAGGATCCACCCGGCATGCCCACCAGAGGGCGATGCTCTGCCCATCTGGGGCCTTGCTCTGTTGCAACCAGAGCCATTGTAGCGCCATAGAGCCATCCTCAGCGCGCAGGCCAACTTTGCTCCAATGGAGCCTTGGCTGCGGGAGAGGAAGAGAGAGACAGAGAGGAAGGAGAGGAGGAGAGGTGGAGAAGCAGATGGGCACTTCTCCTGTGTGCCCTGGCTGGGAATTGAACTTGGGACTCTTGCACGCCAGGCCGACGCTCTACCACTGAGCCAACTGGCCAGGGCCTAAAATAGTCTTTTATATGTATTTAATATCAAACACATTTTAAAGAAGGCAATTTATAGAACCCTCAGTGCTGGCATATAGGGGGTGCTTATTAAATATCTGTAGAATAACTGAATGAATTGAAAGGTGTCTCAGTGTTCCTCACAACCTCTTTGTTCAGGATAAACTTTTTTTTTTTTTTTGTATTTTTTGAAGCTGGAAACGGGGAGAGACAGTCAGACAGACTCCTGCATGCGCCCGACCGGGATCCACCTGGCACGCCCACCAGGGGGCGACACTCTGCCCACCAGGGGGCAATGCTCTGCCCATCTGGGGCGTCGCTCTGTCGCGACCAGAGCCACTCTAGTGCCTGGGGCAGAGGCCAAGGAGCCATCCCCAGCACCCGGGCCATCTTTGCTCCAATGGAGCCTCCTCGGCTGCGGGAGGGGAAGAGAGAGACAGAGAGGAAGGAGAGGGGGAGGGGTGGAGAAGCAGATGGGCGCTTCTCCTGTGTGCCCTGGCCGGGAATCGAACCCGGGACCTCTGCACGCCAGGCCGACGCTCTACCACTGAGCCAACTGGCCAGGGCCAGGATAAACTTTTTACTTGAACAGTGCCAGCTGTGGCCATGAACATGGGAAGAGGGGGCATCACTGAGACTGAGTATGTGACAGGGTACGTCACCCTTGGACTAAGGGGGCTGGGAAGGGGTGTAAGATGGTGGGTTTCACCTCAGACAGGAAGGCTGTATTAGATCCCCATGCCAATAAGCAAACTACAACTGTTGATTGTTGATGCTTAGAGATTATGGAGGAGGTCCACAGAGATGGTGGTCAGGGCCCCACAGTGAGGACTCTGGGTGTCATGGGGTGGGGGTGCCCATGGGCTGGTGGATTGATATGTGTCCGACCTCACCAAGACTGAGACTTTGGGAGGATCTGGGTTCTGAACTTCAAGGCACCTTCATCACAGCCTCGAGCTCTGTTCCTCACTCCCCATAGTGCTTCCCAGGGACAGGAAAACCTTAGACCCACTTCACATCCCAATATGATTGAAAGCCTATTCTTGGTGAGGTTAAGGACACTTGACACAGTTAACAAGCTAACTTAAAACACACTCCATGAAATAGACCATGAAGGAACCTTCCCAAAATACAGTTTGATTAACTCAGCTCCTACTACTAAAGAGGCAGCAAAGGTCAGTTTTTAAGCCTCGGAGTCTGGAGGTGGGCCTCCTAGGTTTGTATCCAGTTATACCACTGAACTTCTCTGACCCTCAGTCTTCTTGTCTGTAAAGTGGGAGACAGAAAGATCTATCTCACAGAATTGTGAGAACTGCATAAAACTCTGCATTGAGAGGACTTAGCACAGTTCCTGGCATCTAGTAGGGGCTTGGTAAGTGGTAGGTGCTGTTTCCCTTCGCTGGAACCCATGCTGGGGGGTACAGATGGGCTACACGCAGTCCTTGCCCTCAAGAAGTTCACAAGCTAGTCAGAGAATGGCGATTACACTCTGATGTTTCAAGAGAGCTCCCTGGTGGAGACATGCCCAGGGAATACGGGAACCTGATACATTTAGATCCTACATAGCAGGACTGTTCAAGTGACTGCGTCAACACCAGAGCCCCAGGAGTAGGCAGATAATGAATAAATACTGCCATTTACCAACAGCTCTACATTTATCTTGGAAAGTGAAAAGATGGCTGTGCTACTTAGTGAGAGAGCTTGCCTCTGAGCCCTCTTTCTGCCATTCATTAACCATGTGATCTTGGGCAAGTCATTCATCTTTAAACTCATTCAGTATTTTGGCTAGTCCTCAAATTCACTGAGTGCCTACCTAGGTATGGTGGTTGAACTTGGCGTCACAATGGAGAGATCAATACAGCAGGATTCTCTGTCCACAAGGACTGAGTCTAGGTGACACCTGGACACATAATTAACTTATGTGACCCAGAGTGAAAACAATAAACAACAACAAGGGCAGGGATGGTGATGGCCGGCACCTTGGAGAAACTGCCATGAGCCAGGCACTGGGATAGTACTTTCCATTTCATCAGTGGAACCCTTTGATTATGTTCTCCACTTTAAAGGTGTGGTAATGGAGGCACTGAGAAGTGAAGGAATGCATCTAAGGACTCACTGCCCTTGTGATTGAGGGAGTTGGGGTTTGATGCCAAGCAGTGAGTTCTAGGTGACCACTATGCTCTACTGTTATGGCAGAGCACAGGACACAGGAGGGTGGGTGGGAGGGTGCATAGCTCAGTCTGGATGGTGGTGGGTTGCCAAGAAGGCTTTCTGGAAGAAGCCCCATCTCAGATGAGCCACAAAGGATAAGTAAAAGTTGGCAGATGAATGGAGGACAGGGAGGTGCTAGGGAGAAGAGCAAGGTTAACCAGAGAGAGAAGACGGGATCTAGAGGCACAGATGGTTGGTGTGGATGTGTGTGTGTGTGTGTGTGTGTGTGTGTGAGAGAGAGAGAGAGAGAGAGAGAGAGAGAGAGAAAGAGAGAGAGACAGACTGGTTGGGAGAGAAGTAGCTGTGTTCAGCTTATTCAGGACCTAATAAGTTATTCAAAGTATGAATTTAAGAGCAACTGGGAGCTACAGAGGGGTTTTAAGCCAGGGATGAATGTGCTTTAGGTTGATGGCCCTGGTGTCTGACTGCAGAATGGACTGGAGGGGAAGACTGGAAGCCATGAGCCCAGTCAAAGCCACAAGGTCTCTTGCCTGGCCCTCTGTGACAGGAATAGTCCAGGAGGGAGATGGAGTAGGCTTGGCAGGGCGGGTGCAGTGGGGGTGGACTGAAGTGGGTGGATATGAAGTCAATTGAGGTCATTTATCTGCAAAATGGGGAACTGGGCTAGTGCTGCTTCTCTGATGGTGGAATTGAACAGATGAATTGAGAGCTAATAAACCCACTGTGTAAACTGCAAAACCCTGTGCAGAAGTGAAGGCCAGTTAGCATGCACAACCATCCTTTAATGACTGAGTCTGTGCCAGACATGCCACTCTCCCTCCACTTTCCACACCTTGGACAAATTGCTGCTCCAACACTCACTATGTGTACCTAGGGCAGGTCACCTTCCCACTTTAAGGTTTGATCTTCTCCTTTATAAGTGGGAGTAAGGTTGTTGTAAAAATGAACAAGATATCCTGACCAGGTGGATAGAGCGTCGATGGTGGGATGCCGCTGAGGACTCATGTTTGAAATCCTGAGGTGGCTGGCTTGAGTGCAGGCTCACTAGCTTGAGTGCGAGTCGCCAGCTTAAGCATGGGATTATAGATATGACCCCATGGTCACTGGCTTGAGCCCAATGTCACGAGCTTGAGCAGGGGGTCACTGGCTTGGCTGGAGTCTCCCAGTCAGGCACATATGAGAAAGCAATCAATGAATAAAGTGCTACAACTACGAGTTGATGCTTCTCATCTCTCTCCCTTCCTGTATGTCACTCTCTCTCACTTTATCTCACTTAAAAAAACCCAAGATAATGTATAAAGAATGCTGGATGGATACCATGCCCATCACAAAATAAATGCTAGGGAAATAAATATCTCTACAGAGCTAGCTTCTCTTCTGCTGCTCTATGCACAAAGGTCATGAGGCCTGTCAGCCAGGATATGTCCCACAGACATTGTTTCCTGAGGGATACTCCTTCCTGCTAGCATGCCATGAAGATCTCTAATATGGTGTCCTGATTCCTCTCTGGAATGAAAAAATGCCAATGGCCTTTCCTTCTTTGCAAAATCCACCTTAATTTTCTGACCGATTTCTCCCAACACCCCTTGGTTCATTTTTTATCTCCTTAGGCACATTCAATTTTATGGCAGAGATCCAGGCCAAAGTGGTCAAATGCCACCTAAACCACTGACCCACAGAAAGAAACATCTCATGTGACAAGGATCCATAGGCCTGGGGATCCATCTAACCACACTCTTGTTTCCAAGCCAAACACACTCCTTCACTTAGAAGTCTCCAAGACTCCTATTGCCTGCAGTTCAAAGAGCAGATGTATTAGGACTCACACATTTTCAGCTACGTTGAACCCAGAGCTTCCCACCTTATCTGCTCTGACTCTTCTCTCCTAGCTACGCTGGTCTCAGAAAAGCATTTGCCCATTCCCCATGCTTCACCTTTGCTCACACATTCCCTCCCAGCCAAACCAAGCTCTCTGTATTTTTCTATCTAAAATGATGCCCATTTTCCTGGGCTAGGAGAGCTAGGAGCCATGGGTGGGAGTTCTACAACGAGGGCCAGATTAGGTGAGGTACCTAGGTTCAAATTAAAGGAGGCACTGCTGTCAGGGTCATGCAGGTGCACAGAGCACCTCCTTCAATTTTTCACCTCACCTGAGTCCAGCCCTGTGAAGGAGAGAGTGAGATGTCAGATTGGTACCTGGGTGAATGTTGGGGTTTTCTGAACTGCCTCCCAAGGTAGTGAGCTTGTCTCCCAGTCACTGGAGGGTGGTCAGCTACGTTTTAAGGATGTGAAAGAAGGTGTTTCTGGGAAGCAAAGGAGATGATTCTGAGGTGCCTTTCATTCCCTGGAGTCTAGGATTGGAGGAACCCTCCCCAATCCCTGCAGCTCAGAACTGCCTCTTCCTCCTTTCAACTGTGCTTTTACCTCCAAAGTCATTTGTCTGGCAATTAACCACAAGCTGCTTTGTGACAGCACTTGCGTTTCTGTCCTGACTTGTTATTTCAGATTTCACCAGTTTATGTGTCATTTTCCTAATAGCATTCTGTGTGCATCAAGGACAGGGATTGAGTTGTACATTGTCTGTTCTTTCTCAGGGGTGGTGGGGGCCTCTAATAGCTACTGAAAGTCCTGTCTGTGCCAGGACTTTACATGTCACCTGACTTACTTACCACATCAGTCCCTTGGGTGCATTCTGTTTATGACCCACTCTACGGATGAGAGGCTGGAGGCTCATAGAACTTGGCAAATATTAGCTACTCTTTCTAATAAAAACTCAGGACAAATGCTATCAGAACATCTGGGTATATAGTCTTGGGGAAGTTACTTCATCACTTTTGGGCCTCAGTTTTCTTACAGTAAAATGGGATAATAATATTACCAGTTTTCCCGGTTCTTGTGAGGGCTAATTTAATGTATGTATAAAGCTCTTAGAATGGTGCATTTCATGAGCTCTCAGTACACGTTATCTATTATTGTTGTTGTTGCTATCACAGGAGTGGAGGCCTTGCCATATCTAGGAAAAACAATGATTAGAATGTGTCTTGGTATTTCAAGGTGTTTAAAAAGATCATCCAGGTAGAAAGATGGGTGAGTCCCTTTCAGGGCTTGTGATTTCCTTAGGATTGTCCCCCTCTCCAGTAGAGAGATTCTTCCCTCAGAAGCCACTTGTAGAAGTGGAAAGGTGGGCATCCCAGGAGTCTAATTGGCAGGTATCAGTCCCTGTGGACTTGATCACCTTTTGACAAAGAAAAGGAAAAGGCAAAGAAAATTCTCAAAACCATAAAGCTGAGGTCAGGACTTGGTCTTTAATGATTGATTACTTGATTGATTATGAACACATTGGCAGCCTTCTCTGTGCTAGGCACTCTGCTAGGGAAGCAGATAGGGATGGAAAAGTCTGAGTCTTTGCTCTGAAGCCTTCATAGTCTGAGGAGTCTGGGGAGGAGGATGGGAAATGGGTGCAGTGAGACCTGGCCCCACAAAGCCAGCCTGTACTCAGAGAGGAGCAGATGAGACAGCCAGGCCACCTTCTGCCTCTCCACCACAATCCCTGGGAGGAAAAAGGTTCTTGAGGGATGAGGAAAATTACTGAGAGAAGTTGCAGCTGATCCAGACAGCTCAGAGAGGACAAAGAGCAGGCGGGAGGGGGAGTTGGTTGTACTAGTTGACGGGTGTGCATGAGAGAGATGGAGGAAAGCTCTCAGGGGACCACAGGTCTCTGCCAACCACTGGAGAGGAGTGAGCGGGCTCTGGAAAGAGCTGCCCTGCCAGTGCCTCTGGCCCACGGTTGGCTGCTAAGAGCAGCACTTTTGTTGCTGTTGGGAAGGCAAACACTGTTTGCATTTCTGTCACCTAAAACAATATGGTGTTGTGACACTCTGGAATCTGAAGATAAATGTTTAATAAAAGGATTCAATTTGATGTGATGTCAAAACTTAATTAGATCCACAATGCACAGAGGGCTTTGCAGGTCCTTCAATTAAGAGCTACTTCAGGGTCGTGTGTGTGTGTGTGTGTGTGTGTGTGTGTGTGTGTGTGTGTGTCTCCAGCACTGTGGAGGGGCTGCCGGGGCTGTGATGGTGCCTCCCAGTGTTGAGGCCTATAGATTCTGGCTCAAGGGCACTGCTTTTGGCAATTATGGAAGAGGTGGTGGAGGGTTTGGTTCATTCTGGGCTTGAAAATATGCATTTTCTCGGATTGGGACTGCCGCATGAGACTGTAAGATGGCGCAAGTTAATCTAAATTATTTGAGGCTCGCCCTGGCCAGTTGGCTCAGTGGTAGAGCGTCGGCCTGGTATGCAGGAGTCCCGGGTTCAATTCCCGGCCAGGGCACACAGGAGAGGCGCCCATCTGCTTCTCCACCCCTTCCCCTTTCCTTCCTCCCTGTTTCTCTCTTCCCCTCCCCCAGCCAGGGCTCCATTGGAGCAAAGATAGCCCGGAAACTGAGGATGGCTCCATGGCCTCTGCCTCAGGCACTAGAATGGCTCTGGTTGCAGCGGAGCAATGCCCCAGATGGGCAGAGCATTGCCCCCTGGTGGGCATGCCAGGTGGATCCCGGTCGGGCGCATGCGGGAGTCTGTTTGACTGCCTCCCTGTTTCCAGCTTTGGAAAAATACAAAAAAAAAAAAAAAAATTGAGGCTCAAGGTCATGATCCCAGGACTCCTCAGAGGAGGCCAGTTATGCATAGGGGAACTGCCTTTAAACTCACTTGTTTCTGCACCCAGGGGCATTGAAGGTCAAGGCTGCTGGAAACCTAAACAGCTGTGTTTTTGATCACAGCCAAGGCTGACATTCTACAGGTATGTGCTGATACAGATACACTGGCTGCCAAATACGACTGCTGTCTGAGCACCTCAAATTCCCTTTCTCTCTACTGCCCAGGCTACACTGACCCCTCCTCTAGGGTCTCCTTGCCACACGCCCTTTCTTCCATCCCAGCAACTCAGGTGTTGGAGCCTGACACAAGGGTTTCTCCAGGATGCTGTTCCAGCACCATGGCCAGCACCCACGGTGCCTAATCAGGGTCTGGGCCCCAGAGGTTGTGGTCTACAATGACAGTCGTCCAATTTCAGCCTCTAAATATGACGGCAGTCTGTGTGGCATGAGGTTATAGATGTAGAAGCATGAGCTTTGAAGTCAGTCCTTGTCCTTGGATTCAAGAACCTTAGCACTGCCCGCTATGAGCTGTGTTAATACTCTCAGCCCCCACTGTAAAGGGGGTTAATAACACCTACCACAAACCTCTGCTGTAAAGTCAAAGAACATAAATAATGTGGGTGGTGGCAGGGCCTAATGGTTAGCACTTTAGATTCAAACTCCAGTAATACAAGTTCAAGTATCAGTGGGACGTTTCCAAAGGGAGTAGAATGTAGAGTTTAAGAGTATAATAGTTGGCCTGACCAGGCAGGGCGCAGTGGATAGAGCATCGGACTGGGATGCGGAGGACCCAGGTTTGAGACCCCGAGGTCGCCAGCTTGAGCGTGGGCTCATCTGGTTTGAGCAAGGCTCACCAGCTTGAGCCCAAGGACACTGGCTTGAGCAAGGGGTCACTCGGTCTGCTATGGCCCACCAGTCAAGGTACATATGAAAAGGCAATCAATTAAGGTGCTGCAATGAAGAATTGATGCTTCTCATCTCTCTCCCTTCCTGTCTGTCTGTCCCTATCTGTTCCTTTCTCTGTCTCTGTCACACACACACACACACACACACACAACTATTACACAAAAGTGTGTAATAGTTGGAGCAGACTGTGTAGGTTAAAATTGCAGCTTTGCCACATAAAAGCCATGACCTTAGGCAAGAAATGTTACCTCTCACTGTCTCAGTTTCCTTATCTGGTGAATGATGTCATTAACATCTTCTGAGTTGCTGGAAGGATAAATAAGCTAATAGAATTAGGTATGTATAGTAGGAATTCAATAAAAGTTAGTGGTTACTATATTATTATTGTGTCAAGTGTCTGGCATATACTACGTGCTTAATAAATGATAGCAACTATAACCACTTTGAGAATGGTCCTCACCAGTATTCTCTATTATCCTCATCACCCTGTGTTTTCCATACTGTTTTTAGTCCCAGACACATCATACTTCTCAGAGGAGAGAAGGCCACCTCATGGTGTGGCTTCTTCTCTCTTTCCTCCCAATTGGCCAGGATCTGCCTAGTTATTTGGCTAGCCACAGCCTCACCAGGAGTGTCCCATACATGTTCAAAGAATGCTCTCCTTAGGTCTCCTCAGTCCTCATTCCCCCAGATGTGTCATGACTCCCCACACTCCAGGCTGTGCCATCATTTAGTAGGCACACAGCACATTTTAAGTCTTTGAACAAATGAGGAACCCCAGACCAAGGAAGTCTTTTGTCTTAAGCTCAGGAGGATGCTTTTTGCCAGTGGTTTACCAGCTGCAGATGTTTCATCAAACACACCCTTTTCCATTAGCACTGTGATTTCCAAAGTATGTTTTGCTAATGTCAGCTGGAGAAATATTAGTACAGGATACACCATAATGGAGCTCTGTTGCCAAATAACTTGGGGAAATGCTGGGTTAATAGAGGTTAAACAGGTTTCCTTACTGTAGGGCTTTTTAGAGCCTTTACTATACTAATTGCACCATCAGATTCTAATGTGGGAGTATAGTAGTGCACAACCTTTCTAAAAATTTATTTCACTACACAGCCTGTGAGTGTGTGTGTGTGTGTGTTTTATCTCATGGGGCTGTGGTCTTTCAATCATCCTTTGGGAAACATTGCACTAAATGAATCTTAGATCTCACACCTGTACATCTATATCAGGGGTCCCCAAGCTTTTTACACAAGGGGCCAGTTCACTGTTCCTCCGACCGTTGGAGGGCTGGACTATAAAATAAACTATGAACAAATCCCTATGCACACTGCACATACCTTATTTTAAAGCAAAAAAAACCAAAACGGGAACAAATACAATATTTAAAATAAAGAACAAGTAAATTTAAATCAACAAACTGACCAGTATTTCAATGGGAACTATGGGCCTCCTTTTGGCTAATGAGATGGTCAATGTGCTTCTCTCACTGACCACCAATGAAAGAGGTGCCCCTTCCGGAAGTGCAAATGGCCTCAGGGGGCTGCATGTGGCCCGTGAGCCATAGTTTGGGGACCCCTGATCTATATATTCATGCAGGGAAGAGGGTAATGAAAAAGTAGAGTACAATACTAATACTTTTTTCCCCCTTGAGTGCTAGCTAGCATAGGAGGCATTTTTACGCATGCTCCACAGTATTCCTTGGCCTCTGCCATGCCCTGTTGGCATCATTTGACCCAGCCGAACACTCCAGTCTACTAATGTGCTCTCTTCCTTTGGGGCCTGGGAAACAACCCTCCACCCAACCCCCATTGCTGGTTTTCTTCCAGCTCATTTTCAGACTCTTTTGCAAGCTCCTCCTTCTCTGATTATCCTGTAAATTTGGTGTCCTGGGGGCTCTCCCTTTGTCCCTTTCTCTTTCACTTTATGTAAGTTAATCATGGCTTTAATTTTCATCTACATACTGATGATCCATGAGTCTTTTCTTCAACTCAGGCCTTTCTTTTTACATCCCCCTATGAATAGCCTGTAGAGACCTGGACCTCAGCCTGAACTTACTGCCCCCCCCCATTCTTCCCAGGGGTTCTCTCTTAATAAAGGGCACCTTTATCTAGCCGCTTTCCCAGACTGCAAATCTGGGAGTCTTTGATTTCCCCCTCTTCATCCCCACTCTCATCTCATCGCCAAGTCTTTAACATGTCTTGAATCATTCATGCCTTAGCCCAGACCACCAATGAACTTCTATGTATTACTATAACAACTCCAACCCCCAGCAGCTTCTCTGTTCCCCTCTTATCCATCTCAAGTCTACTGTCCACTCTGCAGCTACTTTGATCCGCAAAAGGTGAAATCTGGGTTGCCTCTTCTCTGTTTAAAGACTCTCAGTGCCTCCCCATTCCTAAAGGATAGGACCCAAACTCTTTAGCAAGGTCTGCAGGATCCATCATGAACCATCACAATTTGCTGCTTAGCTCTCCAGCCTCATCGAACTTCAGAAGCCACATGTCAGCCATCCGAGCTGCTCTGACTCCTTCGGTCCACTGCACTGGCTCCCCTCTCCAACTTTTTCGTGTGCTTTCTGCCTGTACCTCCTTTCTTACTTCCCTAAGACCCTGTCCTCTCAGTCCCCTCCCATGCCACCCATTGGCGCCTCAGCTCTCAGTTTGTGTATAATTTCCTTTAGGAAGGCTTCCTTGGAGTCTGTTCCTTCCCCCACATCACTCCAAAGAATGGGCTGGCCCCTCTTCTGTTTCCCATAACACTTACACTGCCCATTTTGTAATACTTCCTATACCACACTGAGACGGCACGTTGGTCTGTTTCCCTGCCTGTCTCCTCTGCTGGAGTGTAAGCCTCTTAAAGAGCTGTTGTGTTTGCCATCATGTCCTTAGGCAAAAGGTAGGCTGCCCACCTTCGTGTGTTTCCAGATGTGCCCATGCAGCATCTCAGTCCTTGCCAGAGACTGGGCAAGGTGGTGGGAGCAACAAGTAGGGGGAACTACCAATGCCACAATCAGTTATGCTGGGTTAGTGTAGCTAGTGAAAGGCTTGTGGAGGGAAACAATCACCAGTATTGACTCAAATGAGGCAGGGGGATTTTTTGTGGTTTGCAATGATTCATTTGCCCATTACTGGCTGTGATGTGAATCGGCAGCACTTACATATGGCAGGCTGGGAACTCCTGCACAGGAGGAAGGAGCTGTGGGTCTGGAGGCAGAATGGAATTTTTTCCCAGTTTCTCTTCTGCCTTCTCTTACCTCTTGAGTGGTGCCAGACTGGCAGCAAGGGCCTTTGTCACCAGGCACAGTGACTTGGTTTATTTCCTGTCTCCTTCAATACAGGATGCCTGCACTTGGAATGGGGTCTATATATATGTTTTATTCACAGTGTATCCCCACCACTCAGCAAGGACCTTGGCTTACATCAGGTGCTCAGTGAATATCCGGGGAAATGAATAAATTGAATGAATGCTTTCTCAGCCATATGCCCGCTACAGTATATAAGGCCCCATCAGATTGGATAGTAGGGAAAGAGTGAGCACAAGATTTGTGGTGATTGGCTGGAATCTCACAAAGAAAAGACCAATGAACAAACTGCATGAATTGCCACCTACTGTATACATTTTTGTGCATCTCATAAGTACCACACCTACAGGGCCTCATCTGGGTTAGTCTGTGATGACAGCTACATTCAACTGTCACTCTCCCTTATTTGCTCTGATTCAGACACACAGGCTTCCTAGTTTGTCCTTAAGCACCCCAAGCAGGCTACCCCCTCAGGGCTCCCTGCCTGCAGTGCTCTTGTGCATCTCTCATGCCATTCAGGGCTCTGATCAAAAGTCCTCTGACCGTGGTCCTCTGATTCCTTAGCTGGATTTGTTTTTCTTCTTATTTAATCACTAGCCAATGTCCAATTGTATTTTTGTTTGCTTATGTGTTTACTCATTGACTCCTTTGTTAGGAAGTAGGTAGAATCTTCATTTCCCATTTTCCTAACCCAAGGCTCAGAAAAGTACAGTCATTACCCCAAAGACTCCAAATCTGGTATCTCTGGAATAACAATGTCCCAGAATTACTTAATATCTGGTTGCCTTGGTTTCCTCATCTGTGATAAGGAGATAAAAAAAGTTTATGCCTCATAGAGTTGCTGTGAAGGAGTTAATTTGGTTAGGTGCTTGGAGAGGTGCCTGGCACATACTGAGAACTCTTTAAATGCCACTTATTCTTGTTGAGTCATTTTAATATTGAATTTTTATGGAAATTCTCCCTTATTAGAATTCCATCCTTGAATTTCTTATGTTTTTTTCATGCAGTTGCATTGTAGGCTTATTATGAAGATAAAAGGGTGAAATCTGTGAGAATCTCCATCCCTGGCACCTAGAAGATGTTCATTCACACATCAGTCTCTTTTCCCATTTTAAATTCAAAAGGCAATATGGGGTGGTGGGATTGAATGTGAGCTTGGGAAGCAGACCATCCAAAGACGTACCTCGGTCTTCCTCATCAGCCCTCTACTTTAACCTCTCTGGGCTGTTTGCTCACCTGTAGGATAGGGTAACAGCTCCTGCTTTTGAGGATTTCTGAGAAGATTAGTTGAGGTAATTTATGTTGAAAACCTGCTACATTGTAGGGTCTGGTACACTTTGTTAGCCTTCAATCTAAAACTTAGAAGCCCTGTGTGTTTCAGCTGCTTGTCAAGAGTATAAGCATGTCTACCAGCCACAGTGGCTGACCAATAAACATGTGCTGAACGACTGTCTCTGGTTTTATGTGGCTAAATGCCACTCTACGTGGGTGTTGAGATAGAGGGCGGAGGGGGAGGGGCAAGTAGTATATCCTGTGTTGTGTGCAGGTGATACTTGGAGGCTTTTGGATGGTTCCAAGATGCTGGGTCCGGGACAGGCCAGTCTTTTCTCTGTGACTTTGCTCCCTTGGATCTTGGAAGGAACAATCTCCCCTTTCTTCCCAAAGAGGAGTCTGCTGCCATATGCCGTGTCTTCAGCTGGGCTGGAACCTGGGTGGAACCCCGAGGAAAGCAGCCAAGTGTGCCTGCAGGGGCCCCTCGGAGGCAGCTGCTCCTCTGTCACGTCCCAGGCGCCGAGGCTGCCCCGATCTGCTGCCAGGTCTGCCGACTGCCCCACACGAGTGACTGGCTTTCCCCTTCCTGGAGAGACAGGTGGCAGCTAGGTGTGCTCGGTCTCCCTCCACCTCACTACCTCCCTCGCAGCCGCTGGGGCTTGTCTGCCCCTGGTGCACACGCTCCAGAGAGAGTACCGTGGACATGAGTGAGCAAGGCCGTCACCGACAATGGATGTGGCTGCACGCCCTGGCCCATCCTCCACTTGTGAAAATAGACAAACAACCGAGTGGCATGAGTGGGGATAAACTTAGAGAAAAAGGCAAGAGGCTCACTTTTAGTGAGTGCCTATTACACGCCTGGCACTTTCCTCAAAACACCTTCAATTCTCACAGCTGACTTGTGATGCCAGTGAGACGACTCTCATTCAGAGGAAACTGAGGCCCAGAAAGGTTAATCGGGGGTTTGCCCAAGATCACGCAGCAGCTGTGTGGCAGAGGCAGGATTTACACTCAGTTCTGTCAGGACCCCCGATTCTGTGTTCATCCCACTGCATTAGGGTTGTCCAACCTGAGTCGTGTAGGGGTGTATTCAACTCATGACTCTGCAGGATGAGAGATTTTTAGATAATCTGATGTTTAAAAGGTAAATTTCTTAATGTTCACAGCTATAGCACTTATATGACTATAAAGTATAAACAAAGTTACTAAGGAAATACAGAGTTGCAATACTAATTGAATTCAAATTAACAGCATTGATTTCATGTGATGGATGTCTTTCCGCTGGAGCCTCTCTTGAGCTCATTAAGCCTTGGCTAATATGTGCCAAGTGAGCACTCTGTCTCCACATTTTCACTTTGAATTATCTCAAGACCCTCATATGTAAAGACTACCTACCACCCTGTCATTTGTCCTCATTTCACGGGAGCCCACCATCCAGCCACTTCTGTTCTTCTTCTTAGTCTATGACAATTAAAGCAGTAAATTTTCTGCCCAGTGATACTACTTTTGTGATGTAAAATCAGAGTCTCAATTTATTAAATAATTTAAAAAGTATAAGTGATATTCTATGACTCTGACTTTCCCTTGCCGCAGACCTCAGGAGAGTTTAGTCTTTATATCGTAAATTATTTCAACTCAGGGGCCAATGGTTGTCACTTGAAAGCTGGACATACCTGCCTCTCTGGTGGCAGCTGGACACGTTTGTCAACCTTTTAAAAGTTAACTGCAGTCACTAGGGGTCATTGCTTTGTGTAAACACAAAGGCAAGTTCCAGCACTGACATGATGTTCACAGGAGCTTTCACAGGTCTGTGTAAGCCAGTTATGCAGAAGTGGATTTTTAAAGGTTATCATCAACCAGAAAACACATGGAAGCATGTGCACACACACACAGTGCATGGACTGTCAGTCTAGGAAGGACTTCACCCTGGGAGATCCTCCCTGCCTCCTGTGACTTGACTCAGATTAGACCAAGGACAGGTAATTGGGCTCTCACCTTTCAGCACAGATTTCCCTTGTCTGTTTGCAGAGGGCAGGTGGCTCAGAGAAGTGTTCCCTTACTGGCATGAGAACTTAAGGCAGCTGGTCCTCTGGGAGGCAATTGAATGACTCTCAACCAAGTGAAAGCAAAACCCTCACTCCAGAGTGAAGCTTACAGTGTACAGGGAGGAATGAATCCACTCAGATGTACTTGGAGAAAAAAGGATTCTAATGTTTTTTCTCCTTTCCTTCAAATAAACAATCACCACCTAGAAAATCTCTTCTGATCCCTTTGCCAGTTCATTCGTTTTATGGGAGAGTGGAATGTTTAAGATCATAGACTTATGAGTGAGGCTCCCTGGATCTGAATGGAGCAACACTAATTACTGGCTGTGTGACATTGGGCAAGTTATTAACCTCTCTGTGCCTTTTTTTCTGTTCATCTGTAAAATGGTGCTGGTGGTAGTGTGTGACCACCACCTACTGGGGGCTTGCATACTAAGTCCTTAGCAAGGGGCCTTGCATCTCAGTCCTTGAGCCAGTGCATGGTCATGTTTTCAGTGTCCCCCAACTTCTCTTGCATCTGGCCAGAGGCCAGTAGGAGCTCCAAAGAAAGGAATATTTACTGTTTAAGTCTTTTTCATTGGGTTGCACCTCCCTTGGGAAGCCTTCTCCACTTCTAGAAGCCCACAGTCAGAGCTGCCTTCACCAAGCCTTCTCCTGGCTGCTGGGTTTGCCAACCGGTCCAGCCAGTCTGTTCTGGTCACAGATTTTGTCTTTAAGATTTTTGTATTATATGAGATGAAAGCAATTTGGGGACAAAGATGACTTTTGTTTGCGGATTAAGCTTGGTGCCTGGATGAATGACTAGTAATGATATCACATAGGTATTGAACTCACTCTTGAAATTGATAAAGAAGTCAGGAGGACAGTATAAATTCCATTCCTAATGCCCATATTTAGCTTTTTATTGAAAAGTCAAAGATTAAGTAGTCTGTGCACGTGGACACACACACACACACACACACACGCACACACGCACACATGCGCACACACACACACACACTCTCCCTGAGCCTTCCCTTTCCGTCCCATGCGCCCACAGGCACTGTGACCCAGTCCTGCTCCCCACTCCCCATCCTCCCTGCAGTGCAGTTGCATTTGTCTCCTGGGACAGTGTTTTATTCATCCTGGCATTGCAGAATCGAAAAGGCACTGGCAAATAATAGATGCTCAGTAACTATTTCTTGAATAAAGGTGAATTAAAAAGACAACTGGAGCTTCAGCCATTTAAGACAACTTTACATCTTTGCAAGGCAATCCACACTGTTTTCCATCATGTTAAATATGCAGACTGGTTCATGTATTAGCCAATGACCACAACAATGAAACAGCAGGTGACATTTGCTGAGTACTTGCTATCTGCTGCTTACTCTACTCGATGCTTTATGTCTATGTCCTCATTTAAACCTCCAAACATGATGGCAGAGCAGGTATTACTATCATTCCCTGTGTATAGACAGGAAACAGAAACAGAGAGGTTAAGTGACTTTTCTAAGGTTGCTTAGCTAGTTGGTGAAGGGGCAGGATTCAAAACTGGTCAGTTGGCTCAACCTATAAATTTTGAGTTCCTACTATGCACTGGGAACCGACTAGGTGTGACACATGTCACTGCCTCAGTCGTTCTGAATTGTCAGTATGCCCCAGAATGTTTGGGACAGTTTTTCAAAGCACAGGCCACTGAACCCTAACCCGAGAGTTTCTGATTAAGTTTGAGATGAAGCCTGAGAATCTGCCTCCCTAATAAGTTCCCCAGGTGCTAACAGTCTGGGGGCACACACTGGGATCCATTGGTCTAAAACTTACTACCATAGCCTTAGAATAGGACAAGCCAGTTCAGCAATGTGTGTAGACACAAGCCATCTATGGGTGGAGCCTGGGGATAAAAAATGCCCAGTGAAAGCAGAAAGTCAGCTCTGGAATTCTAGGGGGAAAGTGACAATTTTTAACACCCTACTATATGCCAGTCCTGCTCTGACACTAACTTACTAAAAAGACAAGGTAAGATATCTTTCTTACTCGTCTGCAGAATTTGGAGAAGAAACAAAGGCATAACTTTGGAGAAGTTTCTGAAGTGTTAAGGGTATGCATTTGACATTCCTATGCGGGGCCAGACTGCTCAGTGAAAAATCACAGCTCTGCTCCTTCTTGGTGGTGTAATCTCAGGCATGTGCTCAGTTTCCCTATCTGGGAAATGGGGTAACAGGAATACCTGCCTTATCACATTCGCTGTGAGTACCAAGTGACTTAGAGCAGCAGGGTTGGCCCAGAGTTGGTGAATGACTTGTTAACTGTTGGTTAACACAGCAGGCTGAGTCTGAAAGACTGAGATTCAAGCCACTGGGAAGGAACTGGACTGAGAGTCTGGGGAATTGCTTAAAATCTGATGATAATAATATTGATGATAATGATGGTAATAATAATAATAATAATAATAATGTGAATTGCTGTTAGTATTATTCACTGATTCATTTGTGGGATAGTTATTGTGTAAAATGTCACTGAATCCTCTCAGTAGTCCCAACTCTTCCCTCTGCTGTTGGGATGAAGAGACTGAGGCCCTACCTGGTTGATCTCATTAACACTCTGTGGCCCTGGGCAAGTTGCCTGACCTCTCTGGGCCTCCAAGGTGGAGTTGGTCTTGATATTCTAAGGGCTGTGCTGCTCCTACCTAGTGAGCCCTCATCCCACATCATTAAGACACATCAGTTCTTAAAACTTTGGCGATCCCAGAGTGGGAAGCTCCTCTCCCTTGAGCTTCAGGTGCCAAAGTACCAGGCTCCCTGGAGTTAGTGATTTGGAATTCTAGACACCTCATGAATCATTTCCAAACTATGCAGCCCCTTTGAACAGCGGGCTGTGTGTGGGAGGTGGTGGGGATGGCCCGAGGGGAAGCTGTGTAGCAGGCAGAGGTTTCTGGGCACCTCTCAGCCCACCCTGGCAGTGGGAGCAGCAGCTCTCCTTTGTAGAGCTCTGACTGTGTGTCTGGCACCGCATGCCATCCTCTGAGCTCCTTGAGCTCTTGTCGCAAGTCTTTGAGGCAAGGAGATGCAAAGTTTCCCTTTACAGACGAGAAAGCGGGCCCAGGTAGGTCAGGTTGGTCCCCCAAAGCCCAGCTCAAGGGTCAGAGCCAGGATTTGAACACAGACCTGTCTGCCTCCCAGGCCCATGCCAGTGACTACCACCCTACTGTATCCCTATGCCTCTTTTTGGTAGCTCTGCAGTAATGTGCCCTCATGATTATGAACCATAGGGCCCCTTCTGGATTCAATATTCTTTGAGGCTAGGGTCTTAAAATGTGTTAGAAAGGGCTCTATGCCGTTCTGCTAGGTTCTCATAATTGCAGGTGTGGGATTTAGCACATTTCAAAAATTATACTAAAATCTATTCTTTATATAGAGGAAAGAGAACTGGATATGGACTCTGTGAACTCATTCTAGCTCTCCCAATAACTCACTGCCAAAGAAAGGACCTTGGGCAAGTCCTTTCCCTTCTCTGTGACCCATTTTAAATGAGGGTTGGATGAGATGATCCATCCCGGCTATACAATTTGAAGATTACATTCTGTCTTCAGATTGCTTGGGAACCTGTCCACCCCCTTGCTAAAGGTCAGGGTCCTTCAGGGCAGAGCACTGGTACCCCTTATTTGGCTTGGTTAGTGTCCCCAGGATCTAGGCAGCTCCTCTCACTAATTCTGTGTGGAGAAGAGTGTAGGAGGAATGAACAATGCCTCAAAGTGTGTAGTAGGCTGTTCCATTCTGCAAACTGTAACATAATACATTTAGATAATCACCAACGATAGTAGCTAATCTGGGTTCTTAAAAAGAAACTGTATTTTGCTTTGTCTTATTTGATAAAATAGCATAGCTTTGGAGAAATCGTGTTTATCTTTGATTACAGTTTTAAAAAATAATTTTTAGTAAAACCTTCAGAGAGTTATTTGACTATATGTAGTTTTCTATCTCTAATCATTTTCTTGGAGAAAAGCAAAAAAAATGGAAACAAGTGCTATTCAGTCACAGGCAATGCTACTTGGGGATTTAAAGACACAATCATGAAAAATTTAGCAGAATGAGCTAGCTGCCTGAAAACCTGGTTATAGATTGCATTGACATCTTTAAAATCAGTGTCAGTTGCAGACCAACTAAGAGCTCCAAATTCTAATCTTATTTCTGATCCTGACTTGTTTTAGCCTCTGAACAAGTCACTTAAATGCTCGACCCAAGTTTGCTCCTCTGGCAAAGGATGACAGCATTGACCTACTTCAGTCTTGCCTATTGTTTCTTTCTTAAAGAATCATCTTCTAATCCATATCACTCTTTCCCATTTTTATCCTTCTTTTACTTCCTTCTTCTCCACCTTTTCCCTTTCCTCCTAGTTCTTATTTTTTTAATTGGAGAAATTTGAGATTAGAAAATAGAAACTATCTAGGCTTTGTTGGTCTGTTTCCTTCTTTATCAGTGAAGATAATATTTACAAAAAGTCTTTGTGGATTTCACAACAAAGTGAAGCTGAGAACAGACCAACAAAGCCTAGATAGTTTCTATTTTCTAATCTCAAATTTCTCCAATTAAAAAAATAAGAACCAACCAGTAGAGAGCTTTCTGAGAGTTGAGTGAAATTTTGCTTTTTGTCTACTCAGTGTTTCTCTTTTTTAAAATTTTTTGTGACAGAGACAGAGAGAAGGACAGATGGGGACAGACAGACAGGAAGCGAGAGAGATGAGACGCATCAATTCTTCATTGTGGCACCTGAGTTGTTTATTAATTGCTTTCTCATATGTGCCTTGACTGGGGTGCTATAGCAGAGAGAGTGACCCCTTGCTCAAACCAGCGACTTTGGACTCCTTGGGCTTCAAGCCAGTGACCTTTGGGCTCAAGCCAGCAACCATGGGGTCATGTCTATGATTCCACGCTCAAGTCAGTGAGCCCGTGCTCAAGCTAGTGAAGCCGCACTCAAGCCACAACCTTGGCATTCGAATCTGGGTCCTCTGTGTCGCAGGCCAATGCTCTAGTCACTGTGCCACCGCCTGGTCAGGCAGTGCTTTGCTTTTGAAACCAAATTGCCAGCTCTTTGTGAGGTTCTTGTTCTAACATTAAAATGTACCCCCTTTGTCCAAGCAGAACAGTCTCAACTGATTTAGAGTCTGTGGTGGTAGCTAAGGAGAACCTGGCTTCAGCCATGGTGAGAAGAAGAACTCACAGTTTTAGAGTAAAACTAAGGCCCCAAGATGGTCAGTGGTGAAGGCATTCATTTGGTGCAAGCTTTTGTCAGAGATGATTTCATTTAATCACAGTATAATCCTGCAAACTTCTATCCTTATCCTTGTTTTACAGATGGAACTGAGGTTCAGAGAGGTTAAGTGACTTGGCCAGGGTCGCACAGATAGGAAGTGACACAGCCCTTCTGACCTCATAAGCTTGCCTCCGTTCTGCTGAGCAATGCTGCCTTCTGGCATCAAGCTTGAGATGGGTGGATTGGAGCCAAGCAGGAAGAGACTGGGGAGTCAAATGAAAGCCCCCCACTCTATCTCACCCCTGCCCAACCAGGAGCAGGGAGGGAAATATGGCCAGGGCTAGAGGATGTGCCCTGGAAAAATAGGAGGTAGGAATGGGACTCCTGGTTGTGTGTGTGTGTGTGTGTGTGTGTGTGTGTGTGTGTGTGTACATACAAAGACAGAATGAGATGAGAGAACCAGGGTAAATGTATAATTAGGTATTGTTTGCTTCCAAATGAAAATAGTATTATGGTTTATTTCCAATTTTAAAAGCAAAGCATGCTCATAGTAACAAATTTAGTCTGTACAGAAAAGGATAATAAAGGAAGTGAAAACAGCCCATAATCCCACAATCTAGAGATAACCATGACCCATTGCTGGACTCTGAGGTCTACATTCTCAGGTTTGCTACCTTAAACTCACCTAGGTCTTGCCTGTTGGTGAGTTGCCATGGAGACCACCAGAAAGCAGTTAACATAAATAACTCTGATTTTTGAATTTTGGACTTCTTTGTTACTGGGGGCTAGTAGGGTCACTGATTACTTCTTTGGGTTTATTTGATCTAAGATGAATGTTAAAGTTAACAAAATATGGTTAGCTCATTGAAAGTCATGTTTTCAGAGACAAGGGATATGGGAAATTTTTTGATGTGATGTTTAGACAAAAGAGAACATAAAATTGTAACCAATATGATGAGTCTTGATTAAGATATGTATCTATATTCACAGAAAAAAAGACAAAGACATTTCAGTATTTCTCCTAAAATGTTATCAGTCCTTGTTTCTGGGTGAATTGTTTTAATTGTCTTCTTTATATTTTTCTGTATTTACTAAGATTTTGTAATGAGTATGTTTTGCTTATAGAGTCAAAAATAATATATACTATTTTTTGAAAAAAGGGCTGCTATTTGGGGATGAGATGTTTTTGAAATAGTACATAGTGAGTAGTATGCACAGAGACAAAATGAAGCAGAGTATTAAGCAGTTTCCTATTGACCTTAACCAACATTCTAGCCTGGATGAATGTTGGTGAGGGGGGTGGGAGGGACATATTGAAGGAATGTTTATTTGAGTTTCTGAAATATTCATTTCCTGCAAATGCCTCAACTTGGCACTTTCTCTTATGAGTGGAAACAGTTAAAATGAGCCAGAGAAAGTTTCTCTCTGCAGGCGTCCCCAGTGTTCTCATTTTTAGTCAGAGTTTTGCTTTCCCAGTGGAACTAGTGGTCTTACCAATGTGCATTTGCCAGAAATCAAACAGAAGGGACAGATAGGAGAAAATGACCTGTCATTTTTGCTCTATGGATGTGTGTCATACAGTAAATTTCCTCAGCTTGCTGTGTTACGGTTATGAAATTCTCAGAAACTCCCTTGAAAGCTCCCTCTC
Source organism: Saccopteryx leptura (assembly GCF_036850995.1). Taxonomy (NCBI): domain Eukaryota; kingdom Metazoa; phylum Chordata; class Mammalia; order Chiroptera; family Emballonuridae; genus Saccopteryx; species Saccopteryx leptura. Next base: position 308,950,692 of record NC_089503.1, read on the forward strand.
TCTGGGTCCTCTGGCAGGGAGAGCGTGAGCCCGACAGTGCCTTTCAGGTGGAGCTAACAAGCCTTTCCAGCCTCCTCCTGCTCGGTCCTTTCAAAATGAGTGGTAAAGACAGCAGTGCAAACCAAGAATCCTTACATCTCAGGGGAGAGTACTGAGGGGAAAGAAGGTCTGTTTTATGATACACCTTCCATAAAAATAGATTTACAGGTAAGTCATTTTCTCTTCTTTCTAGGTGTTAGATTGAGAGGCTGCAGTAAACTAAGCCCCAGAGAGAGCTTGGTATAAATAAAAGTATCTGACAACTGTCAAAACAAATAGCAACCAATCAGAAATACAATGTTGAGGGAGGCTTTAATTCAGAGAAGTGTTAGCTGGTTACAGCAAGAATAAAGACTAAAGGGACATTCGGAGGGTATTTAGGATGCTCCCCCACCCAAGTCTCAAACTTTGAGGCTGACTGAGAAATATGCATAGTACAGGTCTAATTTTCTTTCTTAAAGAATAATGAAAGCCCTAAGATCAGAGAAGAATACATTCCTTTCTTCATCTAATAGGTAGTCACTGAGAGCCTTCTCCCATCAGGCTGTGAGCTGGGTGAGGCTGCAGAGTGGGAGGACTGAGATCCACCCCCTGGGAGCCCAGACCACGGAAGGGAACGGCCAGAGCTGTAATGCAAGGTGTTATATACAGTGACAGGCATACATGCTGGTGTTATTGTGTGAGATAGAGGAGAGGCAACATTATGTGTGTGTGTGAGAGAGAGGGAGACAGAGAGAGAGAGAGAGAGAGAGAGAGAAGAGAGAGAGAGAGAGAGAGGAGAGAGAGAGCGCTGAAGTTTGGCAGGGCTAAGTTTGAAGAATAGAGGAGTTAGGCAGGTAAAGGGGGCCAGGTGATGAGAAGCATATAAGCCAGACAGGTGAAATAGTTATTTATTCATTCATTCATATAGCACATACTGGGTGAGGCAAAAGTAGGTTTACAGTTGTGAGTATATAAAACACAGCTTGTTCTTGTATTTATTAATTATTGTATTATTTCCCATATGAACGACTGTAAACCTATTTTTGCCCCACCCTATACATTGCGCTCCCACTGTGTTCCAGGACTATCCCAAGAACTGAGTGAGCAATGTGAACAATATCCCTGCTTTCAGAGAGCTTATATTCCTGGAGAACAATGAACAAGCAAGTGAATGCATCAACAAAGTACAGGCTTTTAAATAGAGACGTGTTATGGAGAATATAAGATAGTATAATGTGATCTGGGGATGTGATGGGCATGAAGGTGGCCAGGGAGGCCATCTCAGAGATGAGACCGCCACACTGTGTCCTGAGTCAGCAGTGGAAAGGCCTGGGGAAACATTCTAGGTGGCAGGAATAGTGAGGGCTGTTAGGTGGGAACAAGCTTGGTATCTTTAAGTATCAGAAGAGGCAGTGAGTGAGGTGGACAGTGGAAGATGGTGATGTGGTCAGAGAGGTAAGCAGGGGCCAGAACACATACTGGCCCTTGTGAGGACTTTAAAAATGATTTGTAAGGGGCAAGAATGGGTAGGTAGACCAGTTGGCCAGCTATTGTGATAGACCTGGTGGGAAGCAGTGGTGGCCTGGGTTGAGGTGATAGTTGTGTATGTGGACAGAAGGTGATGGTTTCTGTGAGGCAAATCAGTGTTATCCATGGAAGGATTAGATATGATGGGAGGAGGAAAGAGAGGAATCAAGGATAACTAATTCTGGGGTATTTTGCCTGGCCATTTCTAGATGTGAGGAAGGAGTTTTGTTTTTTTTGAAGCAGGTGATAGCAAGCACTTGGGGACCTACACATGGTTCAGGATGGCATAAACCAAAGTTAATAGAAAAATGCAAAGTGGCAGGAGGGGCAGGAAGAGGTCATGGAGGATCCTGTTGGCCCTGTGAGAGAGCCAGACACAAGGTTGAAGCCTTAGGTAGTCAACAACAGCTTTTACAGAAAGGAGCAACACTGCCAGGTTTCATCTCTTGAGAGATGACCTTCTAGTATAGATGCTTGTTTAGAAGGATGTGGTGAGAAGCAGAGAGACCAGTTCAGACGCTGTAACAGTCCAGGCAGAATTGACTGTTGCCTGACATAAGGTAGAATGGATAGAAGTGGGCAGATTCTTGGGCTGTTTAGTGGGTAGAAGATGCTGGACATAGTGACTCATCTCACATGTGAGATGAGGAAGATGGTGAACCCTTATCTCGGTTGTGTACCTTCATAATTGGTGTTTGCATTGCGGTGCAGCGCAGAGCATGGAGGGGGTTGAGGAGAGGAGTTCAGTTATGGACTCAGGGTATAGTGGATACAGTGTGTTGCTTCCCTGGTACCCACTTGGCTCTTCCTCCTTCCTCTCTGAACGCTGATTTGTTACAATTGCTTCCCTTCCCCTCCCTCTCTGCAGTCCATGTCCTTCAGGGGAAGCTGACTCACCCGCAGTGCTAGGGATGGCCCTCCCGTCTAGGCAGGTAACCCAACCCAGGCCAGTGATTAGCATGGGAATGGTCACATAGCTGACTTGGGCCAATGAGATGGGAGCAGTGGTTTCCTGGTGGCTTCTGGGAAGAGGCTACTTTGCTTTTACCTGAAAGAGCACATGGAAATGATACCTTCCGATTGTCTGGGTGTTGTGTTCTGCAGATGAGTAGCCCTAAATCACTGTAGCTGTCTTGCTACCACCCTGAGGATAACGAGAAACCCAAGCCAACAGTCTGGAGCTGCCCAGTTATGTGAGCAACCCTATTTCCATTTTGTGAAGCCAGTTTGAATTGTATTTTCTCTTAGTTGCAGCTCAAACATCTAAATAGACACAAGGGCCGGTGGGACATCCAGGTGATTTCCAGCAGGCACATGGGCTCTGCTTAGGCCTGGAGTCCACGTGTGGGTCTGAGATGGAAAAAACTCTTAATGCTCACACTCTTCTGATTGTTAGTATTAATAGCATTGTTTCCCTATTCAAATACAACTTTTCTTTTTTAATGTGGAGGGAAGTGGAGTAATAAAAGGAAGAACTTCCTTAAATAACACTCTATGGTGTGGTAGTGTACAGGGTGGATTACAGAACCTCTTCAATTAAGAATCTAAAGGAGAGATGCATCATTAAAATGATTCAGACACTGTTCAAAGAGAAGCTGAATGACCTATTTTCTGAGATTTTTGAAAGTGGGAACTCATTTTGTGTTGGTTGCCCCAGGTGACCTCTAAGAGGCATAAAGTAACCCAGAGAAAAGAAATGGGAGCATTGTGGTCTGGCACACATGAAGGCCAAGTCCAGCTTTCACACTTTAAGCTACATTATTTCCCCGTAAAACAGAGAAAACAACTGCCCACTCCGCAAGGAGCTCTTGTAAATTAAATTTGGGGAACTCATATAAAGAATCTAGATGGTGCCTGGAAAACAGGAGAAGGGAGGAAGAGAGCATGAGAGAGAGAGATAGATAGAGAGAGAGAGAGAGAGAGAGAGAAAGAGAGAGAGAGAGAGAGAGAGAGAGAATCCTTTTTTCTTTTCCCATTTTCTCTCAGTCTCTCTCCCATGAGGCATAAATCACCAGGACCCCGCTGCTCATGATATGGTTACCAATGACCTCTGTTTGTCTGAGCTGATGGTTAGTTCTGTCATTTTGTTAGACCAAGCAGTGGCATTCGATCAGATCAATCACTCCCTCCTTAAACTCTCTCTTTGCTTGCCTTTAGGCACCCCTCATTTGGTTCTCTTCCTCCCTCTCTGACTTCTCCTTCCCAGTCTCTGCTGGCTCCTCCTCATCTTCCCGAACCCTGAGTGGTGGTGTGCCCCAGGACTTGATCCTCAAACCTCTTTTCTTTAGCTATACTCAACCCTTCAAGGCTCCTTATCTCAGTCCAAGAAAAAAAGCCCAACCTCCTTATCATGGGCTACAGGCTCTGCCCAACCTGAGCCCCTCCCCAGTCTTCTCTGCCACCTCTCCTACCACACTCCCTCCAACTCAGCTGAACTCCTTGCTGTTTCTCAAAAATGCCAAACATGTTCTCCCACCAAGGCTCTTCACTTACTACTGTCCCCTCTATAGAGAGGCTCGCTTCTTCATTTCTTTCAGGTCTTGGTTCAGATGTCGCTGCAGGTTTGGAGAAACCCTCCCCAGCACCCTGCATAACCTAGCAACACCCACCCCCTAGGTCTGCACCTTCTCTTCTTCATTTGCCATCACAGCACTTGGTACGCAGTGCAGTATATATTTATGTGTGCACCAGCTCTTTCTCCTTCAGAATGTCAGTCTCATGTGGTCAGGGATCTAGTTTTATCCACAGTTCTATCTCCAGCTTTTATGACGGTGTTTGGCACAGAATGGGCTCTCAGTCAGTATTTTGTGGATGAATACACTCATTGAGGGTTATTGCTATTGTTACTATGAGAAGTATTATTTTTCTCAACTTTAAGATTCTGTGGTTTATGCTTGCAAATCAAGAGGTAGATTCAACGCCCTCCCAAGATTCCTTTCAATTTTGCAAACCCAAGATTCATAGCACAGCAGGTGCCCTGCAAAATGCTTACATGGGAACAGATCCAAACAGAATTACTGATCCCCAAGGGCCTCCAATCACCATACTCCTGGACATCCTAGACTTCCTAAAAAGCTATCCTGAGCAATATGGTTAGACAGCTATTTAAGACATGTCTGTTTTGGAGGCAGTTTGACCTATGGTGAGAATGTCAAATGAAACAAAAACATTCTGACATTTTAAAAGCTTTAATTTACTCACGATAAAAGCCATAGCATCTGAATATGTCAAGTTTCTAAGGCAGAGACTTTAGAACAGGAATGTGTGCCTACCTAATGTGAGGGCATGTCAGTGAGCGAGTTGATTTTCTTGTTGAAGGAGGACACCCGTAACAAAACTGGAAGAAATGGAGGATGCATCTGCAGAATACATCTGAGCCTTGGTTTTTGGGTGAATCTGTCATTCTCACTGCATTTTGAAGTTAGAATATATGTGAAATAAAATGATTGCCAAGGTAACTCAAATAGACACATCTTAGAGGCCCCAGAAGGTGACCACCCCAATGGCTGCTGTCAGTTTCAGCAGGCATCCCCAAACTACGGCCCGCCCGTGGGCCACATGCAGCCCCCTGAGGCCATTTATCCGGCCCCCTGCCGCACTTCCAGAAGGGGCACCTCTTTCATTGGTGATCAGTGAGAGGAGCACTGTATGTGGCGGCCCTCCAACGGTCTGAGGGACAGTGAACTGGCCCCCTGCGTAAAAAGTTTGGGGACCCCTGCTAGAGTATGGCGAAGAAAGCATGGACTTTGGAGTTACAGACTGGGGTGGAATACTAGCTCTGCTGTGCATACACTAAGTATCATCAGGAAAGTTATTTAACCTCTCTGGGCTTTGATTTCTACCCTCACCTGGCAGAGACTGCTATGTATCACTCAAGCCTGCTCTCCCTGTAGTCTAGCACTCAGCCTTCCTTGCAGTCAGGTATGACAGCACGGCTGAGTTCTGGCCAGTGGAATGTGATGCATGTGACCTGTGCTACTTCCAAGCACAGCCTGAAAGAGCCTTTCACGGCTCCTCTATCATGCTCTTGCCTCTTGTGGTTTGAGGCATAGGAACCTGGCACCTCTAGAAGCTGTGTGCTGAAGAGAGGGAAAACCCCGAGATCAAAAGACCTACGTTCCCGAATCTGCTTGGAGTAGAGCTGGCTGTTTTGAACTTCCAGTGTGTGAGAAACAAATGTGAGTGAGAAATCAACTTCTAGGTGTTAACCCCCCTGGGATTTGGGAGTTTAGTTGTTATATCAGTTACTATTACCCTAATATCTTTGTAAAATGGGAATAAAATTTTTTTTTTTGAGGATTGGAATATATGGGTATGTTTAAAGCTCCCAGAATAGATCTTGGTATGTAGCAGGGGATTAATAGATATAGTTCTTACCATCCTCTTGCCCAGTTAGTTTATCTATAGTAGTCATTATATTGAATACATTGACCCTGCACAGTTTTACTAGGCCCCAAGGGGATGTCAAGAAGTATGAAACAGTTCCAACCCTCAAGTTCCAGGTACTTACAATGGGGAAGGAATCGGTCTATGAAGGACAAGAGTGGAGTGAGTGCCCTAGAGATTAGCCATTAAAATTCAGAGGAAGAAGGTCCCTTTGGTCTGGTTGGGGGCAACAATAAATCACCAGGTGTCGAAAGAGAGCAGTACATAGGCCATCACAAATAATGGTCTATCAAAAAAGAGCTTCTGTTTTATTTTGGAGGCATGATATATCCATTCTCTTAGCAGTTATTCATTGCTAACCATGTTAAAAAGGTAGGCTATTTAGAAAATTAACCTAGAATATTGATAAAGCTATAAATTAGGACCAGGATATTTATTACTGGGACATTTATAATGTCAAAAGACCAGAAACAAATGTTCAATAGCAGAAGAATGCTTAATTAAAACATGGTTTGTCCCTTTGATGTATGTCCCTAGGAAATCCCATTGATGTCTACAGCTTCCATTACCACCTGAACATCAATGACTTTGACATTCATGTCTCTGGCTCTGACTTTCCTGTACTCTACTCCCATATCTCCAACTCCCAACAGGATGTCTCCATGTGGATGTCTCAAAGGCATCTCAGACTCAGTGTTCCCAAATCTGAGCTTGTGATTCATACCCCTTTCCCATCCCTCCAGTACGTCCCTCTTCCTGCCTCCTCTGCCTCACCACCTCCCATCCCTCCAGTACTTCCCTCTTCCAGCCTCCTCTGCCTCACCACCTCCCATCCCTCCAGTATGTCCCTCTTCCAGCCTCCTCTGCCTCACCACCTCCCATGCCTCCAGTATGTCCCTCTTCCAGCCTCCTCTGCCTCACCACCTCCCATCCCTCCAATATGTCCCTCTTCCAGCCTCCTCTGCCTCACCACCTCCCATCCCTCCAGTATGTCCCTCTTCCAGCCTCCTCTGCCTCACCACCTCCCATCCCTCCAGTATGTCCCTCTTCCAGCCTCCTCTGCCTCACCACCTCCCATCCCTCCAGTATGTCCCTCTTCCAGCCTCCTCTGCCTCACCACCTCCCATCCCTCCAATACGTCCCTCTTCCAGCCTCCTCTGCCTCACCACCTCCCATCCCTCCAGTATCCCTCTTCCAGCCTCCTCTGCCTCACCACCTCCCATCCCTCCAGTATGTCCCTCTTCCAGCCTCCTCTGCCTCACCACCTCCCATCCCTCCAGTATGTCCCTCTTCCAGCCTCCTCTGCCTCACCACCTCCCATCCCTCCAGTATGTCCCTCTTCCAGCCTCCTCTGCCTCACCACCTCCCATCCCTCCAGTACGTCCCTCTTCCAGCCTCCTCTGCCTCACCACCTCCCATCCCTCCAGTATGTCCCTCTTCCAGCCTCCTCTGCCTCACCACCTCCCATCCCTCCAATACGTCCCTCTTCCAGCCTCCTCTGCCTCACCACCTCCCATCCCTCCAGTATGTCCCTCTTCCAGCCTCCTCTGCCTCACCACCTCCCATCCCTCCAGTATGTCCCTCTTCCAGCCTCCTCTGCCTCACCACCTCCCATCCCTCCAGTACGTCCCTCTTCCAGCCTCCTCTGCCTCACCACCTCCCATCCCTCCAGTACGTCCCTCTTCCAGCCTCCTCTGCCTCACCACCTCCCATCCCTCCAGTATGTCCCTCTTCCAGCCTCCTCTGCCTCACCACCTCCCATCCCTCCAGTATGTCCCTCTTCCAGCCTCCTCTGCCTCACCACCTCCCATCCTCCAGTATGTCCCTCTTCCAGCCTCCTCTGCCTCACCACCTCCCATCCCTCCAGTATGTCCCTCTTCCAGCCTCCTCTGCCTCACCACCTCCCATCCCTCCAGTATGTCCCTCTTCCAGCCTCCTCCTGCCTCACCACCTCCCATCCCTCCAGTATGTCCCTCTTCCAGCCTCCTCTGCCTCACCACCTCCCATCCCTCCAGTATGTCCCTCTTCAGCCTCCTCTGCTCACCACCTCCATCCCTCCAGTATGTCCCTCTTCCAGCCTCCTCTGCCTCACCACCTCCCATCCCACAGTATGTCCCTCTTCCAGCCTCCTCTGCCTCACCACCTCCCATCCCTCCAGTATGTCCCTCTTCCAGCATCCTCTGCCTCACCACCTCCCATCCCTCCAATATGTCCCTCTTCCAGCATCCTCTGCCTCACCACCTCCCATCCCTCCAGTATGTCCCTCTTCCAGCCTCCTCTGCCTCACCACCTCCAGCTGAGAGGCAGGATTCTGGGAATCATCCTCGATAGTCTCCCTCCCTCATCCCCATGTCTAGTCATGATGACTAATTCATTGGGTCCTCAATCTTTTTAAAATCCATTCTCTTCTCTTCATCTCTGCTGCTACCTCCTCTGTCTAAACCACCACCTTCTCTCACCTCGACTGTGGCTTGGCTTCCAGACTGGTCTTCCTGCAGGCTACTTCGGCCCCTCTCCTCCAGTCTGTCACATCTAATCATCTTGCTTCTGCTGTTTCCTCACCCCCAGAACTTCTATGACTTCCCAATGTTTTTAGAATCAAGACCAAAATCCTTAACATGGTCACTGAGTATTTCACTGTTGGAGCCTTGCCCATCTCTCCATCCTCATCTCATTCTATTTTCCTCTTCCTCCTCCGCAATCCAGCCACAAGACATCGCACAGATGTTCTCTCTGCTCGGAATGCACTTTCCAAACCTGCTCCCCTACTCCAAATGTAGCGTTGCCAGGTTCGCATCTGCTTATGCCCTGGACCTCAGACTCAGTCACCACAAGGAAGCCCTGCATGGTCTTGCACCCGTTAGGTTCCTTTGGGACCTGCCTCTGTGCTTACACATGACTGAACAAGGAAAAGGTGGCTTAGGGGCATCCTGGATGGTGAAGGGCCAGGTATTAAAAAAACAGTTGTCATTGATAATGCAGAGAGGATCATTTACCTTTATACGACTGACTGTCAAACCATATAGTTCTGATACTGACTTTGAATCAGGGCTGGTCGTTCATGTCAAAAATATTTACTATGTGAAAGACACTGTGTTATTTCCTTTACTCTTGTGGAGCGTACTGTTTATGTAACACATTAAAAAACCTGGGTGTCAGGAAAGCAAATTTGTATTCAGAGAGCTCCCAAGAATGTGTTTTATTTCTTTGAGTAAGACATTTAATTTTCTGGGTCTCAGTTGCAATAAGAATCCTTGCTGCCTGCCCTGTGGTTACTGGGGCTGGCATTCACACACTAAAATACATGGACACCTTCAGTCCTTGATTGAATGTGATGCAGAGAAGTTGGGCTTTGAACCTGAGCTGTTGAAAGTGTGGCTTTTCCAAGACCCTTCCTTTATCCTCCAGAGGACTTGTGTTATTAAGCCACAGAGCAGAGCCGATCCTGGCTGGCAGGGACCCAGGGATTAATGTCCAGGCGTTAACATCATAATTGGGCCAGCATTGAAGGCAGCAACATCTGCTGTGTGAGGCTTTGATGCCAGAGACCACGTTGCACCTCTCTGCTGGCCAGGATCTCAATCTTGGGAGTCAGCCTGGGTGGCCTTAAGGCTGTACTTAGCACATGCTCAATAGCTACTGTCAGGTGTTGAAAAGCTCTTATTAAGGCCGAGAAATCGACTTGTGTCCTGGGCTTCTCTGGAAAACAATGGGGACCCATGGGAGAAGCTTTGTGCCTGAAGGTGCTCAGGGACTGGTAATTGAGTTACTGCTAAAGCAGTGAGAGGCTGTGGTCAGTGACAAGTGTTACTGGCATGAGGCTGGCGGGCTGTTTAATGGCCATCCTGCATTTTCTCTTTAGCATGGAATATTTGGGGATTGATTCTTTCTTTTAAAATGATTACTGGGGGCAGTAGAGCCAAGTAATCAGGAGGGCAGTTCACAAGTCAGACTTCTTGTGTCTGGAGGTGGCAAAGGGGTGTTCCCTTGTAGGGGAAAGTGACTGTGCTCCATCCACACTGTTGAATGCATTGTCTCATTCAATGATGACATACTCAGGAGGCTGGTTCTTTATCCTCATTTTCCAGATGAGGAAACTGAGGCTCTAAGAGTTTCAAAGACCTGCCTGAAGCTACACAGCCATAAAAGGTGACTCGTGGATTAGAATCTCATCTGCTTCAAGTCCACACTGCCTTTTAGTACATTATAGATTCATTTGTGGACATGACTGAGTTATGTCAATATTATCCTCTGTTTTCACTGTCCTGCTTCTGGAAGGAATCTGAAATCCATCCATTTCTCTTCACCACCCCTGGCCTGAGTGGTGCTTATTTGCTTGATGACAAGAGCCTCCCAACTAGTCTGTTTCCTTCTCTGCTGCGCATGGCCCACATAGCACAAACAGATGGAAGGATGGCTTTTCCTTGGTTCACACCCCTCAAAGGGTACCCGTCTGCATTAGGCTAGAATCCAAAATATTTAAGGAGACCCATGAGGCCCTGCAGGTGTCCCTTGCTTGTCTCCTATCTCTCCCACTCTTGGCTCTGTCCACACTAATCTTCCTGTACTTTCTGGAAGTCTCTGAGCTCTTAGTCTCGCCTCAGGGCCTTCACATATGCCATTCCTTCTGCCTGAAACACTTTCTCCCACTTTTTTCCTGGATGACTTCTAGTCAACCTTAAATATTTCTTCCTCGGAGAACATTTTTGTCTTAATCATAGCCATCTCCTCAGTACCCTGCACTTTCTCTTCATCACTCTTTCATAATTTGCAACTATCTTTTCCTTTGTGACATCACTGACTGTTTGCCTGTTTTTGGTTTATCTTCCACTCAATTTTATGAGCTCTGCAAGGTTAAGGGCCAGGATGGTCTGTCCCCCGAAATTTCCCCAACATCTTACACATTGCCTGGCATTCAATGGATTTCCAAAAAGCACATTAAAAAGTTTTTGTCCAATGGATAAATGGTTCTCAAAGACTGTTGGCATTGTCCCTGACAATGTGAGCACATGTGAGCATATTTATAGAAGCTAGTTCATTGAAATTCAGTTTTTATTTATTTCTTCACCTGTACCTTATTTCCATCAATATTTACTGAGTACCAACTGGGTGCCAAGAATGCAAAAGTGAACGAATAAAAGTGCCAGCCTCCAGTAACTCAGTGCAGGGTGGGGTGGGGTACATGTGGAAACCTGTGGGGGCAAAGGTCTGTGTTTCCAAGTCTGGTTGCCCTGTGTTTGAGGCACTGGTCCTCCAGTTACCCAACTGTGTGACTTTGGGCACTTCTCTGAGTGTTTCATCTGTAAAATGGAAATAACCATATGCATCCTGTAGGGCTGTGCTGATGCTAAATTGAGGGAGATGAAGTATGTAAAAGCAAAGCTTAATAAAGAAAAGATTTTGTTATTATTGTTTATTTTTATTATGTGAGAGGAGTATAAAGGGGAGTTGGGTAAATTCTTCCTAAGAGCGGGGCATTAGAGAAGTTCTTATAAATAGATAAGGGCCTTTGAGGCAAGGGGGATAAGGAGGGGAAGGCTTTTTGGGGTGAGAGCAAAGAGGGAAACCTGGGGAACCTCTGACGGCGGTATTTTGAGAATCAGCACTCCCCTGTATCTTGCTCTCCCTGGGGGGCATGCACCATCCTCTCTTCTTCCCAAAGTAGTTCGGCTGTCTTTTGAAAATTTGAGCTTCCTCCCGTCGTCCTCCCCTGCTCTTATCCCTGTCTCCATTCTTATCTTTCCTATACAAGCCTATACCTCAAGTCCCCCTTTCTTCTTAAAACTGGGAAGAATGAAGGATTGGAAACATCTCTGTCATCCATCAAGTGAAACTGGGAGTTGGCAGCCATGGTTTTATTAATGACTATTCAGCTCTTCTCTCCCAACATCTGGAAGACTTGTGCCCCAGGATGGACAAGCCAATGATATATAGGGACAGACAGCAACAACTTGGAGATGAATGGGGACCCTGAGGGCATCTCATTTAGCTTCCATCCTGGGCAGGAAGTCCCTGGCAGTACCCTTGAGGAGGGGCCATTTAGCTCCTGTCTGGCCACTCTCCAATGTCCCCCAAGTTCACATCAATGAGAGTCAGTTTAAATGTGTTATCAGTAGTGTGAGCTTCATTCTCCCACCTCAAATTTCAGAACAAAAGTATTGAAAAGCAAACATCTGTTCAAGGAAGAAATAGTATGATGTTTAAGAGTCGGGTCTCTGGGAACCAGACTGTTAGGGTTTACATCCCAGCTCTGTCACCTTGGACCAGTTAATATAGCTAAGCTTCAATTTCCTCATCTGTGAAATGGGAATGATAATCGTATTCCTTTATGGGAGCTGTTGGGAAGAACAGTTACATAACAAGTGGGAAGCACTTATTAGATCGCTGAATCTATAGTAATAGCTTAGAAACTATTGTTATTAACTCTTGGTGGAAACCTTTCAAAGCAAGGGCTGGTGTGAGATTACAAAGGCCCAGAGAAGTCACTAGCCTCCCCAAATCCTTCTCTTCTGGCTCTCTGAGGAGTAAAATTCCTCCACCTGGAATCACACCTTTCATTGTGTGCAGCGGAGAAGCTCGAGGCAGAATAAAGAGAGCCAGGCCTCCACAGTTGGACAGTCAGTGGGACTCGGTTTGGCTGCTCACTAACCAGGCAGCCTTGGGGAATTACCTGCCCTTTCTGTACCTTGGTTTCCTCTCTTGCATGATGGGGACCAGAGTCACCACATCAGAGGGTAGGGTCTGACTGTTTGGCATCATCTCCTCTGATTCACTCCTTTTCCAGGCCACCTTTCTTTTTTGCCTTTATTGCAACTGTCTCTTAACAGGCCTCTTTGCTTCCCACACCACTCATTCCCATCTAGACTGTGCTCCACCCAACAGCCAGAGCAAGCTTCTGAAACCCAAGTCATTGGATGTCACTCCTTTCCTTAGACCCTCCAATGGATTCTGACATCTCACAGAGTAAATTCTTCATTCTAACCTGCAAGCACTTTCTTGTCTGGCCCCTATGTCTCTGTTCCTCTCGCCTCTATTTCTGCCCCTCATCCCCTGTGCTCACTCCCACTTGCCCCCTTCTGGGAACACGCCGAACCCTCTCAGGGCCTTTGCACTCGCTGTTCCCTCAACCTAGAATACGCTTCCCCAGAAATCAACATGGCTTGTTCATTCTGTTTAATTGTCACTTTCTCTGAGCAACTTTCCATGGCTGTCCTGTCTTATGTAACATTCCCTTTCTGTCATTCCCTATCCCCTTACCCTGATTTACTTTCTGCATAGCACTTATCACTGCCTGACAAATGTTTATGTATTTGTCAGTTTATTGCTTCTTTCTTCCCATTAGGCTACAAGCCCATAAGGGGGAGGATCTGACTTGTTGATCTTTGCTGGATCTTCAGTACCCAGCACAGTGCCTGGCTCAGTGTAGATAGCCAATAAGGATTTTTTTGAATGAACAAGTGTATAGTATGCAACAAAGATTAACATTGTTTATGAAAATATGCCTGGTCCATTGTAGGTGTTTGATAAATGTGAGTTTTTAATCCCCTCATTATTAAACTAGAAAGAACATTTAAAAAGCAAATACCCTTGGGAGGGGTAACATGTTGATTTAATTCACACAGCATTCCTACCAAAGGGAAGGCTGAGTTGGGAGGGCAGAGAAGGCAAGCAAAGGGCCCTGTAGACAAACTTCACTTGCTAAGCAATTTTGCCTCTGGCCAGTTCTGCTTATGTCTGTGTGGATGACGATTCTCCAGGCAATTGAATTGCATTACCCTTTTCATTCTAATAATATGAACAGAATTTAGATGTGGTATTTGACGATGTCTTGTCTATTGAACGACTTCAGGACTGCCTGGTATGCTGCAGCAAATTGCTGTCAACTTGAGGGCTGCCGTGCCTCCACCAAAGTGCCAATATTTCTGTGGAAAATCCCGGTCATTTACAGTTTATGTCTCAAAAATGAATTTTTATTTCATTGGCTTAATCTTTAGAGTTATCAGAAACATGTATTTATTCCCAGTGAGACTTTGAATGCAAGATTCTTATAACGAGACCAGAGCTGGAAGATTTCCTGAAGGGAGAGAGAGAGCGTTCCCTGCCTGGTTGGAATTGCTGTGTGTATGCTACCTGCTGAGAGAGAGAAGAGCGTAGACTGGATTCCTTCCAAAAACCAGAAGGGAGGCTGACTCCAACTTGAGAGGGTGTTAAAATCTTAAGATCAAGGCTGACTGAGTGATGGGAGGAGGTGGAAGAGAGAGGGTAATGTGTGACCATCTTTTCCAGCTCTGTTTTTTAAAACCCAATACCTGAAAATCTGCTACCTCCAGCTGCTCCCTCGCCCTGGCATATAGTAAGCACTCAAGAAACACGTTTAACTGGAATTGAATTTAGCTGGTGAGGGTTTGGGGCTGTGTTAGCTGCTGTGATCTGGTTGGGGAGTTGACTGAATCTCATCTCTAACCCTCCAGTGCATTCATATTGCCTAATAATGTGTCACAAGTAGCAGCAGTGTCGAAGTCTTTGGCTGTGTCACAGGATCCAGCCCTTTCCAGTTGAACCTCCCTGGCAGGGTCATGGCACAGCTTTGCCCACACTGGGTCTTTGAGTAAAGGAATGTTTTTGCTGCAACTAATTTTACTACTATTGTTTTTTAATCAAATTGGTAAAATCCTGTTAGGTTTTTAGGGAAGAGGCTCACAACAGCTGAGGTCTTGAGATCAGTTATCTTGATAAAGAGGAATTTCCCCAACCAGCCTCCTACCCTGCTTCCTTGTTTCCTGTCTTTAGAGAACAGGGGGAAAGACAGACTGCACTGTGAACAATGTCATCATTGAAACTTCTCCTGGAGCTCATCTGCCTGGCACAGACTGGTGGAATTATGGGTAATTAGCCAGGTTGTAACAGCTAGCTAACGCAGCATCAGTGCAAAGTGGGGTTGGGTTAGTGATTGTATGAAACCCTAATGAAGGGATTATTTTGAGCATCAGTTATAGGAAAGATGCTGTTGCCTTTTTCTGTCCCAGAACAAGTCAAACTCTTTGCTTACTTGGGGCTTACATATTCTAATGGTCCACAACTATCCAGTCATCTCATACAATGACTTGAAATGACACAGGCAATAAAATAAAAAAAGAATCAAGCTCACAGAATTTGTCAATCAGAAGGGAAGGTGAGCACCAGAGGAGAAAAAAAGAAATATAAATGAGCAGGTCATAGGGTCCTATATAGTTGACAATGCCAAGTGGAAACTTTGGCCCAAAGATCTCTGACAACCAAGGCAGCGAGGGAAAGTGTATCAGTCACAAGAATTTCATTGTTCAGAAAGGGACATTGCTACTATCCCTATTTCTTCTCATAATCAAATCTGTTATTTAATCATATTACCTTATTTAAGCCTTAGAACATTCTTATGACCATGATAATAAGATGGTTAAGATGATCTTATGATCATTATTAGCCCCATTTTACAGATGGAAAAACTGGGGCTTATGAATGTTAAGTACCTGGCCCAAAGTCACCTATGGGAAGTGGCAGAGCAAAGAGGAATTTTCAGGCAGTGTGAGTTCAGAGCCTGTGCTGTTCACTATAAAATTCACTGTCTTTCCTGCAGGGCAAACTGAAAAAGTACACCAGTGGTCCTTGGGCAGAAGCCTAAGTGCCCTGGGAGATAGTCTCCTGCAAGGGACGTGGGAGGGAAAAAGAGAGCAAATTGGATATTGGATATGAAATGCATCAGCTTTTAGGCCCAAGACATTCCAATAGCCCAAGAATGGGAAAACCAGAGCTGTTAGTTCCCAGGCTTAAGATGACCTGGATTAAACTGGTCTGACAATTTGCAGTAATTTTCTGGTGTTATAAAGGTATGATTTTAGTAAGTGAAAAGAGTAAAAAAAATCCCTTTTAATGTGGTTCTTGCCTGTCCTCAGGCTCACCCAGTTATTGTGGAACCTCATTAGGGCTCCAAGAGAGGCTGTATTGCCAGGAAAAGCAGTTAGAAGGCGCTCTCCAAGGTGCTGAAACAAGAGGCCCTTTATTTTCTCCTTCTTTAAAAAAATTTTCCTCCTTCTTTTCAGATTGGCTTCTTCCCTCTGAGTCACTACTCCTAGTAACTACATGAATGGGAAAAGAAACACTCATTGAAAAAGGAGACAATCTGCATGACCAAGTTAAGAAAATATGCCAATGTATAAGCCTTCAAATTTATTTTTAGGTGATGCCAACCCTAAAAGATAGGAGAGGGTAAAGGATATTATAGCATGGACCCTGGAACTAGAATACATTGACTCAGCTACTCACTATCTGAGTGACCTCAGGCAAATTTCTTAAACCTTCTATGCTTCAGTTTCCTCACTTATGAAATGGTAATAATAATACTCCAAAAAGAGGTGCTAAGAGGATCAAATGAGTT